>NC_057748.1:21089009-21103361 GCF_004010195.1 Chiloscyllium plagiosum | reverse complement strand
TTTTTTTAAAGAAATATTGCAATATTTCTAGCTTCCCATAACTTTGAACACCAATTCATCAATTCATGCTTGACTAACTTTAAAGCCTGTTCCAAACTTGTAAATATATTTATATATTTACGTTCATTTATTTAGTATTTAATATTGAAAATGTAAAATGCATACCGTTCCCAATTTTGAAATCCACTGTAATCACCCAGTTTTAGTCCCTTAATTTAAATCCAAAATTAGTTTTCTTAAGTAGTCCTGACCAATCATTGCTCAATTACAATACTATAGGTCATGAAATAATCAGAACTGCCTTAAAAGAATTTGTCGATTCAAGTTTAAAAAAAATCTTCTAATGCATGAGCAATGGCTGAATCCAAGGTCACAGATATTAACCATGGAATTTTGTTTCTATTACAATCTAATGTTGAACTGAAACTTCAACTGTCCTCCATAAATCGCTTTTATGTAAAGATAAAAGAGATTAGTTAGAAACTGATAGTAAGGCAGTCATGACCTGTAAAAAGAACAGGAGTTATCATTCTTTTTTTCATAATCTCTATAGAATCCTTAACCTTAAAAGAATTCATGTTAAGTTTCCATATTAAAAATCAGATTCAAAACAGTCCTGGAACTCAAGCTCCAGGGAATAAAACACAAACATTCAATCACCAACAAACAAATGTTCATTCAAACCAAATCACAAAGGGTTAAACTTTCTACCAGCTGTACAGCTCTTTTCATTCTCTCTCCCTCACACATTGACATATAAATTCAGATACTTACAAACCCAGTCTTCGTTCGACCTGTACTTTGGCCAGAAGACAGCGGGACGAAGAATGGATTCCTTAGTCCATACAAAGCAACAATATTTAATCATCTTTTTCCCTTGTACAAGTATTGTTTCTCCAATTCCACAACATCCTGCCCAAAGGACTTCCTGGAGGTATGTTGTAAGGGACCCCGCCTCCATTTCCATTGCCTTTTTCTTCTTTTGTTTCCCCGGAGGCTTTTTCCTCACCCACAACACAATCCAT
Organism: Chiloscyllium plagiosum; assembly: GCF_004010195.1. Lineage (NCBI taxonomy): Eukaryota > Metazoa > Chordata > Chondrichthyes > Orectolobiformes > Hemiscylliidae > Chiloscyllium > Chiloscyllium plagiosum. The sequence goes on along the minus strand of NC_057748.1, from coordinate 21,102,336 downwards.
ATTGAGTTCCTTCGTTAGTCCCTTGTTAACTACTAAACTCAATCCCGGCCACCAAGGCAATACTTAAAAGTCAATTTTCTTACCTTGGTCTGTGCACAGAGTTGCCTGGCCCCTTTTTGCCGTATTTTCTATCAACCTTGGCTCTAGGGGCGGGGCTGGAGGACCCTGGCTCTAGGGGCGGGGCTGGAGGGCCCTGGCTCTAGGGGCGGGGCTGGAGGGCCCTGGCTCTAGGGGCGGGGCTGGAGGGCCCTGGCTCTAGGGGCGGGGCTGGAGGGCCCTGGCTCTAGGGGCGGGGCTGGAGGGCCCTGGCTCTAGGGGCGGGGCTGGAGGGCCCTGGCTCTAGGGGCGGGGCTGGAGGGCCCTGGCTCTAGGGGCGGGGCTGGAGGGCCCTGGCTCTAGGGGCGGGGCTGGAGGGCCCTGGCTCTAGGGGCGGGGCTGGAGGGCCCTGGCTCTAGGGGCGGGGCTGGAGGGCCCTGGCTCTAGGGGCGGGGCTGGAGGGCCCTGGCTCTAGGGGCGGGGCTGGAGGGCCCTGGCTCTAGGGGCGGGGCTGGAGGGCCCTGGCTCTAGGGGCGGGGCTGGAGGGCCCTGGCTCTAGGGGCGGGGCTGGAGGGCCCTGGCTCTAGGGGCGGGGCTGGAGGGCCCTGGCTCTAGGGGCGGGGCTGGAGGGCCCTGGCTCTAGGGGCGGGGCTGGAGGGCCCTGGCTCTAGGGGCGGGGCTGGAGGGCCCTGGCTCTAGGGGCGGGGCTGGAGGGCCCTGGCTCTAGGGGCGGGGCTGGAGGGCCCTGGCTCTAGGGGCGGGGCTGGAGGGCCCTGGCTCTAGGGGCGGGGCTGGAGGGCCCTGGCTCTAGGGGCGGGGCTGGAGGGCCCTGGCTCTAGGGGCGGGGCTGGAGGGCCCTGGCTCTAGGGGCGGGGCTGGAGGGCCCTGGCTCTAGGGGCGGGGCTGGAGGGCCCTGGCTCTAGGGGCGGGGCTGGAGGGCCCTGGCTCTAGGGGCGGGGCTGGAGGGCCCTGGCTCTAGGGGCGGGGCTGGAGGACCCTCGCTCTAGGGGCGGGGCTGGAGGACCCTCGCTCTAGGGGCGGGGCTGGAGGACCCTTACTGTTGGGTGGGCGGGGCTGGATAGACCCTCACTCTAGGGGCGGGTCTGGATGACCCTCACTCTAGGGGCGGGGCTGGTGGGCCCTCACCGTTGGGTGGGCGGGGCTTGTGGACCTTCACTTTAGGGGCGGGGCTGAGGACCCTCACTCTAGAGGCGGGCTGGAGGACCCTCACCGTTTGGTGGGCGGGGCTGGAGGGCCCTGGCTCTAGGGGCGGGGCTAGAGGGCCCTGGCTCTAGGGGCGGGGCTGGAGGACCCTGGCTCTAGGGGCGGGGCTGGAGGACCCTGGCTCTAGGGGCGGGGCTGGAGGGCCCTGGCTCTAGGGGCGGGGCTGGAGGGCCCTGGCTCTAGGGGCGGGGCTGGAGGACCCTCGCTCTAGGGGCGGGGCTGGAGGACCCTGGCTCTAGGGGCGGGTCTGGAGGACCCTGGCTCTAGGGGCGGGTCTGGAGGACCCTGGCTCTAGGGGCGGGGCTGGAGGACCCTCACGTTAGGGGCGGGGCTGGAGGACCCTCGCTCTAGGGGCGGGGCTGGAGGAGTTTTGGATACAAAGTTGGCTGAAGCAGTGGAAGGTGGTATGTTGTGGTGAGTAGTTCTTTAGCTGGAGGGAGGCCTCCTGTCAGTACCTGATGAAGGAGCAGCACTCTCAAAGCTAGTGCCTCCAAATAAACCTGTTGGACTATAACCTGGTACTGTGTGATTTTTAATTTATTATTTGTGAAGGTAGTAACAGGGCAAGTTGAAAACAAAAAGGGTACAGGACCCTTGTTACGTTCTCAGAACAGAAAGTGGGAAGTTGTGTCTCAGCATCGTATGGTTTCCATTTAATTCTGGATGACCTGCTTCTGAATGATTTGTACTAGGAGTGATTTTAATTCTGTGGAGACAGTGTGATATGTGGAAGTGTGGTTAGTACGTTTACGGGTGATGCCAAATTTGGTGGTATAGTTCAAAGTTTGTGAGAAGATTTGTAGCTCGGGTGCTCGTTGTTGTGGTTCTGTTCGCCGAGCTGGAAGTTTTTGTTGCAAACGTTTCGTCCCCTGGCTAGGCGACATCATCAGTGCTTGGGAGCCTCCTGTGAAGCGCTTCTGTGGTGTTTCCTCCGGTGTTTATAGTGGTCTGTCCCTGCCGCTTCCGGTTGAAGACAGGAAGGCAGCTAACAATCCTGTAGTGGCCGGTATATTGGGTCCAGGTCGATGTGTGTGTTGATGGAGTTTGTGGATGAGTGCCATGCTTCTAGGAATTCCCTGGCTGTTCTTTGTTTGGCTTGCCCTATAATGGTAGTGTTGTCCCAGTCAAATTCATGTTGCTTGTCGTCTGCGTGTGTGGCTACTAGGGATAGCTGGTCGTGTCGTTTCGTAGCTAGTTGATGTTCATGGATGGTGGTATAGTGGACAGTGAAAAATCTTATCTAAGAGTACAGTGGGACATTGATCAGATGGGCCAATATGCTGAGGAGTGGAAAATTGAGTTTAACTTACCAAAATGCAACACCTTGCATTTATCTAAGACAAACCAGGGCAAACCTTGCAAAGTTAATGGTAGCGCCCTGGGGAGTCTAGTCAAACAGAGACCTAGGGGTTCAGGTACATAGTTCCTTGAAAGTGATGTCACGGGTAGACAGGGTGGTGAAGAAGGCATTTGGCATGCTTGCCTTCATTGTTCAGAACATTGACTACAGACGTTGGGGCATCATGTTGCAGCTGTACAGGATATTGGTGAGGCTACTTTTGGAGTACTGCGTATAATTTTGGTCACCCTGTTACAGGAAGAATGTTATTACATTGAAAAGGTTGCAAAAAAGATACACCAGAATGTTAACGGGGCTGAAAGGTTTGAGGCTGGATAGGCTGGGACTTTTTTTCTTTTGAGCATAGGAGGTTAAGGGGTGACCTTTATAGGTGTTTATAAAATCATGAGAGGCATAGATAAAGTGAGTTTCCCCAGGGCAGCGGAGTTCAAAGTTAGAGGGCATAGGTTTATGGTGAGAGGGGAAAGGGACCTGAGGGGCAGCTTTTAACACACCGAGTGTATATGGAACAAACTAGAAGAAAGTGAGGACTGCAGATGCTGGAGATCAGAATTGAAAAGTGTGGTGGTGGAAAAGCACAGCAGGTCAGGCAGCATCTGAGGAGCAGGAGAATCAACATTTCAGGCATAAGCCCTTAATCAGGAATATGGGGGTGGGGATAAGGGGGCTGAGAGATAAATAGCAGGGTGTGGGTGGTGCTGGGGTGAAGGTAACTGGGAAGGCAATAGGTAGATGCAGGTGGGGGGGGTGGCTAATGGTGATGGGTCGGAGGGGAGGGTGGAGCGGATAGATGGGAAGGAAGATGGGCAGGTAGGACAGTTCAAGAGGGCAGTGCCAAATTGGGAAGGTTGGATCTGAGATGAGGTGGGGGGAGAGGAGAGGAAGAAACTGGTGAAATCGATGTTGATGCCGTGTGGTTGGAGGGCGCGAAGTGGAAGAGGGAAATACAGTTACAACATTTAAAAGACACTTGCACAAGCACGTGAAGGAAAAGGATACGGGCTAAACGCAGACAAGTGAGAGTGGTTTAGTCTGGGAAACCTGGTCAGCATGGACGGGTTGGGCTGAAGGGTCTGTTTCCAGGCTTTAAGATGCTATTTATTGGTGTCGCGAGAGATTTGTTTGAAATGTTCAAAGTTATGAAGATTGAATGAATGAGGAGAAGCTGTTGTAAGTTCACCAGAAGATACAGAATTAGGTGTCTGGCAGAGAAAAATCCAAGAGGGGAGCCAAGGAAATGTCTCTTTACGCGTTCGGTTCTGACCTGGATCTCAGTGATGAAGGAAGGGCTGCACCTTCACAATGGAGCAAAATCAGATGCTTGAAGGGAAAGTCCTTACTGAGCAACGAGCAGGAAAAAGATCAAAATGGAGTAACTCTACTACATGAATGATGGGCAGAATGGCCTAACTTCATTTGATGCACACTAACATTGCAAGCAGGTCATTTACCCCCTGCCCCCCCCCTAACGTTGTTCTATCACTCAGTAACTTAATGATGGATCTGAAACAAAAACAGAAGTTGCTGGAAAAGCTCAGCAGGTCAGGCAGCATCTGTGAAGAGAAATTAGAGTTAACACTTTTAGGTCAGGTGACCCTCAGAATGTCACTAGACCCAAAACGTTAACACTGATCTCTCTTCACAGATGCTGCCTGACCTGCTGAGCTTTTCCAGCAACTTCTGTTTTTGTTTCTGATTTACAACTCTGTAGTTCTTAACGGTTTTTAATGATAGACCTGACTGTGCTGTCAACTTCACTTTACTGTCTGTCCCCCTCTAGTCTTTGACACCCATATTGGTCAAGATTCTATCAAACTCAGCCTTAAAAGTATGAAACTCTGTTATTGAAAGGAGAGCATGATTAAAATGTCTTTCCGTCCTTGGGCTCACTGTTAATTTGCCGTTTTCTTGTCCTTTTAAATAGGATGTGATCTGAATCCTTCCCTGTGGTTGGTCAAGAAAATGTCCTTCGTGTCAAAGTGTTTTTCCATGGCAATCGTGAAAGGTGAGATTTGTCCTTGGAAACGCTCATTTATGAGTGGAACATGATGCTACTCAGCAATCAACCTTTCAGTGAGGGTGGATAACATTGAGGGGGAGTTAGGAACAAAGGTAGGAGTATACTGTGAAAAACAGAAAGATTTGCATTTCACAACCTCAGTCCTTTTTGAAGCGAATTAGCAAACATGGCACCTGCTCACCCACAGCAAGCTTCCATAAACAACAATATGACAACCACTGCATCATTTATTAATAATAGAGTGGTACAGCGTAGAAACATGCCCTTGGCCCACCATGTCTGTGGTCGTGCAGAATTTGGGTATTGTGGATAAATGTGAGGTTATCTGTTTTGGTAGAAAGAATAGGAAGGCAAGTTATTATCTGAATGGTGATTTAAATTGGGAAAGGGGAAGGTGCGACAAGACCGGGGGTAAACTCTTACTCCAGTCACTGAAAGTAAGCATGCAAGTGCAGCAGGTGATGAAGAAGTCAAATGATATGTTGACCCTCCAAGTGAGAGGATTCAGATACAGGAGCAGGGAGGTCTTACAAAGCCACAGAGATATACAATATGGAAGCAGACTCTATGGCCCAACCCTAAGTGGCAACCTTTCCACGCAGAGGGTGGTGCGTGTATGGAATGAGCTGCCAAAGGAACTGGTGGAGGCTAGTACAATCACAGCATCTAAAAGGCATCTGGATGGGTAGATTAGATTACTTAGTGTGGAAACAGGCCCTTCGGCCCAACAAGTCCACACCGACCCGCCGAAGCGTATACCACCCAGACCCATACTCCTACATTTACCCCTTCACCTAACACTACGGGCAATTTAGCATGGCAAATTCACCTAAAATGCACGTTTTTGGATTGTGGGAGGAAACCAGAGCACCCGGAGGAAACCAACGCAGACACGGAGAGAATGTGCAAACTCCACACAGAGTCGCCTGAGGCGGGAGTTGAACCCGGGTCTCTGGTGCTGTGAGGCAGCAGTGCTAATCACTGTGCCACCGTGCTGCCCATAGTAGGCTAGTACAATTCCAGCATCTAAAAGGCATCTGGATGGGTATATGAATAGGAAGAGTTTGGAGGGATATGTGCCAAACACTGGCAAATGAGACCAGATTAATTTAGGATATCTGGTCGGCATGGATGAGTTAAACCATCTGTATCCGTGCTGTCCAACTCTATGACTCTAAAAGGAGGGTGCACAATTTCCAACATTGGATTTGTCCTTCGGTTTGCCTGTCTGGATCATTGAGAGCACGGGTAGCAGTCCTCCTGCCAATGGCAGTCTCTCTCATCTGCTGCTAATGGTTTGATGGTCACCCAACCCCTCACAATGAGGATCTACTGGGCACCATCTTCACATACCTGGCTAAAGTTAGAAGGTGAGATTGACAGCTAGAGTGGGAGCAGCGAGTGCCAGGGTTTCATGAGCTCTTGCATGCTGTCACCTTAACACAAGACATTGAAAACAGTCAATTGGACAATGTTCTGTTTTATTTCATTCTTTCATGGCACGTGGGCATTGCTGGTCTGTCATTCATTCATTCATTGTCAGGCTGTAATGGCCTGAGAAGGTAGTGGTGAACTGCCCTCTAGAGCTGCTACAGTTCATACAATGCAGTGGCTTACTGTCACGCAGAGGAGTTCAGACTCTGGTGTCACATGTAGGCCAGACCAGTGATGTCAACAGATGCCCTTCTCAAGAGGTAATTCATGAATCAGATGGGGATTTTGCATCATTGATAAGTGCGTGGTCACTATTTGAGACTAGTTTTCTGTGCCAGAATTGTTAGGAGTTAATTTACATTGAATTAAATGGTTGTGGCTGCCGAGGTGGGTTTCGAACCTCTGCCCACACAGCAGAAACTTCTGGATTTCTAATCCAGTAATCGTACTACTACATTATTGGTGTGGACTCCATGGGCTGAATGATGTGCTTCCCCACAGTACAGATCCTATGATCACCATCTCCCCTCTATTTTCCTGACAATCACAGAGGATCTTCCTGTTCATTCCTTCCATACAGGCGTCTACCGTGAGCTGAGCTTCACAGTTCCGTGGGGCCACATCGCAGCCAAGGCCTGGGGTCATCCCAGTGGGCGCCCAGTATTATGTCTGCACGGCTGGGCAGATAATGCCAACACTTTTGACCGACTCATCCCTTTGCTTCCCGGAGGTGAGTACCAGCTAACAATCATTTATGAGTTTCTCTCTAGGAACTACAATTTCTTAAGATAACAAAATTAGAGACTTTGCCTCAACCCATCTGCTGAAACCCTCTTGTTTTTTTAATTGACTTTGTTCCTCCTAAATATGAATATTCCAATGTTTATCCTGGCCACCACCATCATCTGAAGCACTAGCTTTCGGAGCGATGCTCCTTCATCAGGTGGTTGTAGGAGCGGCGCTCTGAAAGCTGGTGCTTCCAAATAAACCTGTTGGACTATAGCATGGTGTTGTGTGATTTTTAATTTTGTCCACCTCAGTCCAACACTGGTTCCTCCACATCATATCTCCTTTGTGTATGAGCCCCACAGCGCTCCAAGATATCTGCGTTGCTCCAATTCTGGTCTCTGACATATCCTTGATTTTACGTGTTCCCTGCCTTTAGCTGCCTGGGCCCTGAATCCTGAAATTTCCCTCCCTCCAGACCGCTGTGCCTCTCTTTATTCATTTTAGGCTGCTCCTTGCAAGTGTTTGGTCATTGCACCTAATATCTCCTTATCGGGCTCAAATCCCTCACTGGATGTCAGACCCTCGAGGCGCACATTTTACTGCATCAAAGACACAATATAAATGTAAGTCGCCAGTGAACTCAGGAGTGAGAAAATTGTCACCTCGTTGATGCATATCTTCTGTTAGCCTCCATTTGGAGTAACTGCAGTCAGCTTTAGATGCTGTATCTCAGAGAAGGAGTATTAGCCTGGAATTGAATTAATTGTTACCAGAATCATGCTGCAGCCTAAAGGATTAATTTGCGAGGGCCGGGGCACAGACTAGGCTTGTTTTCGTTTTGGTTCAAGAGATTTTAGAGGGGATCTAATCAAGGTATTTATTCAACAAAATGAAGAATCACAGAGTCATTACAGTGCAGAAGGGGGCCATTTGGCTCATCATTGCCTGGACCGGAAAAATAAAGAGAAGCTGGATGTTCGACAGGAACACTGACGAGGGTGTCATAATCTGAACACTAGTGATAGGCTGTCCACACCCAGCTTCAAGACCCCAGCAGCATCTACTACTAACAAACTAAAGCTAAAGCGAATCCTGGTTCTGTGGGAGCTTGACCCCACCCATTCAGGCTGCTTCTATTGTTCCAACTTCTCAAAAAAAAAAGAACCCAAGGCTTCACAAACTGCTTACTTGATTTGTCTCTAAGTTGACTGCTTTGCACCTCTCTCTCAACCTTTCCTCATTTTAAAAAAAAAAAGGACAAACTACACCTTTTAAAACCATAGTATCATCACAAATGCTTGAGCGTCAAAGGTATTTCATCAACTGTAAAGTGCTTTGGGGCAGCTTGTGGTGATGAAGGACCTCAAAAATGGGCAAGCTTGAAATTTTTTTTTTAAAAGACTTTTGTTTCGGAGTAATAGAAGCAGGAGTAAGCCATTTGGCCTGTTGAGCCTGCTCTGCCATTCATTCAGATCATGGCTGACCTATCCATAGTTTCAGATCCTCCCACCTGCATTATCCCTATAATCTTTAACTTCCCCTACCATGAAAAACCCATCCAACCGAGTCTTGAGTATATTTAATGAAGCTGCCTCTACTGCTTCTTGGGCAGAGAATTCCATAGATTCACTACTCTCTGGGAAAAGCCGTTTCTCCTCATCTCTGTCCTAAATCTACTCCCTCTGATCTTGAAGCCAGATCCTCTAGGCCTAGTTTCCCCCACTAGCGAAAGCAACATACCTGCCTCTACCTTATCTATCCCTTTCATAATTTTATAAGTTTCTGTAAGAAACTGTCATTCTTCTAAATTCTACTGAGTACAGTCCCAGGTGGCTCCTCATAGAGTAGCTCCCTCATTACCAGAATCAACCTAGTGACCCTTCTCTGCATTGTCTCCAAAGCCGTGTATCCTTCCTCAAGTAAGGAGACGAGAACCGCGCACAATACTCCAGGTGCGGCCTCACCAACACCTTGTATAATTGCAGCAGAACCTCCCTGCTGTTAAATTCAATCCCTCTAGCAATGAAAGCCAATATTCCGTTTCCCTTTCTGATTAGCTGTTGCAGCTGCATATCAACCTTTAGCGAGTCATGTACGAGCACTCCTAAGTCTCTCTACACAATCTTTCACCATTTTAAATAAAAATCTGACCTCCTATTTTTACTTCCAAAGTGGATAACCTCACATTTACCAACATTGTACTCCACCTGCCAGACCCTTGCCCACTCACTAACCCAATCTAAATCCCTTTGCAGACCCTCCACATTCTCTGCACAGTTTGCCTTTCCATTCAATTTAGTGTCACCAGCAAATTTGGATACATTACACTCTGTTTCCTCTTCCAAATCATTTATATATATCATGAACACTTGCGGGCCCAACACTGATCTCCAACCAGAGAGCCATCCATTTATCCCAACTCTCTGCTTTCTATTGGCTAACCAGTCCTCTATCCATGCTAGTACATTCCCTGCAACTCCATGCATTCTTCTCTTATGGATGAGTCTTTTGTGCAACACCTTGTTGAACGCCTTCTGGAAATTCAAGTATACAACGTCCATCTGTTTCCCTCCATCCATTGTGTTTGTTACGTCCTCAAAGAACTCCAGTAAGTTTGTCAAACACGACTTTCCCTTCCTGAATCCTTGCTGCATCTGCCTGATGGAGCCCTTTCCATGTGGATGTCTCACTGTTTCTTCTTTAATGATAACCTCCAGCATTTTCCTGATTACAGATGTGAAACTAATTAGCCTATACGTTCCTGCCTTTTGCACACGCCCTCTTATAAATAGCGATGTGACATTTGCTGTATTCCAGACGGCCTGGAGCTGCTTTGAGTCTAGTGAACTTTGGTAAATTACCACTAACCCATCTACTGTAACTTCCGTCATTTCTTTCAGCATCCTGGGATGCATTCCATCAGGACCAGGGGACATATCTACCTTCAGACTCTCAAGTTTGCTCAATACTGCCCCTTTAGTGATCACAATTGAAATGAGATCTTCACCTCTCATCATATCCTTAACATCATTCTTTGGCATGTTAGACACATCTTCCACTGTGAAGACTGACACCAAATAGTTTCCAAGGCCATGCCTGTTTCAGCATTACCCAATATTAATTCCCCTTTCTCATCCTGCATGGTTGTAGATCCACTTTAGCCACCCTTTTCCATTTTATATATTTATAAAATGTTTTCCTTTCAGTGCTAGTTTGCTTTCATAATCGATCTTTCCTTTGTTTGCTGCTTGCTTTGTAGTTCTTTATTGCTTTTTAAAGTTTTCCCAATCTTCCTGTTTCCCACTATTCTTGGCTACTTTGTAAGCCTTTTAATTTTAATTGGATGCCTTTCTTTATTTCCTTGGTTATCCAAGGCTGGCTCCTCCTACCCTAGCTATCTTTGATTTTGACTGGAATATACTTCCGTTGAGCATTATCAAGGATCTCTAGAGCCGGAGGCTGTCCTCTCTTACCTCTGGGAGTCACTGTCGTGAGTTACAGGAATAGTTGGACCTGGAAATTTCGGGTTAATTACTGGAACGTGATTAAAGTTTTCTGACAGAGATTTCAAGTCACCTTCCTATCTGGTCACATCCCTAACGATTCTCCCAGTGTGAGATTTTCCACTATTCTGTCACTTCCCAGCATTATGTAAGTGATGTCTGAAGTTTGCTTGCTGTAACCTATAAAGAAAGGAACTTGCATTTTCTTGGCACCTTTTCACAAGCACAGGACGTCTCAAAAAAGGTTTTATGGACAGTCAATGACTTTTGAATTTTAGTTGCTGTGCTGATTTAGAAAACGCAGCAGCCACAATGTGCACAGGAAGCTGTCACAAATAACAATGTGATGATAAGCAGACCGTCTGTGTTCAGTGGTGTTGGAGGATGGGTACATTTTGGCCCTTGGACACTGGGAAGAACTCCACTGATTAACTTTGAAATGGGCCCATGGGGTGGCCTGCACTTACCGGAGAGGGCAGATTTGATTTGATTTATTATTGTCATATGTTCCAAGATACAGTGGAAAGTATTGTTTTGTGTGCTAACCAGACAAATCATACCTTACATAAGTACATCAGGGTAGTAGAACAGAGTGCAGCATAAGAATGCAGCTACAGAGAAGCTGCAGAGAAAGATCAACTCTAATTTATGAGAGGTCATGATATGGAGATGCAGGTGTCGGACTGGGGTGTACAAAGTTAAATATCACACAACACCAGGTTCTAGTCCAACAGGTTTAGTTGGAAGCACTACCTTTCGGAGCACTGCTCCCTCATCAGGTAGTTGTGGAGTATAAGATTGTAAGACACAACTTGTGATAAATTCTGTGTCTTACAATCTTATACTCCACAACCACCTGATGAGGGAGCAGTGCTCCGAAAGGTAGTGCTTCCAATTAAACCTAATAAGATTCACACGGGACTAAGCAACACCTCCATTCCGGTTAGATTCACACATGTATTGGGACATAATTTTTAACCGTTTCACCACAGGTGGTTGTGGAGTATAAGATCGTAAGACACAGAGTTTATAGCAAAAGATTGTAAGACACAGTATTTATCCCAAGTTGTGTCTTACAATCTTATACTCCACAACCACCTGATGAGGGAGCAGTGCTCCGAAAGCTAGTGCTTCCAATTAAGCCTGTTGGACTATAACCTGGTGTTGTGTGATTTTTAACTTACGAGAGATCAGTTCATAAGTCTAATAAAAGCAGGGAAGAAGCTGTTCCTAAATCTGTTGATACTTCTTTTTCAAACCTTTGTACCTTCTGCCCTATGGAAGAGGGTGGGCGAGAGTATGTCTGGAGTGGGAGGGATGTTTGATTATGGTGGCTGCTTTCCTGAGGCGGTGGAAAGTGTGATTGGAGTCAGCGGACGGAAGGCTGGTTTGTGTGATGGATTGGGTCACATGCACAACTCTGTCTAATTTCTTGCGGTCTTGAGCAGAGTGGTTGCCACACTAAGATGTGATGCATCCGAATAGGGTGCTTTCTATGGTGCATCTTAAATGGGGGCTTGGTTTAGCATCTCGTCAGAAGACTGCACCTCCTGTTGCTCAGAGGAGCCTTTATTACACTGTGAGCATTGAGTCCATACAGGAGTGGGAGAGTGGTGTTGAGGAGCTCCTGGATTTGGCTCGGGGGAATCATTTTTGGGATCTGCAGTGGTGGAAATCAGAGAGATCGCACTATTGGTGCACTTCACGTAAGAAAAGGTTTTCTGGGAGGGAATGTTCCTGTTTATCCACTGTAACTTGCCCGCAGTAGGCTGGGGACCCTGGTTTGATACCACATTCAGGCGGCTGTCTATGTGGAGTTTGTGCACTCTTCCTCTGTATTGCGTGGGTTTCCTCCGGGTGCTCTGGTTTCTTCCTACAGTCCAAGAATGTGCAGGTTAGATGGGTTGGCCATGCTAAAATGCCCCGTAGTGTCCAGAGATACGTAGGCTAGGTGGATTAGCCATGGGAATGCAGGGTTACAGGGAAAGGGTAGGGGATTCGGTCTGAGTGGGATGCTTTTTGGAGGATCAGTGTGGACTTGATGGGCTGAATAGCCTCCTTCCAAACTGTAGGGATTCTACGATTCTAACTGAGAACCAAGCAGCAGGACCAGATCAGCAAAGGTAGGTCTTAGTGTTCAGGGAGAATGAGGAGAAGGTGCTATTCACTGTTACTGAGTTCTGATAAAATAGAAAATTCTGGAATTGAGTCTTTCCAACCGGTCTGTCGTTCATGAGCTGCAATTTGCATTGAACCTCCAAAATCACTATTTTCTTACCTGGAGCAATGTTTGTAGATCCAGTTGACTCCAATTATAAAACATGTTTGTCCCTCGCGATTTCACCCTTTTGCAAGGTTTTCTGTTAAAGTATCTCCTGTGAATGGCAGCACCTGACCATGAGTGCTGGAAACCTGAACTACAGACAGAAAATGCTGGAAGCACTCAGCAGCATCTGTGAAGAGAGAGAGAGACAGTGATTAACATTTCAACAATGCACAGATTTTTAAAAAGCACCTCGATGGCCTTTCATGAGAATAGGAAGAAGTTTGAGTAGCAAGTACAGAGGCATGGAACAGAGGTGCGGGAAAACAGAAGGAAGGGTTTGTGCCAAGTTGAAAGGTGAGAGAGATTAATTGGTGAAAGGATGCTGGTGCAAGGGAAATAGCCTACTAACCTGGCATCATACTGGCACTGATACTCATGTGTGACAACATGGTCCTCTGGCTTTTCACAATAGGCAGGGAATGGAACATACTCAACCAGCCCACACCTTCAAAACACAAGGTCAGCCATTAGATGATTCCACAATTAGACAGCACTGACTGGCAACCCTCAGTCCTCTACATGGAACATAGAATACAGCGCAGTACAGGCTCTTTGGCCCTCGATGTTGCGCCGATCCAAGCCCGCCTAACCTACACTAGCCCACTATCCTCCATATGCCTATCCAATGCCCGCTTAAATGCCCATAAAGCGGGAGAGTCCACCACTGCTACTGGCAGGGCATTCCACGAACTCAC
>NC_057748.1:21047633-21088959 GCF_004010195.1 Chiloscyllium plagiosum | reverse complement strand
GTGCCTCCACATCTTTCCTATAGTATGGCGACCAAAACTGCACACAATACTCCAGATGCGGCCGCACCAGAGTCTTATACAACTGCATCATGACCTCAGGACTCCGGAACTCAATTCCTCTACCAATAAAAGCCAGTACGCCATATGCCTTCTTCAACGCACTATTTACCCTGGGTGGCAACTTTCAAAGATCTGTGTACGTGGACACCAAGATCCCTCTGCTCATCCACACTACCAAGTATCCGACCATTAGCCCAGTACCCCATCTTTTTGTTACTCTTACCAAAGTGAATCACCTCACACTTACCTACATTGAACTCTAATAACTATCAGTTTAAGATCATTAGTCAAAGTGGCTCATTTATACTTAACAGAAATGACACGTACACAGACTGGTACTTGGAAAACTATAGGAACATGTTTGTGCCTATGGTTTTTTGAAAGCCCCAGGAGTGAAGTCTGTAGTTCTCATGGCATCACCATAACCAATCAAAATTAACTAACCAACCAATCAGCACCCCATTCTCCCTTGGCATAGTTGTTATCATTTTTCAAATTGGGCATTCTTGCATTTGTCCTGATGTGTGCTTCAGTAATATGTCTCTCTTCTCAGTTGTCACCTTTGCAGTTTCTCTCTTGTGTTCATGCCGCCCCTCCCACACCGTGCCACCTTCTCCCAAGAGGCTCCTCCCTGTTGCTGTTCCAATCTGGTGCTGTGTCTAACTGTCTCAAGTTACACAAACTGCTACAGGTATTAAAGGTACAACACAGCACTTCCTTTCCACCCTGCAGCAAATTCCTGCTCTCTCCAAATTCTAAACTTCCCTCTCTGTTCACAATGCAATTCGTTACATCCACTAAAACTAATGTGGCTCTTTCAACCCCTATTCCATAAGTTTGTCAATCTGTGTCTTCCAATCCTCCAGACATCTGAGAACCGTGTCTCCTATTTAATTTGAACAACACCCTTTATAATCCTGAGCACTTAATCTTCCCATGATCTTCTATCCTCCAAGGAGAACAATTGCAATATCTTCAGTTTTTTCGTGTAACTGAATTTTCTCATTCCCTTTGTCACTCAAGTAAATCTCCACGCCTTTAATAAGGCCTTGTGTTTTCTCCTATGCAGACTGACACATAATTGCACACCCAGTGCTCTTGTTAATACTGAGGCTTAACCAGTGGCTTATAAAAGTCTAGCATGATTTCCTTTTATACTCCTGAAATGAATAGAATTTTGTGATGAAAAGTCTGCGATAATAAATATAATTTTTTGAGATTGTATTATGAGTGTTGGTCTTTATTTTGTGAAGGGTCCTCCTGGAGTGTTAATGTTTACATTTTAGGAGTTATAGGAAAACATTTAGCAATCAAATAAGGGGGATGGAAAGCAACAGAAGCTAAGATGAGCAAGTTTTTTTTTCCCATTTAATTAAAAAGCTTTTGGGCAGTTTGAAGGAAACCTGAATGCAAGTGGTGCGTCTCTTAGAAAAAGAAGACTGTTTAGAGAAGTTAAGGAAATATGTGAAAGAGTTTAGTTTATGGAATGTCAGGAGTGTTTGGATATAAGCCTGCTTTGCTTATTCAAAGCTGAGAAAGTCTAAGCTCTTGATTGTATGAATGATCAAAGGGAAAAGCCTCCATGGGACCAACAGAGTAGAAGTAGTTAAATCAAACTCGTGGGTTTGATTGGGAGGGAAATATTCCTGTGCTTTTGCGTAACTGTAAAGCGATGGTGCTGGGGAGTAGTTGGGATTTTGTATTACCTTATGTTTTGAAATCTTTCACACTGTGTCATACATAGAAAATTTGGTTTGTTTCACTTTTTAAAATATAATTAATCTCTGTTTCATTGCTAGAACCAAATTGGCAGCCTGCTGTACTTACATTGCAATGAAAGGTCACCACATTAAACGAGAAATATGATTTGTCAAGCCAGATTTATTCTGGGATCTGACTTGTCCAGTAGTAACTAGAATTCTAATGATATGCCGATTATACTCTGTGTGAACCTCCTCCCTCCCCTCTTCATCTCATATCAGCACGACCTTGCTCTCTCATGTGTTTATCTGGTTTCCCCTTTATTCAGTTTGGACTTTTAACCGCCACTATTCCACATGGCAGTGCGATTCACATTCTCACCACTCGCTGGTTAAAGGTGAATTAGAATTAGGTTTTATTGTCACGTGTACTCAAGTACAGGAGGACAGTGAAAAGTGCACAATGTCACCTGTCATGGGGTCATCTTAGAGTGCCTACGTACAAATCTAAGATCGAAAAGAGTAATAAAGGAGAAAAAAGGTACATTACTTCAGTTATTCATAGTAAAAGATCAAAATAAGGCATGCAGTTAAACGGATAAACATTACAGTCAGATAAACCGATTACAGATAAAGATTACATTGCAGTCAATCTGAGCCCCCACCGCTCCAGTCCGGCAGCCACCTCCATTTCAGCTCTCCGACCCCACTACCAAGAATATCTTCCCCTCCCCACCCCTCTCAGTTTTCCACATGGATCGTTCCCTCTGACAGTCACGCCACCTCCACCAGGCAAAAGCGAGGACTGCAGATGCTGGAAATCAGAGTCTAGATTAGCCTTCTATCTCTCCACCCTGGAGGCTTCCTGCCTTCATTCCTGATGAAGGGCTTTTGCCTGAAACGTTGATTTTCCTGCTCCTTGGATGCTGCCTGACCTGCTGTGCTTTTCCAGCACCACTCTGATCTGGACGCCACCTCCACCACCCAACCCCAGGTACTTTTCCCTGCAACCTGGACTTCCCAGTCACTGCTCATTTCAATTCCCCCGACCACTCCCTTTCCAACATGACCATCCTTGGCCTCCTCCATTGCCAAACCACCAAATGGGTCCATTCCTCCCAATTGACCAACCAGGTTATACCCTCGACCTGTCTTCACGTATCTTCAGCCAGAGAATAGTGGGCCTGTGGAATTCATTGCCACAGAGTGCAGTGGAGGCTGGGACGCTAAATGTCTTCAAGGCAGAAATTGATAAATTCTTGATGTCACAAGGAATTAAGGGCTACGGGGAGAATGCGGGTAAGTGGAGTTGAAATGCCCATCAGCCATGATTGAATGGCGGAGTGGACTCAATGGGCCGAATGGCCTTACTTCTGCTCCTATGTCTTATGGTCTTATGGTCTTATCCTCACTTCACCCCCAACCCCCCCTTTAGTGCAGCTTCCCCCACACCCACCCCAGCCCTGAAGAAGGGTTGCACCTGAAACTTCGACTTCTCCACCTCCTGATGCTGCTTGGCTTGCTGTGTTCTTCCAGCCTCCTGCCGGCCTTTCTTGAATCGCAGCTGTCAGTTCTGCTATCGTCCTTGCAAATCTGTTTTATTTTTCCATTCATGGGATGTGGGTGTCTCTAGGCCAGCATATATTGCCCGTCCCTAATTGCCCAGAGGGCAGTTTAGAGTCCATTACATCGCTGCGGGTCCAGGGGTCACATGTAGGCCAGACCAGGTAAGAAAGACAGATTTCTTTCCCTCAAGGCATTAGTGAATCCAGATGGGTTTTTCTGACAATTAGCAATGATTGTCGACATTAGGCCCATAATTACCAATTCTTTGTTGAATTCAAATGCCACCATTTGAACCTAGGTCCCCAGAATGTTAGTTGAATTTCTGGCAATAGTCTAGCAATAATACCACGAGGCCAATGCTTTCCCTGTTACAGTTACACAGCCAGGGATATGAGCTTGAAACCTTTGTATCTGCTCCAAACGATAGAGTGTAGCCTAGAATTTAACTAACTCTGGGCTGAGTGAGTTCTTTATGTTGGTAAAAAAACTAATTCCTCTGCCGAGGCAACCTGTGGTGACTGCTGTTTCCTGTTTCAGAGTTTTATTACGTGGCATTGGATTTTCCTGGTCATGGCCTTTCCTCACACCGGTCGCCAGGAATTCCCTATTACTTCACGGAATACATCTCGGACGTGCGGCGAATTGCAGACGGTAGGTTTCGGTTCTGCTTGGATTTGGTGGGTCACGGCGAGGTGAGCCCGGTCTCGAGGCTGTTACTCAGCCCCTACTGATTCTATCTGCTTGCAGGGGACCTGTTAGTTGACGTCAGAGCCCAGGGCCAAATGTCGTTTTGTGCTAACTTCACTGATCTCCCAGGCAGCAGCAGGGGCACTGGCATATCCGTCTCCGCTCCAGGAGTGGGAAGATTAGCCAAATGTCAGTCGCTGGAAAAGCAGACCGTTGTGGAAATTGGTTTGTGGTGGGGTTGTGTCTGTTACTACAGCTGGTGTGGTCAAGGCATGCACGTGAAGCTTGTCCACTTTGCTGAGGATGACGTGAGTTACATCAGGCTTTAGTTTTGCCACTGGCCGAATTATCGAGAGCCAGGACAAAATCAGCTTGCATTTATGTGGCACCTTTCTCAAACTCAGGATGTCTTGAGTGGTGGTGTTCTAAGAGAAGCTGCAGTGACTTGCCCAGTGCCCTGCTCAATGTTTATCCCTCAACTAATACTGAAGGTTATATGGTGATCATCTTGTTGCTACGTCTGATCTCGTGTCTGTTTTGGCTGCTGAGTCCCCTACAAGACCACGCTTCAGAAATATCCCATTGGCTGCCCAGCGTTTTGAGTCATCCAGAGGTTGTGAAATGCAAGTTGCTTCTCCCTTTAAAAGGAACACCAATTTCTAATAAAGTGCCCAGGCGTGACTTGTTTCAGTGCAGCCCATTTTTTGGGGAAGCATTGGCTGGATATTGATGTGTTCTGTGACATGAGGAATAGGTCAGGACACCTTTATGAGACACACTCTCTCTCATGTCATCACTATCCTAGCATGTGACCTGAGGGTATCAGAATCTCAAACTCCATCTTACGTCTGATCACTTGAAGCATGACACGCTACTGGAGGCGTGCTTCTCTGTTGCTCCTGGGATGGAAGGACTGGTGTATGAAGAGAGACTGGATTGGTTAGGACTGTATTCACGGGGCTTCAGGAGAACAACAGGGTATCTCATAGAAAAGTCTAAAATGACCAGATAGGGTAACTGTAGGAAGAATGTTCCCGATGACTGGGGAGTCCAGTCCATGGGCTGAAGTATAAGGAGACAGGTCTTTTAGTACTTCACCAAGAGAGCAGGGAGCCTATGGAATTCTCTTCCACAGAAAGTAGTTGAAGCCAAAACATTGGATGTTTTCAAGAAGGAATTAGATATCGTGTTCTAGGGTTAAAGGGATCAAAGGCTATGGGGAAAACCTGAGGAACAAGGGACTGAGTTGGATGGTCAGCCATGATCCTACTGAGTGACAGAACAGGCTTGAAGGACTGAATGGCCTATTCCTTATTTTGTATGTTTCCATGTTTGAAATGGAGTACCTTAATATCTGCTCAAGGACTCGTGAGCCTGAAGAATTTTATGTTTGTACAGAATTGGTTGGAATAAACATCTTTTGGATTCTTCAGAGCTGCAAATCCACACGCACCCTCTCACAGAATCATAGAATCCCTATAGTGTGGAAGCTGGCCATTTGGCCCATCAGTCCACACCGACCCTCCAAAGACCATCCCACCCAGAACCCCAACCCCCAACTCTATCCCTGTAACCCTACACTTCCCATGGCTAACCCACCTAGCTTACACATCCGTGGACACTGGGCAATTTTAGCATGGCCAATCCACCTAACCTGCACATATTAGGGGCATGTCCTCCCCTAATATGGGGAGGACATGCAAACTCTACACAGACAGTGTAGAGTTGGAGTGTACATGTAGCAGAAAGGCTTAGTTTCCCAGAAGATGTTCCCCTAGAATTCCATGAGTCTATAAAGTTAGGCTGAACCTTTATAAGGCTTTGTATAGGGTAGAACACTGGTAGTGTGTCCAGGTCTAGTAATCACACTTCAGATATCGAACCCAGGACCCTGGTGCTGTGAGGTGATAACATAAGTATTTCCTCATCAGATTGAAGACCCTGTTGGAGGCTAGCTCACACCAGAGATCCCCCTCTCGTTGCAGTCTTTACAACAAATATTTGTGTGTGTGTGTGAAAAATGGCTCTGGGATGCCCCTTTCTCCCAGTGTCTAATAACCTGCTGCACCCTATGTTGAGGCTGACTTGTAGCAAGGTGTTGCATTAACCCTCCTGGGACATCCATCTGGTGAAGAATGAACATTTGCAGCAGAGGAGGGTGGGGAACTAAAGAGAAATTAAAACTTCAAAAGCACTCCTGATTTTGTTTTGTTTTATTGTTACAGCTTTAAACTGGAATAAGTTCACCATTTTAGGCCACAGCATGGGTAAGTGATGTTACCATGTGTCATTGCATGTACAAAGTCCAAACCAAACATCGTCCTCATGTAAGATATGCTGAGAGAGTAAGTGATAACCAGCATTAAAGGTCAAGCTAAAGTCACTGTAAGTTACTGGACCATGGGATTCTTGTCACATTTAGAGAGAGGTGACTGGTGGTAGTTTAACCTGAAGGTCACCTCGGCTGAGGGGAGAAGGTGAGAAGGAGCATCCTTTGTGGTAACCTCAGCCTGTGTGGAAATTTTAACCTGCGCTATTGGCATCTCTCCATATCTCAAACCAGCCGTCCAGCCAACTGAGCTTGGTAAAAACAAGGACTGCAGATGCTGGAAACCAGATTCTAGATTGGAGTGGTGCTGGAAAAGCACTGCAGTTCAGGCAGCATCCGAGGGAGCAGGAACATCGACGTTCCGGGCAAAAGCCCTTGAGCTTACCAATCCCCATAACCAGCAGTAGATTATAAATATCAGTGAGTCAGAAGATTGCAGTTTCAAGTTTCACTGCAGATACTCAAAGAATCCCTACAGTGTGGAAGCAGGCCATTCGGCCAATCACATCCATACTGCCCCTCCGAAGCGCATCCCACTCAAGCACATAATCCATGCTGCCATTCCCAGTGCAGGACTGAGGGAGTGTCGCAAAATCAGAGGCGCTGACTTTTAAATAAGACCTTGAGACCGAAGCCCACCCCATGAGGTCAGCACGAAAGATCTCCAAGCACTACTTTGTGAAAGAGCGGGGGGAGCTGTTCCCAGTTTCCTTAACTAGTTTTACCTCTTAACTAGTACCTGTAAAAACAGATTCTGTCGTAATTGTCACATGTCAGCTAGTGGGAATCGGCCTCTTCACTGTTTAATTCCTGTATTACAATAGAAATTGTAATTAAATTGTTAACTGGCTCTGAAGCGCTTTAAGAGATCCGAAAGTCATGACAGGTGCTATATAAATGCAAGTCTTCCTTTAAGCCCAGGTTTTTATTAACTAAGAAGGTCAGTTGTCAGTAATTCAAAATTCTGTTGGCATCCAAGTGTTGGAACTATTATTGTCTCACTGCTCCTGCAGAGAGAAATAAATCTACCCTTTTTTTATAGCATTTCTCTCGACTTCAGGGCACCCTCAAACATGTCCCTGTATAGAAATTTCCTTAAAATGTAATCGATGTTGCTCTTTGGGCAAATGTGGCCAGTGTGTGCACAGCAAGATCCCACAGACCACAAGCGATCTGTCAGAGGAGTGCACCATTGTATGGGATTTTTTTCCATTGGCATTTAGCAACATCAGAGGTGATCCTATCGAAACTTGTAAGTTCCTAAAAGGGAGGTGATGGGGTGGATCCTGAGAAGATGTGTCAGAGGCTGGAACATGGTTTAAAAATAAAGGATCTCCTGTTTAATATGGGATCAGGTGAGGAGAATATATCTTTTAGAATGCCATGAATCTGTGGAATTCTCTTTCGCAGAGTGTGATGGAGGCACACCGCTTGAATATATTTAAGGCAGAGTTAGGTAGATTCTTGACTAACAACCGAGACAGTGATTTTCGGGATTGGACGAGAATGTGGGGTTGAGGCCACAATCAGATCAGCCGTGATCTTGGCGAATGGAGGACCAGGCCTGAGGGGCTGAATGGCACATGTAGAAAGACTGGTAGATTGTTTAAAGCAACATGTCCTTTCAGCTGTTTGCAACAAGAAAGGTATCCATACTTGCAAAGCTTTAAATACAGTGTCCAATATTAGTTGTGATTCCATATCTGCTAAATAATCCTGTGTGTGCTAAGAATTACTGAGAACCAAGTTAAAAATCACACAACACCAGGTTATAGTCCAACAGGTTTATTTGGAAGCACTAGCTTTCGAGGTGCTGCCTCTTCATCAATGCATCTCAAAAGCTAGTGCTTCCAATTAAAGCTGTTGGACTATAACCTGATGTTGTGTGATTTTTAACTTTGTCCACCCCAGTCCAACACCAGCATCTCCAACACATGACTAAGAACCAAATTTAAGACGGTTAGTTGGGCTCGTTTTGTGGTGCAATTGTACTTACTGGAAACTACCTATATTAATGCTCAGGGGCCCAGTTCTTTGCAACCAGCAGAATTAGAATTAGGTTTATTGTCATTTCCAAAAGCTGCGCCTGTTTCAACTCAACAGAACTGGTGATGTCTATTCTCTTGTTCAATTCTCAGGGAAATGCCTTGACACCTCCGAGTCAATTTGCCTGGTTTAAAGCTTTTCAGTTAACTGTCAGTTGTCAGCTGTCTGGTGAATTATCCATGGTGATAAATCAGCACACTGTCCTCATTTTAGTAGAAAAATTCTTCTCCCATTTTATGTTTGTAGTTCTTGTGAATAGTCCTGACCAGTGCAAGATGAAAAGCTTCAGCAATACTCACATTGTGTGCAGTCAAAAGGCGATCCATATCTGTGTGTTGTCAAGAGGGTTAATGTTCATCAGACTGTTGTCAAATGTTCTAACACAGAGTGAGATCATTTACATTTGCTTTATTAAGCAAAAAGGTTTACCCCCTCAACCATAACAAAGTCAAAAAGTGGGAGGGAGGCTGCTGGATGACTCTGGAAAAGCCTGGTAATGGGATGTAACGAATAGTCCTGAGTCTCTGCCAGGGTGTCAGTCTAGACGTTACAATTGCTTACCAAAGGCTAGATTAAAAACCAATGATGCCGGTTGCAAAAGTACATGGGTGTGAACAATGTATATAAACCAATCCAGGCCTGTAGAAGACAGAAAGCCGAGAAGGGGTGATGACATGATTGAGGTATTTAGGATTATTGAGGATGAGATCTTGTGGTGTTTCCATTTGCTGGAAAGTGCAGAATTCAGCAGCCTAAGTACGAGGTAGTCACCAAAGCTCCAACAGAGAATTCAGTAGAAATCTCCTCACCCAGAGAATTTGAAAACGTGGACCTCACTCCCACAGGGAGCAGTTAAGGCCAACAGCATAATTACATTTAAGGAGAAGCTAGATTAACACGTAAGGGAGTCCGGAGTATAAGGAAACCCTGATGGGCTGGGTGAGGAGGGGAGGGGAGAGAGGATTTGCATGCAGTATAAATACCAGCATTAACCCATGGAATCAAATGAGCTGTTTCTTATGCTGTAAATCTCAGACCATCCTCTCTCCAGTATTCATGTTCTCCACGGTTCTTTTTCAGGGGGTAATGTTGGAGGCTTGGTAAGTAGTGACACATTTTAACTTAAGCCGTAAATTCCAAAACCATGACTTATATTTTTGAAGTTAAAAAATATTACTTTATTCATAAAGTATGTTTACATATACACACAGTCACTAAAGCAGTCTGGTTCTATATATCAGCATATGATAAAACAAACAAATATTGGAATTTGATTCTATTCAACAAACAAACCAAAGGCATTTCTTTCTTGTATGTATCTTTATTTACGTCTATTTAGGCTCCAGGACAATCCAATAACTGATCAGACCCCCATTTTCCTTCAGCAGGAAGCCCTCAGACAGGGGTCTTTCCCCACTGCCCCTTGGCAGCAGCTGCCCCAAGCTTCAGTGCGCCCCTCAGCACGTAGTCATGGACCTTGGAAGGTGTCAGTCTGTAACACTCAGTCAGGGTCAGCTCCTTGCTCTGGAAGACCAACACGTTTCGGGCAAATCAAAGAGCGTCTCCCACTGAGTTGATGGTCCTCCAGGCGCAGTCGGTGTTTGTCTCGGTGTGTGTCCCGTTTCGGGCAGATCAAAGAGCGTCTCTCACTGAGTTGATGGTCCTCCAGGCGCAGTCGGTGTTTGTCTCGGTGTGTCCCGGGCAACAGACCGTAGAGCACAGAGTCCCGCCTCACGGAGCTGCTCGGGACGAGCCTCGACACAACCCACTGCGTCTCTCTCCAGACTTCCTTCACAAAGGCCCATTCCACAAGGAGGTGTGTGACAGTCTCAACGCCCCCATGATTTAATCTTGTAATTGTCCTTTTCTTGCTGCCACTGATACCCTTCGCCTTTGCAGCTCCTGCTGTGTAGAAATCTTGGAGGTGGGAGTGAGTTTTGTTCAGAGCCTAGGACTGTGGATGGTCCTGCAGAGGGGTCATCAGCAGAGAGTCTCAGTGATTTTGAGGAAATGATGATGAGGGAATCTCAGTCGTGTTGATTTGTCCTGTTAGGTTCATGTGTTGAGTTTTGCCCCCAGCATTTCCTCCAGGCGTTATAACTGTGTGACTCCTTTGGAAATTGCCCATAAGGCTAGGAAGGAATTCCTTCGGAAAAAGCAAGTGCATCTCTTTAATCATTTACAGAATACAGAGGAACTTTGATTATCCGAACGAGATGGGCGGGCATTATTTTTGTTCGGTTAATTGATTCAATGCCTTTCCTCTGGGGCTCAGAGTTTTCTGTTAAGTCTGCTCCCCGTTCAGGAGATGAGGCAGCACACCGTGTGCGAGCCCGTCCAACACCGCCCCCCCCCCCAGCTGCCCTCCAACACGGTCCAGCACTGCTCCCCATTTGCCCCCACACCTGCCCGCCCCCTCTTTGGGGCAGCCGGACTGGACACCAGCAACTGCCGCCTTTTGGGGTGTGAGTCTCCAGATAGAGAATGCATGCACACACACAACGTTTTACTGCGACTTTTTGACAGGTTCCACCTTTGCCCTATACAATCTGGGAAAGGGGGTGTGGTATGGGTATGTAGCTGTGTAGAACTCCAGGGAAAGTGTGTGTGTGTGTGTGTGTGTGTGTGGAGAGAGGACGGGAGGTCAGTCATTTAGAGATGGTGCCCGGGCCCCCATCGGTCCAGGACTGTTCTCGGCAGCATGTCAGTAAGTTCACGTTTAATCACTGTAAACAAAAGACACGATCAGTGTTGGAAACACGTCTTTGATATAATGTTTCTATCGGGACCTCAAGATCTCCTTCGGATAATCCGATATTTGGATAATTGATATTTGGATAATCGAGGTTCCTCTGTAGTATGCTTGAGGCAAGGCAGTTGATGAAAGAGGTATAGTGAAGGGTTTAGAAGGACATGGACCAAACACAAGCAAATGGGACTAATTGGGATGCCTAGTCAGCAACTACTACCAAGTTGGACCGAGGGGTCTGTTTCTGTGCTGTATGACTCTATGTAGGTGTCAGTAGGCCGTGGATAGTGCAAGGAAAGTGACTGATTTAACAATGGGACTAACAGCCGGTGTAGCAGAGGCTATTTTAACCTGTGGATGAAGTGAGCCAGGCAAACCTAGCCTTGCAATAAAAACTCTCTGAAATGTGTTAGGTTACAGATTTGCTTGAGCTGAAAATGTGTTGCTGGAAAAGCGCAGCAGGTCAGGCAGCATCCAAGGAACAGGAGAATCGTCGTTTCGGGCATAAGCCCTTCTTCAGATTTGCTTGGATTCCTTTGGTGCTCTTCGTAAATTCTGTCAGTACAGAGCAAAGTGTAGCAACAGTATCTGATGAGACCAAGCTGGTGCTGACACTACAACAGAGAAAGTGAGGGCTGCAGATGCTGGAGATCAGAGCTGAAAATGTGTTGCTGGAAAAGCGCAGCAGGTCAGGCAGCATCCGGGGAACAGGAGAATCGACGTTTCGGGCATAAGCCCTTCCTTATGCCCGAAACGTTGATTCTCCTGTTCCTTGGATGCTGCCTGACCTGCTGCGCTTTTCCAGCAACACATTTTCAGCTCTGACGCTACAACAGGCAAGTCTGGCCTTTTCTACAGTTTCCATTGTAGGGTGGTACTGAAGGAGGTCGTTCAGCCAGTCATGTCTGTGCTGGCTCTAATCAATTACTTCCTGGCTCTTTACCCAGAGCCCAACATATCCTACCCTTTCCAGGATCGATCCAATTCTCTCTTGAATGTTCCTTTTGAATCTGTTCTCCACTGTCCCCTCAGGCAGTGGGTTTCAGGTTACAACGACTCGGTTTGATTTTTTAAAAATCATGTTGTTTCGTGTTTCTCAATCACCTTAGCATGCTCTCCCAGTTATCGACCTTTCCACTGTTGGGAATGGTTTGTCCTTATTTACTCCTCAGAACCCTTCATGATCTTAAACCCAATTTTATTTTATAAAATCTCCTTCTTTACCTTCACTGCTTTAAGGAGAAAAATTGTCGCGCCTCCATGTAACTGGAAGTGTTGACAAACAACATTTATCAAAGACTGTGATGCAGGAAGCAAATGAAAAGTGACGAAAGTGAGTTTTAAGATATTGATGATAATGTGTATTTTATTTGTGTAACTGTATACATGTACACAGGGACATTAATAACCAGACTCCTCTCTGATTGGTGAATCTCTGCTCCTCTTTATAGTTTTGTTCAGTATTCCCAGACTTGGTCGATAAACTGATTGTGCTGGATGGATATGGGTTTTATCCAACTGCAATTGTAAGTTTTTTATTAATTTTTTAAAAATATAAATATACATGCAGGGTGACAACAAGCTGTTAGTTATACACAAGCTTATGGCTGGCTGAGAGTGCTACAGACTTGGCTTCCTCGTTACATCAAGTCAATGTCGCTTATTGATTTCCCTTCCCTGAGCGACGGGCTCAGCTGAGCCCGATCAGGGGAGTTCACAACAATTCCCAGATATTGCTGTCAGAGCTCTCAGGTGGAGGACTCTCGGTCGAACCGTTTTTGCTGCTCCTGGCTGCACTGCTTTAATCTACGCTGTGGCTGCAATGTTGCAACCGAGAGTGGAAAGCAAGTTAGCCTATCGTGGAGTAACTCACAGATGCACAACTCAATGCCTGACCCTCAGGAAGTCTCCCTTGGTAGGTAGCCCCAGCTTTCAGTTCCCTCCCTCAGCGTGTGGCTGCTGCTCTTGCACCCAATCCTACCGTGTCCTCCACTCAATGGCCATTGTTAACTGCCTGCAAGCCTCTTTCAGGCCGTGCGTTCCAGATCCCAGCACTGGGACTGAACTGAGGGGGTGGGTGATGCACAGACCAGGCTTTGCACAGGCCGCTGTGCAGGTTTCGATGATTTAGATGTTTTCTAAAGAAGCTGTTCAGAGATGTTATTACACACCTCTGGAGCAGGTGGGACTTGAACTCGTATCAGGACTGAGGGAGGGGTGTGGAGGGGTTGAGGGAAGGGATGGAGGGTCAGGAGGGTGGGTGGAAGGATCAAGGAGGGGTTGGGCAAGGGGGTGGATGGGTTGAAGAAGGGGGCTGACGAGCTTGAGGGGAGGGGTGGAGGGTTGAGCGAAATACCATCAGGTAAAGAACTGAAGCTGTGAGCACTATTGCCCTGAACCGAAGGGACATTGTGTGGGTAAATCCTGAATCATCAAAATGAAATAACCAGATATGGCCATCTCACTTCATTCTATCACTGTCTGTCTGGGAGCTGAGAGTATGTTGCAAATACAGAAAGGAGAGCATGGTACTTAGTAACAGGAGTAGACCATTCAGCCCTTTGGGTCTGCCCCATCATGCAACAAGATCAAGGGTCATCCAATTGTGGCCTTAACTCCACATTTGTATGTGTTCCCCAAAAAAAATAAGCAAATTTTAGCAGGACTTATACACTTAATGATAAGGTCCTGGGGAGTGTTGCTGAACAGAGACCTTGGAGTGCAGGTTCATAGCTCCTTGAAAGTGGAGTCGCAGATAGATAGGATAGTGAGTATTGGTCAGAGTATTGAGTACAGGAGTTGGGAGGTCATGTTGCGGCTGTACAAGACATTGGTTAGGCCACTTTTGGAATATTGTGTGCAAATCTAGTCTGCTTCCTATCGGAAGAATGTTGTGAAACTTGAAAGGGTTCAGAAAAGATTTACAAGGATGTTGCCAGGGTTGGAGGATTTGCGTTACAGGGAGAGGCTGAATAGGCTGGGGCTGTTTTCCCTGGAGCATCGGAGGCTGAGGGGTGACCTTATAGATGTTTATAAAATCATGAGAGACATGGATAGGATCAATAGACAAAGTCTTTTCCCTGGGGTTGAGGGACTCCAGAACTAGAGGGCATAGGTTTAGGGTGAGAGGGGAAAGATATAAAAGAGACCTGAGAGGCACTTTTTTCACACAGAGGGTGGTGTGTGTGTGGAATGAGTTACCAGAGGAAGTGGTGGAGGCTGGTACAATTGCAACATTTAAAAGGCATCTGAATGGGTATATGAATAGGAAGGGATATGGGCCGGGTGCTGGGAGGTGGGACTAGATTGGTTTGGGATGTCTGGTTGGCATGGACGGGTTGGTCCGAAGGGTCTGTCTCCGTTCTGTATATCTCTCTGACTCTAGAGAAGAAGAATTAGGCCATTTGGCCCACCGTTCAGTCTGCTCCACCAATCAAACATGGCTGATATGTTTCTCCTTCTGCTGGCTTCTCCCCATAATCCTTGCTCTCCTTACCAATGAAGAACCAATCTATCTCCATCTTGAATACACTCAATGATATGGTCTCCACAGCCCTCTGAGGCAATGAGTTTCACAGATTCCCCACCCTCTGGCTGAAGAATTTTCTTCTCATCTCCGTTCCAACGGATCCATCCCTTCACTCTGAGTCTGTGCCTTCAGGTCTCTCCTATTAATGGAAACATCTTCTCCACATCCACTCTATCCAGGCCTCTCCGTATTCTGTAAGTTTCAATCAGATCTCTCCCTCATTCTTCTAAACTCCATTGAGTACAGACCCAGAGTCCTCACTTGTTCCTTTTATGACAAGCCTTTAACTCCCTTAACTATTTAACTCCACCTTGGCTAAATTCAATGAGCCAACCTCCCATCACCTTCTGAGGAACAGAATTCCATAGATAGATAACTCTTGAGAAAAACCTTCCCCTCAGCTTGATCTTAAACGCGAGGCCTTGTCGTCTTGAACTTTTCTTGAGGTCCAGCCTCTCCCACAAGTGGAAATATCCTCTCAGCAGCCATCATGACAAATTCTCTCAGGGTCTTTGTAGGTTTCAATATGACCACCTCTAATTCTTGGAAATTCAATTAGTACAGACCCAGCAAGTCCAAATTCTCCTCATATGATAACCTCCTTCTCCCAGGAATGAGTCGAGTGAACTTATTTGAACTTATTCAAATGCATTTGCATCCGTCTTAAAGTACTGAGACTAAAGTGGGACACTGTACTCCAGATGTGGTCCTGCCAATGCCCTGCATAGCTGTAGTAAAATATACCCACTTTTAATTTCCATTTCTCTCGCAACAATGCCATTTTTTTTAGAAAGAGCTGGTAGAATGCTGATGTTTTGCCCAGTTCGGGGTGACTGCACTGAACTGAAATATTTTGTTTTAATGTTTTAATTGCAGACCGCTATCCGGGAACGACTTCAGACAGCGATTGATGAGCTTATAAAGCTGGAAAAGGAGCAGGGTTCACCCCGTGTGTATACGCCTGGTGGAGCACTAAAGAGGTTGGTACCAACTCTGTAGATGGGACTGAATTAGATCAGCTTGTTCTCTGGAAGGGAGTGCTGTCGTGGTGAGCAAGGATGTGCATTTATATATAGCGCCTTCCACATTCTTGGGGCATTCCAAGTTCCCAAGAATTTGATGTTATTTCTGAAATGCAATCACTATTGCACTGCAGGCCCCTTACAGCAGCCAGTTTATACCCAGTCAGATCCCACCAACAATTGCTGAGGTAACAGCAAAGTGATGCAGATAGTGGAGAACTGAAGTAAATACAAAGTGCTGGAGAAACTCAGCTATATTCAGCATCTGTAGAGAGAGAAAAAGAGAAAATGTGCACTTTTCCAGAACTGTAATTATTATAACTGTGTAACTATTATTTTCTATAACTATTAATTACTATAACTATTAATTATTACAACTGTATTAATTATTTTTTGTGGGTTTAATAGGACAGAAAAAAATATTCGCCACTCCACCCACCAGCAGAATAATATCCAGATGGAACTGGCACAGTGATCTTGCCCTTATTCTCTTATTTAAATCTCTATGGGGAGTTAGGATCGGCTCACAGACACTGATTCATCCATGTGGTGGTTTCCAGACTGAAATAGCACAGAATTCCAGAGTCAATACAGCACAGAAAGAGGCCATTCAGCTCCAACACTCCCCCTCTGCCCCTTCATAAACAACCCCCACCCCTTCGTAAATTTAAACATTCCATCTGCCCCTTCATAAAGTTAAACACCCCCCTCTGCCCCTTTTGTAAGGTTAAATTCGCCCCCCCGCCCCATCCATTGCTCACAGTCTCTGTTATCGGTCTCTGTCAATCACTGTCATCAGTTTGGATCAATGGTCATCCGTGCCATGTTAATTCTCTGTCTCCACAACAGCTGCTGGACCTGCCGAGTGTTCCCACTATTTTCTGTTGTTTTTCTTACTTCAGATCTCCAGCATCCACAATATCTTGTGGTCACGTGGAGACCGGCCACGTTTTAATGTCATTCTTTATTATTTTTGATGGTGTGTGTTCTGTTGTACCTTCAGATTTTCCTTCAACTAAACTCTTTCCCTTACTCTTCAGGTTGCTGCAGGGAAATCGGTCCGTTTCTGAGGAAAGTGGGAAGATTCTGCTTCAGCGGGGAGCCACTGAGGTATCTGGAGGTACAGTCAGGCTGCAAAATGTGGGTGGCACGGCGGCTCAGTGGATAGTACCACTGCCTCACAGCGCCAGGGATCCCAGTTCGATTCCTGCCTCGGGCAACTGTCTGTGTGGAGTTCGTACATTCTTCCCGTGTCTGCGTGGGTTTCCTCCCACAATCACAAAGATGTGCAGGTCAGGCGGATTGGTCATGCTAAATTGCCCATAGTGTTAGGTGCATTAGCCAGGGGTAAATGTAGGTGAGTGGGTCTGGGTGAGTTGCTCTTCATAGGGTCAGTGTGGACTTGTTGGGCTGAATGGCCTGTTTCCATACTGTAGGGAAGCTAATCTAAGGCGGCACAGTGGCTCAGTGGTTAGCACTGCTGCCTCACAGCGCCAGGGCCTCGGGTGACTGTCTGTGTGGAGTTTACACATTCTCCTTGTGTTTGCGTGGGTTTCCTCCGGATGCTCCAAAGATGTGCAGGTCAGGTGAATTGGCCATGCTAAATTGCCCATAGTGATAGGTGCATTAGTCGGGGTAAATATAGGGTAGGGGAATAGGTCTGGGTGGGTTACTCTTCAGAGGGTCGGTGTGGACATTTTGGGCCGAAGGGCCTGTTTCCACACTTTCGGGAATCTAATCTTAAAAAAAAATGAGTGTTGTCGATTATGAACTTGAGGTTTATTCCTGAGCTGCCAGACATTTGTGGCCCAATTTGGTGAAAATAGGAATCATGGAATCATTGTGGTCCTTCCAGCCCATCGAGTCAATGCCTACCGTCTGTACAGCAATTCAATCGTCTCATTGTCCTGCACAATTCCCACAGCCCTGCTGTTTATTTATTGAGATGTTAGAGCAAGAAAACTTGCCAGGCCTCGCATAGAGAAAGTTGAAACTTTATTGCTGGAACAGCACAGCAGGTCAGGCAGCATCCAGGGAACAGGAGATTCGACGTTTCGGGCACAGGCCCTTCTTCAGGAATTCCTGACCTGCTGTGCTGTTCCAGCAATGAAGTTTCAACTTTGATCTCCAGCATCTGCAGACCTCACTTTCTCCTCGCATAGAGAAACCCTTCATGAAACCTGACTAAAATTACACTGAGCCCGAATGTACTAAGATTCATGCTCTCCGTCTCAAGCATGGACACAATTTCAAATTTAAAACGTTATATTTTTGTCCTTGCATTTTTATGTAAGTATTTATAATTCAATACCAATTTGAGGAGCAGAGATGTGGGAGTGGGTCAGAAATTGGAAGTCGGTGTTACGGAGCTGGTATGTGTGTAACTGAAGCTGAGCAGTACCATGACTGACAAAGAGGCCTTTCTGCAACGTGATCGTTTTTCACAGCTACTGTTCACCATCAATGCAGTAAGAATAACTTAGAGGACAGAGGAACGAGTTTGCTGGGGCCCTGGTGGAGATATTTAATACTTTGTTGGCCAAAAGTGACCCTGGCGGATAGATCATGTGGTTCCTTTGTTCAAGAAGGGCAGCAAAGATAGGCCAGCCAGTTACCACTGTCTGATGTCAGCAGTAGGGAAATTATTGGAAAGTTTCTGAGGGACAGGATTAGTCAACACTTGGAAAGATAGGGATTGATCAGGCATCATCTTCATGGATTTGTTAGAGAGAGATTGTCTGGCTAATTTAATTGAGTTTTTTAAAAGGTGAGTGAATATATTGATGAGGGTGGTGCAATCGACGTGGTATACATGGACCTCAGTGAGGTCTTTGACAAGGTCCCACGTGGAAGGCTAATTCAAAAAGTAAGTGCCCATGGGATCTAAGACCAGCAAATTGGAACCAGAAAAATGGCTGCAAATAGGGGGGAGAAAAGGTAACAGCAGAGGGCTAATTTTGTGATTGGAAGCCTGTGACCAGCAGTATACCACAGGGATGTTGCTGGGATCCTTGCTGTTTGTTATGTACGTTGACAACTTGGATGTAAATGTAGAAGTTTTATAATTAGTGAGTTTGCAGATGGCATGAAATTGGAGGTGTTGTTGATAGTGAGGAGCATGGTCTCAGGCTACAGTCTGATATCAATTAGCCGGTAAATTGGGCAGAGCAATGGCAGATGGAACGTAATCCTGAGAAGTATGAAGTGATGCATTTTGGGAGGTATTAAGAGAAGGACATGCACAATGAATGGTAGAGTACTGAGGGAGTATTGAGTAACAAAGGGACCTTGGTGTGCAAGTCCATAGATCCCCGAAGGTGCCAGTACAGGTCGATAGAGGGATGAAGAAGGCATACTTGCTTTCATTAGCCGGGCGTAGAATATAGGAGGAGGGAAGTCTTGTTGCAACTTTATAAAACATTTGGTTAGGTCACAGATGGAATACTGGTTCAATGCAATATGGTTCACCACACCATTGGAAGGATGTAATTGCACTGGGAGGAAAGTCTCAGTTATGAGGAGAGACTGGATTTGTTTTCCTTGGAGCAGAGGAGGGTGAGGGTGGATCTGATTGAGATATACAAAATTATAAGGTGCATAGGCAGGGTAGAGCATGAGAATCTATTCCCGTGTCTGAGACCGAGGCCACAAGTTTCAGGTGAGGAGTTTAGAGGAGATCCGAAGAAAAATGTTTTCACCCAGAGAATGGCATAAATATGGCAGTAAGCTGGTCCACAACTGGACTCTCCTGACTCTTAACAAAGATGAAGAAACAATCAAAAAATGCTAGGCGGAGGTGGGGGAGCACTTCAGAGACCTCTTCAACCAGGGCTCTGTCGTTGATCTGAGAATTCTTGAACACATTGCAGTATTCTGACCCAGTCTGTCCTGTTTGTGACCCATTGCAGCATGATTGACTAAAGTGGCCTGGCAAACCCGTAAAAAGGATGACTCATGTCTGCCTTCTCAAGGGCTATTAGGGGTGGCCAATAATATCTCGCGTATGAATTTCTGTGCTTGGTCGACAAGTCATCTATCAATTAACACCAGCAGCTGACCTGGTCATTTATCTAATTGCTGTTTGTTTGTGGGGATCTTGCTGTGCAAATGAGGTTCCCTGGTTCCTACATTACAAGAACTGCACTACATGAGAAGCACTTTGGGAAAGAAATGCGATATGAATGCAAGTCTTACCTTGGATAACAGCTTTACAGTCCTGAAGGATCTCTCCGACATGATTGTTTTATACTCTTTTAACAGGTTTCTGATGAGACACGCGAACATTAACAGGGCCATCTGTTTACCAGTAGAGGGATTGAGAAATGTAATTTTTTTTTAATGCTTCTGACTGAATATATTACTCTTTTAGGTGTTGTCTTCAACCGCGATTTGAGAATTAATCTGGTGAGTTTTTCCCAAAATGTTTCTTTTAAGCCTTCCTTTAAGGTCTTCCCATGACTGTTTTTGAAATTCACTTGTGAAATGGGAATGTTGCTGGCTGGGCCCAGTATTTAAAGCCCATCCCTAGTTACCCTTGAGAAGGTGGTGGTGAACCACCACTGTCTATGTGCTTGGTGGATGAACCTCTCCCAGCTTTCCCCTCAACCTGACACCCTTTTGTAACTGGGACCAAGAATTTATTTCATTGCTTCACCTTAATCTAACCGTCCTTGGCAGGCTGCCTAACATCAGGTGGAGGACTGGAGGGTGATAGAGATAGAGTCATAGAGATATACAGCACAGAAACAGACCCTTCGGTCCAACAGTAATGTCACTGGACTGCTCATGTAGAGGCCCTTGTTAATATTCTAGAGGCATAAATTCAAATCCACCATGGGTGGCACGGTGACTCAGTGGTTAGCACTGTTGCCTCACAGCGCCAGGGACCCGGCTTCAATTCCCGCCTTGGGCAACTGTCTGCATGGAGTTTGCACATTCTGTCCATGTCTGCGTGGGTTTCCTCCGGGTGCTCCGGTTTCCTCCCACAGTCCAAAGATGTGCAGGTTAGGTGAATTGGCCTGGCTAAATTGCCTGTAGTGTTAGGTGTATTAGTCAGGGGTAAATGTAGGGGTATGGGTCTGGGTGGGTTGCTCTTCGGAGGGTCGGTGTGGACTTGTTGGGCCGAAGGGCCTGTTTCTATGGTGTAGGAAATCTAATCTAATCATGACCAGTGGTGGAACTTAAATCCAGTGAATGAATCTGGAATTGAAAACTAGTCTGTGATGGTCACCATGACTGCAACACCACTGATTGTTGTGAAACCCATCTGGCAGGGAAAGAAGTCTGCTGTCCTTACCTACGTGGCCTACATGTGACTCAGACCAACAGCAATGGAGTCAACTGTTAGCTAGCCTCTGAAATGGCCCAGCGTGATACTCTGTTCAAGGGCATTTCAGGATGGATGACAAATTCTTGCCAGCAACACCCACATTTGATCGAAGAATGAATTCTAATACCCTGTGATGAACCACTGTCCTTCATACAAATCCAAGGAGAGCTGTGTCGTAGCTGAAGAACAGACTACTGGTGGGAAGCGATGAAACAAAGCACTGTTTAACAGCTCCACCTTGTGTTTTTGTTCAACCTCCCCCCCCCCCCCCCCGCACCAGCACAATCCTGTAAGGATGACCATCGAACAGTGTCTGGAGTTTCAGAAGAATATCACAGCTGCTGTCCTCCTCATTATGTAAGTACCACTGCCCGTTATTGTGCGCCCCTCGACTGGTTTTTCCAGATGGTGACCATACTCAGTGGGTAGTCCCTTTGTCTCTGTGAATACGAAGATTGTCCTCCAGGGACTTGAACACAGAGTTTAAGCAAATGCTTTCAGTGCAGAGTGTTGGACAAAGACAGTAGAATATAGGAGCAGGAGTAGTCCATTCAGCCTGTTGGGTCTGTTCCCCCATTCAATATGATCATGACTAATCATCCAACTCAGTCCCCTATTCCTGCTTTCACTCCATACCCTGCGATTCCTTCAGCCCGAATAACTGTATTGAACTCCCTCTTGAACACATTCAATGTTTTGGCCTTATCTGCTTTCTGTGGCAGAGAATTCTACAGGCTCCCCACTCTCTGGATGAAGACATTTGTTCTCATCTCAAGCTTAAGTGGCCTACACATATTAGACTGTGACTCTAGCTCTAGATCCTCCCAGTAATCAGGAACATCTTTCCTGCATTTACACTGACGAGCTCTGTTAGAGTTTTATGGGTTTCTATGAGATTCCCCGTGATTCCCTGAGAGACCAAAACCTGGTCCACCCTGGCCTTAAATGGATTAAAGGATGAGATCCTAAAGGATTGAAACCGTGCCCCTGTGTTTCAGATTCCCCCGCCCAGCAAAGACTCTCTCTCGATGGTTACCCTCTCAACCCCTTCAGAATCTCGGATGTTTCAGTGGGATTGTCTCTCAGTTTTTCTCTAAACTCCTGGAAAGAACTTCACGAGACCTGAAGAAATAGGAACCAGAGTAAATCGTTCAGCCTTTTGAGGCTGCTCTGCCATTCAATAGGATCGTGGCTGATCCAACATTTCTCGCGTCCACTTTCCTGCCCTTTCCCCATAACCCTCCGTTCCCTGACTGATCAGTAATCTGTACATGAGGACTGTGCCTCCCATCTGTCTGTGGCATAGAGTTTCAAAGACACTCAGCCCTCTTAAAGAAGAAATTCCTCCTCATCTCGGGTTTAATTGGTGCCCCTATGTTTTTGTTTTCTGCCCTCTTGTCCTGGACACACTCTTATATATGTTTCATTGAGATTGCCTCTCGTTCTTCCAAACTTCAGTGAGTAGAGTCCTAACCAATTAAACCTTTGTTCATAAGACAGTCCCTCCATACTTGGGATCATCCGAGTGAACCTTCATCTCCAATGAACTGATATCTTTCCTTATATAAAGGGACCAAAACGTACTCCAGATGGGGTCTCACCAGCACCTTGTACAATTGCAGTAAGACTTCCCTCCTCTTGCACTCCAACCCCCTTGAAATAAGGGCCAACATTCCATTAGCCTTCCTGATTACCTGCCGTGCACCTCTGTGCTAGCTTTCTGTGTTTAATGCACAAGTTCCTTTGTGTTGCAGCCTTCTGCAGTTTTTCTCCCTTTTAAATAATATTCTATTCTTTTGTTCTCCCTTCCTAAATGAACAACTTTGCATTTTTCCACATTATACTACATTTGCCAATGATTTGCCCATTTACTTAACCTATAAATATCTAAACACCAAAGTAACTCACTTCTGATTGCCCACAGCCAGTCCACTGTCTACAAGGAAAAAGTCAGGATGGAATTCTGTCCAATTGCCTAGATGGGTGCAGTTGTATCCAGATTCAAACACTCAACACCATCCAAGAGAAAGCAGCCCGCTTTATTAGCACCCCATTTGACGCCTCCAACATTCACTATCTCCTCCACTAAAGCATAGATGCAGTGGGGAGTTCACCAACGCTCCTAAGACAGCAACTTCCAAATTCCTTCCCTCTAGAAGGACAAAGGCAGCTGATAGCTGGGAACTCCACCATCTCCAATTCCCCTTTATGCCACTCAGAAAAAACATCAATAGAGGATGCAGGAGAAAATCAGCCAGTTTGCCAGCATCTGAGGGGGTGAAAATCAGTGTTAACGCTTCGAGTCTGGTGTGATTCTTCTTTGGAAGTGGTCCCTCGCTATTCTGACTGGAAATGTATCGCTGTTCCTTCATTACTGGCTGGGTCAAACCACGCCCCCTGACAGTACTGTGGGTGGACTGCTGCAGTTCAAGAGGCTAGCTCAGCACCACTTGAAGGGCAAGTACGGGTGAACAGTAAATGGCCAGCAATGCCTACATCCCATGAATAAATAAAACAAAATCAAGACCAGGGATCCAATTTATTCAACATCTCATCCTACAGCTGCCCCCCTCACTCCAGGGATCAATCTAGTAAACCTTTGCCATATCAACTCCAATTTACACTTTCGGATGGATGTGAAACCCTCCCCAAGGCTTTATTTTGGAGAACAGCAGGGGAGGTTCCCTCTATGTCCTGGCCAATCCTTCAGCCAACAGCATTCAAGGTGGTTGTGGGAGCTTGCTGTGTAGAATTTGGATGCATATTTCCTACACTGCGACAGGCCAACCCTTCATGATTGCTTTATAATTCACTTTGGGACACCCTCTGGCTGTAAAAGGTTGTGTAGAACCGTAGGATTTTTTTTTGTGTGATTATTATCAAGGCAGACTGGCTGGAAGACCAGGCATGAGTGGAAGATTCCAGATTCTAGTTAAAGATGGACAATTCTTTAAGTTTCACTTCTGGCAAGTTGATATTAATTAAAGGGGGGATGAGCCAAACGTTTGGCAGGTGAGGTGAACCAAAGTAAACAGTGCGAGGTTTTGGTTTGACGTTTTGCATAAGGAAGGAATGGGTGAGAGGGGTGGCTCAGGATTTGTAAAGTGTGTCAGTTTGAGCTGACAGTAAATGGAAGCTGATGTCAGAGGGGTTTTGGGAGCTGGCCAAGGAGATAGAAGGCAGAAGAGCCTGGGATTGCTGCTCCCACCCTCGAGTGAAGCACTTGGTCTAAACTAAGCACCATGACCCAATGAACATGAGTATAAAAGTCGGAAGGTTTTGCTAAAACTATGCAAGGCAATAGTCAGACCACAGCTGGAACACTGTGAACAGTTTGGGCCCCTTATTGAAGGGGAAAGATGTACTAGCATTGGAGAAAGTCCAGAGAAGTTTCACTTGGCTGATACCACGTCTGGAGGGTTTATCCTTTAGAAAGAGGGTGAGTAGATTGGACTTGTCCTCATTGGAATTTGGAAGAATGAAAAGAAACCTTATTAAAATGCACAAGATTCTGAAGGGATTTGACAGGGTTGTGCAGTGGGGTTGTTTCCCTTTAGAGTCAGAGGTTTACAGCATGGAAACAGGCCCTTCGACCCAACTTGTCCACAACGTCCAGTTTTCACAATTAATCTAGTCCTATTTGCCTGTGTTTGGTCTGTATCCCTCCATACCTATCCTATCCCTGTATCTGGGCTTATGCCCGAAACGTCGATTCTCCTGTTCCTTGGATGCTGCCTGACCTGCTGCGCTTTTCCAGCAACACATTTTCAGCTTTATCCCTGTATCTGACCAAGTGTTTCTTAAATAATAACATTGTACCTCGACCCCACCCTGGCAGCCATTCGAGACTGCCATCACCCTCTGTGTGAACAAACTGACCCTCTGGACCCTTTTTGTTTCTCTCCTTGCTCACCTTAAACCTATCCTTCTCGTATTAGACTCCCCCATCATGGGGGAAACACTGTTGGCTGTCTTGTGGGAGAGTTTAAGACTTGAGGGCATCATTCTCAGAGTAAAGGGTCACACATTTAAGACAGAGATGAGGAGGAATTTCTCCTTGCAGAAGGTAGGGGATCTGTGGAATTTTTCACTGTCGAGGCTGGGTCATTAAGGATATTCAAGGCTGCGATTAACAGATTTTTATGCAGAAAGGGAATCTAGGGTTATGGGGAAAAGGCAGGAAAGTGAAATTGAGGATGATCAGCCCAGCCAGAATCTCATTGAATGGTTGAGAAGACGCAATGGGCTGAATGGCCTCTTGCTCCTGTGTCTTGGTATTGATTGTGGAATTCGGTGAAATCGCTGCTTTTTAAAGGGCCAGGCTCACACTGGATCAGCCACACAGTGAGCTCAATCAAAGACCGTGATTGTCCGGTTGGGTCAGGGTTAAGTTTATATTGATCAGGGCCTCATTTCCCTTTCACACGGCTCTGTCGATATATTCACCTTGGGCTGTGCAACATCACTGAGACCAGAAAAAAAACCCCACAGATTCAATTCCTGCACCCATTGGGTTCGCTGATTTAGCACAGTGGCTGTGTTCAGCACAGTTAGCTTCAGTGGACCTGAAAGATCCTACAGGGCTTCCCATTCCTGAACCCTGTCCTGCTGGGATATGTTGTGGTGTCAACCTGATGGAGGTGAGAGATGGGCCCCAGTCAGTTCGGGTTGGTTTCACTCATGAGGAATGAGGGAGGCTAGTAGAGTGGACAGAAGCTGCTTAGAACTGAAGCCCAGCTTCATTCACCCTCATGTGAAGGGGGGACTGACCTCACATAGAGTCATAGAGATGTACAGCATGGAAACAGACCCTTCGGTCCAACCCGCCCATGCCGACCAGATGTCCCACCTGCCAGCACCCGGCCCATATCCCTCCAAACCCTTCCTATTCATATACCCATCCAAATGCTTCTTAAATGTTGCAATTGTACCAGCCTCCACCACATCCTCTGGCAGATCATTCCATACACGTACCACCCTCTGTGTGAAAACGTTGCCCCTCGGGTCTCTTTTATATCTTTCCCCTCTCACCCTAAACCTATGCCCTGTAGTTCTGGACACCCCAACCCCAGGGAAAAGATTTTGCCTATTTACCCTATCCATGCCCCTCATAATTTTGTAAACCTCTACAAGGTCACCCCTCGGCCTCCGACGCTCCAGAGAAAACAACCCCAGCCTGTTTAGCCTCTCCCTGTTGCTCAGATCCTCCAGTGCCCCCTCAATCATTGTACCCGCCCCCCCACACTCCATCGAATCTCCAGGACCAGCTGGTCAAACACTGTCACCCCCACTGCCTGTGTCCAGGATGATGTGAAGACTGACTTGTTGGTTTATGTGGAGGATAATCCCAGGGCAACGGGTGGAGCTCCCAGTGACCCCTGTTTGTTTTTATCTTTCAGCGCTAAGGACGGACTGTGCTCAGAAAAAGCATGGAATCCCAACAAGCCACCGTTTAGTCTCTTACTGGAGGGATACCGGACTCACCTGAAGGAGGTAAAAAGAGGCGTTTCAGTTCAGGGTTTGAAATACATCCATGTCCAAGCGGGCCCATAAGAACAAGGTTTACCATCAGGGGACCTCTGAGCTAGGACAGAGTTCAGCCATATTCTGATCTTCACGCAGCATATCTCATGTCAGGCCCAACGTTTGCTGCACACCTTTTGACTCTGTTAGTTTTCTGCTTTTTCTGTTTTGGTTAAATCACTGACTTTACGGCAGAAAATGCTGCAAGTCAGCCAAGTGTAAAAGATCTGGGACGCTATCTTCAAACCGTGCACAGGAACGTCGGCGGCTGACATTCTGGCCAGATTGCAATGCACCATTAGCTCTTTTGCTGTCAGACTCCAGAGCTGAGACCCTTTCTCACAGGGTCTGATTTCTGTGCACAAATACAATGTAACAAATATAAATCACCCCAAACTCCTCGGAATTCCCACCAACGCAATTCCTGATCTCAAACACACACTGTTAATAACACCTTTCAAAGCTACTCTTGATAAAGCATTGTGTCTGGTCTCTCTCCACACTGCTCAAGTTGCTGCTCTCTCTCTCTCTCTCTCTCTGTTCCTCCATGTGGCCATCTCTCAATTTGCACTGTCTCTCTGAGGAGTGGGATTTCTCACTGTAATCTTGACTGTTCAAGGTTTCAATCAACTAGGAGACCTTCAGCTTGGCAGGAACAAGCCTTAAAAATTGGCTCAAATGTGAATTGTGGGTCAAAAAGTCTGGTGCTGGAAAAGCACAGCCGGTCAGGCAGCATCCGAGGAGCAGGAGAGTCTTCATCAGGATGAAGAGCTTATGCTCGAAACGTCGACTCTGCTGCTCCTCGGATGCTGCCTGACCAGCTGTGCTTTTCCAGCCCCACACTCTTGACTCTGATTGAGGTTTCAGACAAATTTTCTGTAAGCAGCTTTGGGATCATCCTTGTTAATGTCACCTTCTCACAGGAAAGGACAGGTTTAACTTGGCCATTCTGTGTTCTTTAGCCTTGATACCTTGCCATCTGGCCTTTACAGGCAAGTACTTGTATGTTAAGATGCCAGACCGACAGTGGCTAATCTGTTAAAACATACCTAACGTAAACATCGGCTGTGATACTGAAATGCCTAAATGTTCATTCTACATCCGTCGGGGGCAGGAACCTTTTTTGCGCAAGTAGATAACTTTCAATTTCTGGCTTTTTGATGCCAGTCTCTTCATTATATGAGCCAATGTGTCATCAAAACTTTGGATGAAAATTATAGTAATCGAGACGTACAGCACAGAAAACAGACCCTTCAGTCCAACTTGTCCATGCCGACCAGCTATCCCAACCCAATCTAGTCCTACCTGCCAGCACTTGGCCCATATCCCTCTAAACCCTTCCTATTCATATACCCATCCAGATGCCTTTTAAATGCTGCAATTGTACCAGCCTCCACCACTTCCTCTGGTAACTCATTCCATACACACACCACCCTCTGTGAGAAAAAGTTGCCCCTTAGGTCTCTTTTATATCTTTCCCCTCTCATCCTAAACCTACGCCCTCTAGTTCCGGACTCCCCTACTCCAGGGAAAAGACATTGCCTATTTACCCTATCCATGCCCCTCATAATTTTGCAAACCTCTATAAGGTCACCCCTCTGCCTTCGACACTCCAGGGAAAATAGCCCCAGTCTGTTCAACCTCTCCCTTTAGCTCAAATCCTCCAACCCTGTCAACGCTGAGCTTAAATCGTGTATAACAGGATATCGCCAAGAGCAGAAACTGAAATGATCACTGACCTCTGAGAGTGGCACTTCCTTGTCGCTAAGTCTATGGGTTCTGTCAGTCATATGTTTTTGGTGCTTTCCTGACTGGTCACTTCTTCTGATGGTCAAATTCAAATTTATAAAGATGTTGCCGGACTTGGAGGGAGACTCTGAATAGGCTGCAGTATTGTTTCCCTGCACCGTTGGAGGCTTGAGGGGTGACCTTTATAGAACTTTATAAAATCATGAGGGGCATGGATAGGGTGACTAGCCTAGGTCTTTTTCCCAGGGTGGCTGAGTCCAAAACTAGAGGGCTTAGGTTTAAGATGAGAGAGGAAAAATTTAAAAAGGACCTAAGGGATAACTACTCCACACACACAGTGGTGCGTGTGTGGAATGAGCTGCCAGAGGAAGTGGTACAGGCTTGTACAATTGCAACATTTAAAAGGCATCTGGGTGGGCATATGAATAAGAAGGGATTAGAAGGATATGGGCCAAATGCTGGTAAATGGAACTGGATCCTTTTGGATTTTTGGTCAGCGTGGATGAGTTGGATTGAAGGGTCTGTTTCTGTAGAACCCTGTAGTACAGTACAGAAAGGCCGTTCAGCCCCATCAAACAATCCCCAGTTCAACTGTCTCCTCTTTCCCTGTCCGGGGAGTAGGGGAGTCCGGAACTAGAGGGCGTAGGTTTAGGATGAGAGGGGAAAGATATAAAAGAGACCTAAGGGGCAACTTTTTCTCACAGAGAGTGGTACGTGTATGGAATGAGCTGCCAGAGGAAGTGGTGGAGGCTGGTACAATTGCAACATTTAAAAGGCATCTGGATGGGTATATGAATAGGAAGGATTTGGAGGGATATGGGCCAAGTGCTGGCAGATGGGACTAGATTGGGTTGGGATATCTTGCCGGCATGGACGGGTTGGACTGAAGGGTCTGTTTCTGTGCTGTATGTCTCGATTACTATAATTTTCATCCAAAGTTTTGATGACACATTGGCTCAAATAATGAAGAGCCTGGCATCAAAAAGCCAGAAATTGAAAGTTATCTACTTGCGCAGGGGCATGGATAGGGTGACTAGCCTAGGTCTTTTTCCCAGGGTGGCTGAGTCCAAAACTAGAGGGCTTAAGTTTAAGATGAGAGAGGAAAAATTTAAAAAGGACCTAAGGGATAACTACTCCACACACACAGTGGTGCGTGTGTGGAATGAGCTGCCAGAGGAAGTGGTACAGGCTTGTACAATTGCAACATTTAAAAGGCATCTGGGTGGGCATATGAATAAGAAGGGATTAGAAGGATATGGGCCAAATGCTGGTAAATGGAACTGGATCCTTTTGGATTTTTGGTCAGCGTGGATGAGTTGGATTGAAGGGTCTGTTTCTGTAGAACCCTGTAGTACAGTACAGAAAGGCCGTTCAGCCCCATCAAACAATCCCCAGTTCAACTGTCTCCTCTTTCCCTGTTTCTGCGTCACTCGTTTCTCCCTGTATCCGATTCTACTGTCCTCCCCTCCTGATCCCTTTCCCTTCCTCCTCTGTAGTTCCGAATGGAGAAAGTACAGGGAAATCACCACGTCCATTTGAATGAGCCGGAACGAGTGGTGGGAATCATCACCAAGTTTCTCCAGATGGACGTCACATCCAAATTATGAGGATGGAAGATGGGCAGCCTGTGCCTGGTCCAGCATAAAGAAAGGAGCTCCTTCCCAGGACAGAAGAAAGCTCTCTCAACTCGACACTGGTAACCAGGTCAGAGATACCAGTCCTG
This sequence comes from Chiloscyllium plagiosum, assembly GCF_004010195.1. Lineage (NCBI taxonomy): Eukaryota > Metazoa > Chordata > Chondrichthyes > Orectolobiformes > Hemiscylliidae > Chiloscyllium > Chiloscyllium plagiosum. The sequence continues at coordinate 21,058,947 of NC_057748.1, read as the reverse complement.
TAGGAGTACCCCTGGGCCTGACCAGTCAATAACTCTTTTAACAGTATTTTAACAGGAAATATTAATGGATTCAATTGTTTTGTAAAGATTTATTGCTGACTAACTGGAAGGCTGTCAGAATAACAGACATCACAGCAGGTTTAATTGCAGAAGGATGAATTGTTGGAGAATATTGTTGAATGGTTTAGAATTTTGACTTTCTGTTCACGGGTTAGAAAATTGAAATCCGAAACCGGTTAAATCAGGTGAATGGGCTACAAGCGAATGTCATTGACCCCTCCTTGGCAGCAGAATTTCCCAAGGCTATCTCGGAGACGCTGGCACAGAGTTTGCCAATCACTTGAATTACAAATGCACTATAACTGTCTCAATGATAACCCTCTGAGGGCCCTGCACAGGATTAACTGCACTAAGGCAAACTTCTGTGTCTGAGGGCTCTAGTGGCACGGTGATAGTGTCCCTATCTCTGCACCAGGAGGCTTAGGTTCAAGTCCTGTCTGCTCCAGATTGTATAACAGCATCTCTGAGCAGGTTGGTTGGAAAATAACCAAGCTCTAGCTTGGGCTATTGTGACACAGTGGTAGTGTCCATGCCTAACCTCAAGTCTTGGAAGCATTGGCTTGAAATACCTAAACTTCTGACTTGTCTAAAATGCCAATCTCTTAGTCCCATAAAGGTTAGTTTTATTTATTTATTTATTTATGTGGGATTCTGTAGGATAGAAACAGGACCTCAGTCCAACTAATCCATATTGAGGAGATGCCAGTATTGGACTGGGGTGGATACACTTAAAGAAATCTCACAATACCAGCTTATAGGCCAGAAGGTTTACTTGGAAGTTCTAGCTTTCGGAGCGCAGCTCCTTCATCAGGTATCCCACGAAGGAACAGTGTTCTGAAAGCTACTACTTCCTAATAAACCTTCTGGACTACAACCTGATGTGTGATTTCTAACCAATTTGTGTCAGTTTTCTACACATTGCCACCCCCAGCCTTTCCTGTGAATTCTTCTTACCAGGCCAGAGTGGAGAATCTGAGAGAGGGGGAGTCTCTGCCTTTCAGGTCCATAAACTGTAACAAAATGAGGGAAACTGATGGAATGGTTTTCTTCCTGCTCCTGGAGCACCCCACACCAGCAGCAGGTCCCTGTCACAGAACAGTGGGAGAGCTTTGACAGAGAAAATCAACAAGTTTTAATTCCTCCAGCCCTGTTAATGTAGGAAATGTTCCAGTGCATCCCAGGAGAGGGAAGGGTTCTTTGGCAATGCTGAGAGAGTTGGGTACAGTTGCTGTGAAAAATGGCCTTGTTTACAGACTGCCAAGGAATACAAGAAAGAATGACATTCCAATGTAAGTTTTTTACGTTCTCAGTAAAACTGTCCGTTGCCATGGCAGTGATTGTCATCATTAGATTAGAAGTTTGAATGTTTAATCATCAGTAACAGTTTTCTCAAAGTTAGTTGTATTTTCAAGCAATAAGTTGATATTCTCAATCTATCTGTTTCTTGCCTTATAACAATACATTGATTAAAAAGCCAGATTTTCTGTTCTGAAATTTCTGAAGTTTCTGGATTTGTGAAAGAATTAGCCCTTTTCAGGTGAGGCCAACGTTCCTAATTACCCATGAACTGAGTGGCTTGTTCGGCCATTTTAGAGAACGGTTAAGAGTCAACCCCACTGCTGTGGGTCTGGGCCAGATTAGGGAAAGATGGCAGATTTCCTTCCCTAAAGGACATTAATGAAGCGGATGTTTTTTTTTAAAACAGTCATCATTAATAATCTCATTGCCAAGACCAGCTTTCATTCCCAGGATTGTCAATTACATTTTATTAATTACATTGAAATTCTGCTGGCTGTGATGGGATTTGAACATGGCTCTCTGAAACATTACCCAGGGGGCCACCAGTAACATTACCATTACACCATCATCTCCCCATGTTTTAAGGTGTGCTAGCTGGCATTATCTCCCACTGACTGAATGACATCATCACAAATCTTTTGTTTAAATAGTGCCAAGAAATGCGTTTGGGAACAAGAACATTTCTTGCTTCCACCCCAAGTTGTGTTCCTACCTGTTATAACAAGTTGATCCATCTCAGTCTCCTCCAAGGTCCCAACATGACAGATCCCAGTCTTCAGCTAAACTGATTCACTCCACGTGCTCTCAAGAAATGGTTGAACTCATTAGTTATAACCAAGTATCTGGATTCTGACAATCCCCTGGATGTAGCACTGAGGCACTGCACTCCAGGTCTGGCCTCACTTCTAGTCGAACTGGTCTGGTACTGACACCTGAAAAATGTGTTGCTGGAAAAGCGCAGCAGGTCAGGCAGCATCCAAGGAGCAGGAGAATCGACGTTTCGGGCATAAGCCCTTCTTCAGGCTTCTGCCCGAAACATCGATTCTCCTGTTCCTTGGATGCTGCCTGCCCTGCTGCGCTTTTCCAGTAACACATGTTTCAGCTCTGATCTCCAGCATCTGCAGTCCTCACTTTCTCCTGGTACTGACACTTGCCTGACTAAACAGCAAAGTGTCCTAATCACAGGGTAAATCCATTCGAGCCAATTACTGTCCCTTCAGTCTGCTCTTAATCAGCAAGTTAGCTAAAGGTGCTCTGCTCTCACACCACATTACTCACCAGCTCTCTGCTCAACCATTAAAAGCAAAATACTGCTGACTCTAGAAATCTGAAATTTAAAAAAAGAAAGTTTGGGAGAAACTCTGCAGGCCTGGCAGCCACGGTGGAGAGAGCATTCGAGGTGACATTTCAGCTCCAATTTGATTATTCTTAAGGATCCATTCCAATTAAGTCATGTTGACTCTCTTTCTCTCTGCTGCCAGACCTGTTGAGTTTCTCAAGAGCTTGATATTTCACCTCATTTTGGATTCTACAAGAAACACTCAGCACTCGGTCCAAAGGTAGACAATGGATGCAGAATGTACTGCAGTAGCACACCTTCCAAACCCACCCCTCTACTGTGTAGAAGGACAGGGTCACAGAACCATTGTGTGAACACCTCCTCCTGCAAGTTCCCCTCCAAGCCAAGTACCATTCTGACTTGGAAATACACCGGCGTTCCTTCAGTCAAAATTCTGGAACTCTCTCCCGAAATTATATGCATGTCCCTGTACACCAAGTGCTGTTCAAGTCGGCAGCTCACCACCACCTCTTCCAGGGCAATTCGGGATGGGCAATAAATACTGGCCCTAAACACTGAACATATTAATAAAGCTGGGTCAGGGTGACTACCTTTTGATAGCAAGGCAGTATTTAACCAAGAATATCTCGAAAAGAGCCTGATAATGGTTGGAGTCTGGGGGTAAAACTGTGCTCTGGTTGGAATCATATCCGGCACAAGGAAAGATGGTTGTGGTTGTTAGATGCCAGTCACCCCATCCCCCCACCCCGACCTCACTGTAGGATTTCTTCAGGGTAATTCCGAGACCCAACCACCTTCAACAAATTCATCAATACCCTTCATCAAGGGCTGTCTGCTGATTGCACAGTGTTCAATTCGATTTGTAATTCCTCACATACTGAAGTAGTCCCTGTCCATCTGCAACAAGACCTGGAAAAGTAAGTGGCAGGTAACTTTGTATCACACTAGTGCCAGACAATACCAAGCCCATTAAAGGAGAGGCTGACCAGCAGTCCCTGGCATTGTGGTATTTATCATCACTGAGCCCTCCACTATCCACTGACAACAGAATGATATAAATGTGCGGCTACAAGAGGTGGGAAGAGGTTAGGATTCCTGCAATGAGAAACTTGCCAAAAGCTTTAAGCTTCTTCCACCACCTGAAGGGGACAAATCAGAATTGCAGCTCCAACATTTAAGCGGTTCACCTTGATTCAGAACTAAGTCTCCTGGCTAATCAACACCTTTACTTTTTACACTCCTCCATTCATCATGAATACAGCACCCGTAAGACCACTGGATTAGAAGTTTGCAAATGTAGCATTTCTCATCAACAGAGGAGGTCAAACAGGAAACGATAGACCAGTTGGTGTGACATCATACATCAGGAAAATGCTGGAAATTCCTGAAGGAGGTCTAAGCAATGCACTTTGAAATTTGTGGTACAATTAGACAAGGTCAACATTTGACAAATATTAATAGAGCCTTTTTGAAGATAGAACCAACAGGTCAGATAAAGGGGCACCAGTAGATTTTTTTTAAAAATTCCTTATAGTGTGGAAACAGGCCCTTCATCCCACATCTACCCTCTGAAGAGTAACCCACCCCCTCTGACTAATGGACCTAACACTATGGACAATTTAGCACGGCCAATTCACCTGGCCTGCACATCTTTGGACTGTGGGAGGAAACCCACACAGACACGGGGAGAATGTGCAAACTCCACACAGACAGTCACCAGAGGCTGGGATCGAACCTGGGTCCCTGAGGCAGCAGTGCTGACCACTGAGCCACCATGCCACCCCAAATTGTATACTTGAATTTCCAAAAAGCATTCAATGAGGTGTCTTCCCTTACAATATGTCCTGTTTTCTCTACTCTTAACTGGACAACATTCTAAGGTCAGTGGTGTTGGAAATTCCTTGTCACTGGTCATAGGCTGTGTGAACCCTTATATGGCAGATGAGCCTGATCCTAGAGCCATATCTCTGACTACACATTAGGCTGGTTATCTCTGGGAGGTGGATGTGGCCTTTGGTCTTGGGATTGCTGGCATTCCTTTATCCGATTCTTTTTGCATTCTTCCTCTAGCTGACGGGTACTGTCAAAGAATGTGTCCCTTCGTTCAGGAGGTTCATCCAAGTCGATTATTTCTGAGTGAGGGTCTCCCATGTATTAACAGCTCTGCTGTATTTCTTGAGCAAAGCCTTCAGGGAGTTTTTGAAACGCTTCTTTTGTCCACCTCTCATTCGAGTGCCTTCCAGGAGCAGGGTAAAAAAGATTTGCTTTGGCAGTCAGAACACAGGCATCGTAAGCTCATTGTTGGCACAGCAGAGTTGGTTTTGGATGACAATGGCCTCCAAGCTAATCATCAGTCGGTCAAATTTCAGATGACGACAAAACAGACTACAGATGGGAGATGGAAGACCTGGAATAACGGTGCACTGAGAATAGCCTAGCTTTCAATGCTGGCAAAACCAAGGAACTTATTATTGACTTTCAGCGGGATGTTACTCATGCCCCCCTACACATTAACAGCACAGAGGTGGAGAGTGTCAAGCTCCTGGGAGTGGTCAACAACAAGTTTTTTTTGGACTCTTCACGTGGATGCACTGGTTACAAAGGCCCAACAACGTCTCTTCTTCCTCAGGCAGCTGAGAAAATTTGGCATGACGGGCGAATATCCTTGCCAACTTTTATAGGTGCACCATCGACAGCAGTCTGTCTGGATGTATCACTGCCTGGTATGATAACTGTACCATTCAAGATCGGAGACGGTTACAGAGAGTGGTGAACTCGGCCTGGACAATCACAAAGGCCAACCTCCCATCTATAGAATCCATCTACCAAGCCCGCTGTCAAGGAAAGGCCTCCAGCATTCTCAAAGACCCATCCCACCCGGGCAATGTTTTTCTACAACCTCTACCATCGGGGAGAAGGTACAGAAGCCTGAACACACGCACCAACCAGTTTTGAAACAGTTTCTACCCTCCTGTTGTTAAAATACTGAATGGACTCACAAACTCTTAACCATCATCTGTACCCGTGTTTCTGTTCCTGCTGCTGTTTCCCTATTATTTACTTATCTATGCTACTTAATTCTGTGAGCTGCCTGTATTGCTCACAAAACAAAGCTTTTGACTGTGCCTCTGTACATGTGACAATAAATTCAATTCAATTCAATCACCAACATACTGTTCTAGGGTAGGACAAGGAAAAATGCTCCAAAAATACTCTAACATCCTCCTTGAAGTCTGCTGGAATTGACCCCAATCATGAAAAATGAATAGAATAGTGACTTATTGTCATTTTTTAAAAATACAGTGAAAAATGTTTAAGTTGCCATACCACAGTGTCTATATTAAAAACAAGTCATACATAAGATTTTTTAAAAGACAATTAAGACAAAGTGCATCTTAGTTCAATTCCTGGATTTGAGAAATGACAGGACACTGGAATACTGTGCCAGAAGATTCCGCAGTAGCCACTCCAAGAACCAATCTCATTACCGCTCCCAGGAAAGTTAAAAATCACACAACACCAGACAGTGTCTATATTAAAAACAAGTCATACATAAGATTTTTTAAAAGACAATTAAGACAAAGTGCATCTTAGTTCAATTCCTGGATTTGAGAAATGACAGGACTAGCGTCACTCCGAAAGCTAGTGTGCTTCCAATTAAACCTGTTGGACTATAACCTGGTGTTGTGTGATTTTTAACTTTGTCCACCCCAGTCCAACACCGGCATCTCCGAATCGCTCCCAGGAAAGAAGACCATAGCAAAAGCCGCCCAAAGGATTCCCAGGCCATCAGATGCCGAAGCCGCAGCTGGTCTCCACTCACATACCAGATCCTCATGCTCACCCTTCCTGCCGGTCACCTCCTCGAAGCCAATTCCAGAATCCTGCTTCTGACCTCCACCCTCCTCACTGCCTCCTCCAGGTCCCACTCTGATGTCACCAGCCATCGTCACGCTCTGGACTCCCAACGAAGACACCTTCATCATGCCTTCAAATAATAAAAGAGAGAAAAACAAAGCTGATGGATTGCTGAGTCCTGGGCCCAGGAGCCCAGAAACAGTCTATTCCATGTTGCCATCTTGGAAGGGACCTGTGTCCAGGAGCTGTGAAGATTTGACAGCTGGCTGGTTCTGAAATTTGAATTTTGGTAAATCTTCCATGGGGGTTTTATCAGACTATTATAGGAAGGAAAGTAAATATAGGAGTTGTAAATAGTTATTAGTTAATTATTCTCTGTAATATTTTAAGAAATAAAGTTGTTACCTTTTGTTTTAACTAGTTTTTTTTAAGATTAGATTCCCTACAGTGTGGGAACAGACCCTTCGGCCCAACAAGTCCATACCGACCCTGTGAAGAGCATCCCACCCAGACCCATTCCCCTACATTTACCCCTGACTAATGCACCTAACACAACGGGCAATTTAGCATGGCCAATTCACCCTAACCTGTACATTTTTGGACTGTGGGAGGAAACCCACGCAGACACGGGGCGAATGTGCAAACTCCACACAAACAGTTTGCCCTGGGTGGGAATTGAACCAGGGTCCCTGGCGCTGTGAGGCAGCAGTGCTAACCACTGAGCCGCCCAAAATTGACAAAAGACAAACCATGAATAATCAGACACCCCAGGTGGGACTTGAACCCACAATCCCTGGCTTAGGAGGCCAGTGCCTTATCCATTAGGCCACTGGGGCCTATCCAACTTTCATAGCTGACTGCACGGGATAAATCTTTTCTGTGTTGCTGGTTTAATTTGGGCAGGGGGGACATGGGTTTTACCGCATGTCGTAACAAGGAGGAGATAAGATTTTCTCTTAATGACAGGTTAAAGGGAATATGGAGAGCAGGCGGAATGAGGCTGGGCTGAGATCAGCCCTGATTGTACTAAATGGCAGAGCAGGCTCGAGGCCCTGAGTGGTCTCCTTCTAGTATTTGTAATTTTGAAAAGTTCTATCAGATTCCCTCTTAGTTTTCACCCCTCCAAAGAGAACAGTTCCAACCTCTTCAATTTAACTCTCCTAACTAAAGATTCTCATCCTTCTAAACATTGTCTTAAACATAAATGACTGAACTGTACAGAGAACCAACCACAATCATCATTAGCACTGTTAATGTCATAAAACACCCTGAGGGTTTCACAGAAACATTACCAACAAAATCAGACAGTCCTTTGAGGACATATTAAATCAAATGAACAATGTCAGAAGCTTAGGGAATGTTAGGTTTGGGAAATAAATGTCAGAGTTTTCAGGGCGATCAGTGGGATTGGCCACTAATGAAAGCAACTAAAATGAACAATGTGCAAAAGGCCAGAGCTAGAGGAATGTTGGCAGATTCTGAAGGTTACAAAGATAGAGAAGGATGAGATAATCAAAACCAGGAATGATAATCTGACATTGAGTGAGTTTCTGGACTGGACATCAAAGTAAGTTAATGGGAATGAGGGGGTAATGACTCAGAGAAAAACTCTGCTTCCCTCCCATCCTGCTGTTTAAATTGCCAACTGCTACCTTATATTTTTTCAACTGCTGGTAAATGGGTGTAAGAATTTCTGCAGCTTGTTTTGTTAGTCTGGCTACGGTCAGTCTCCCTGATTCAGTCAATGTTTGTAAATAATGCTTCCCCCTGTTGGAATGATATGAAACTACACATATGTGATGTACGTACAGTAGATCTCGAAAGAAAGAGTATACTCACTGCCTAAGGCCTGAGCAGGTCTTCTAGGTGAAATAGTGATGTGTGTGTACTTCACTCAGTTTAGTAAGCTGCATTCACTGCTCAGAAGGCAGTTTTCTCTATACAGGGAGGAACAAGCAGACACCGGGTGACAACTTTGTGAAATATCCCCACTCGGATTGCAAGTATGACCCCAAACTCTTGATCAACTACAAATTAAATTCTCCGCCTCGCATAGTGACCTCTCTGCTCAGACCGTCATCTCTACTTCTTTTTCATTTTAAGGTTTTGGGGTTAACCAATCTTTCATTTGCTTTTGTTTATGGACAACATATGTCCATCATCTGCCATTCACACTGTCTCCAGATTTTGGCCCTGTTGTCATTTAATCTCAACTTCTACATCTCTGACTCTTTGACATCTTCTGTTTTCATTTCTGAGGATAGGGTGGCCACTGATATCCACTAGAAACCCACCAACTCCCACAGTTACCTCAACTATACATCCTCACACCCTGCTCCCTGTAAGGACTCCATCCCATTCTCTTTGTCTCCGTTGCATCTGTTTCAATGATGATACATTCTGCAGGGGTCCTCAGAAATGTCCACCATTTTCCTCAACTGAGGATTCCCCATCCATGTGGTTCACCTTAGCCATGTCCAACCCATCTCCCGCTCTTTGGTCCTCAATCCCTGTGTTCCCTCCCACAAAAATGATAGGGTCTCCCTAGTCCTCACCTACCATACCCCCAGCATCCACATCCAAAGGATCATTAGCCACCATCTCCAGTACGATGCCACCACCAAACACATATTCCCCTCTCCTCCTTGTCAGCATTCCGCAGGGTCCATTCCCTCCGGAGCACTCTGGTCCACTCCTCCTACATTCTCAATGCCTGCCCACAGCCCCATGGCATTTTCCCATGCAAATTCCTCTGCCCATTTACCTCCTCACTATCCAAGGCCCTAGACACACCTTCCAGGTGAAGCAGCAATTGACCTGTACTTCACTTAATCTAGCCTACTGTACTTTCTGTTCACAGTATGGTCTCTTGTACACTTGGGAGAAGAAATACAGGCTGGGTGACCACTTTGCTGAACACCTACACTCGATCTATGAAAATGCCACTTCAGCCCCTGGCTAACACTTCTGTCACAGGCCAACTGTAGTGTTCAGTGAGTCTGTGGGAAAAGATTTGCTAGCCCACAAAAGCAAATTGGCCAAATTGTACCAGGATACCCAGAATTCCCGAGCAGCTCACAAACTTGGTAAGACAGCACGCAGACAATGGAATACGCTTTAAGCTCCCATGGACATGACAGAGATCTCAAAGCCATAAGGGCAGTTTCACAAGCCAGCAATTTCTCCTCCAGCGATATCGCTTGCAACAAACTGTGTCAATTTCACTTCGAGCTGGGTTTTGTGATCTCTAACCTATTGGGCAAATTTCTCTGACAGAGCCTCAGCGTAACTTTGAAGAACAACATCACATTTTCCACTTAGGGACCCTGCAGCCTCTGGGACTCAAACTTCTCACACACTCATTAGTGTCTGATTCCATCCATCCACGTTTTTTACCCACTCCACACTTGGTCCTGTTTTGACATGGGTTATTTTTTAGCAGACAGTCACCCATTCTCACGAACTCCTTGGTCCTTTATCCCATTATATGGGTTGCATTCACCACAGCTAACCCATTTTCTCACTCCTATGTTTTATTATCACATTGTCAACTTTTTCTCTGTCCTACCTGTAATCGTCTTGTTTACTACGCCTTTCATACTCTATCTCCACCTATCCACTCACTTCTCCCCTCCCCCCTTCAGCTTCAGCTTAAATACCATATTTTCGAGCTACTAAATGTTCTGATGAACAGTCGCTGGACTCGAATCGTTAACACTGCTTCATTCCCACTGCCAGGCCTGCTGAGTTTCTCCAGCATTTTGATGTGTTTTCATCTTTTCCTCCACTTTTGTCTCTCTTTTCACTTTCTCAGAAGTTACTACTTTTTTCTATAAAAGCTGGCAATCTCAGAGGAGAGAGAAACAATGTACTGGAGAAACTGAGCAGGTATGGCAGCATCTGTGGAGAGAGATAGTTAATTTTTTTTATTTCAAAAAATATACTTTATTCATAAAATATTTTGATGATCTGTACAATTGGTCATGCCATACATCTGTAAATATTCCATTTCTTGGTACACAGAGACAGAGTAATCATTCCTATTTACAGGTCTGTACGATTACATATTTAGCTGAGGCATCAGCAGAGCCCAAATGACTGCGTGGGCCCCCTGTTCTTCTCCGACAGGCAGATGTTACATGGTGGTCTTTCCCCACTGCGCCTTGGCGGCAGCTGTCCCAAGCTTCAGCGCGTCCTTCAACACATAGTCCTGGACCTTGGAATGTGCCAGTCTGCAACAATCAGTCAGGGTCAACTCCTTCAGCTGGAAGATCAACAGGTTTCAGACCACCCAGAGAGCGTCCTTCACCGAGTTGATGATCCTCCAGGCACAGTTGATGTTCGTCTCGGTGTGCGTCCCAGGGAACAGGCCGTAGAGCACGGAGTCCCGCGTCACGGCGCTGCTCGGCACGAACCTCGACAAACACCACTGCATTCCTCTCCAGACTTCCTCTGCATAGGCACATTCCAGAAGGAGGTGTGTGACAGTCTCGGTCCCCCCGCAGCCGCTTCGAGGGCAGCATGCGGTGCGGCTGAGAGTCCGGGCGTGAATAAAGGATCTCACAGGCAGAGCCCTTCTCACCACTAGCCAAGCCATGTCTTGGTGCTTGTGGAAAGTTCTGGCGATGAGGCATTCTGCCAAATGGCTTTGACAGTCTGCTCAGGGAACCGCTCGATAGGATCCGCCCTCTCCTTTTCCCGAAGGGTCCCAAGGACACTACGTGCTGACCACTTCCTAATGGACTTGTGGTCAAAGGTGTTTTTCTTCATAAACTTCTCCACGAAGGACAAGTGATA
>NC_057748.1:21006540-21047321 GCF_004010195.1 Chiloscyllium plagiosum | reverse complement strand
GAGGATTGGTCAGCCCAGTTCCCGAAGAGCATGGCCTTGCTCTTGCCTCGGTTTACCTTGGCCTCCGAGGCCCGTTCGAACTGGTCACAGATGCACATGAGTCTGCGCATGGATAGCGGATCCGAGCAGAAAACGGCGACATCATCCATGCACAGGGAGGCCTCAACCTGAAGGCTCCTGCTGCCAGGAATAGTCACCCCTCTCAGGCTCGCATCCTTCCTGATGGACTCGGCAAAGGGCTCTATGCAACACACAAACAAGGCAGGAGAGAGGGGGCAGCCCTGCCTGACTCCAGATCTGACTGGGAAGCTATCTGATTCCCACCTATTGATTGATACTGCACTGACAATGTTGGTGTAGAGCAGTCTGATCCAATTGCAGATTCCCTCCCTAAAGCCCATTTTGGAGAGAACATCTCTCATATACCTTTGTGATATCCTGTCAAAGGCTTTCTCCTGGGTCCAGGCTGGTGAGGCAGGTGTCCCACCCCCTGTCCTGCACGTAGGCAATCGTATCCCTGAGGAGTGCGAGACTCTCAGCGATCTTCCTGCCCCGGACAGCACAGGTTTGGTCAGGGTGAATCACCGACCCTAGAGCAGACCTGACCCAGTTGGCGATGACCTTTGACAAAATGTTCAGGGATGTGCGTGCTAAGTGGATTAGGAAGTGCAGAGTTACCCAGAGATAGGGTAGGGGGGTGGGTCGGAGTGGGATGCTCTTTGGAAGGTTGGTGTGGACTCGATGGGCTGAATGGTCTACTTTCGTATTGTGGGGATTCAATGATTCTATATTAAGGGTGATGTGAGGATAAAAGGTTTTCACTCAGCAAGTAGTTAGGATTTGGAAAGCACTGTCTGGAAATGTGGTGGAGACAGGTTCAATTGATCCATTTGAGAGGGCATTGGATGGTTATTTGGATAGAAATGGTTTGCAGAAATATGGGGAAAAGACGGAAGAGTGGCACGTGGGAATAGAAGCAGGCACAGTGGAATGAATGGCCAACTTCAGTGCTGTAATAATTCTGTGATGAGTGCCAAATGTGGAACTCATCTATCTCAGAATATGAATTACATGGTGAATTCTAAACACAACATGGAGGAATCTTGGTCTCCACAGGATTTGTGTTGACTTTGGTTGACAGTGTAAAATTTCCAATGCTGCACCAGCCCTCCTGCACTCTTCACTGAACCAGGCTTGATCCCCTGGCCTGAAGGCGCAGTGGGAGATCTGCGGAGCCATGAGGTTGCAAATTGTATTGGACTAGAATTTGGCAACTGCTGATGATGGCCCACAGCACGTCATGGATGCCCAGTCTTCAACTGCTGGATCTGTTCAATGTCTGTCTCGTAGAGCACGATGATAGTGCCACACAACACAATGGAGACTATTTCAGTGTGAAGGTAGGACATCGTCTCTGGACTGCACGGTGGTCACTCTTACTGATGCTATCCTGGATAGGAACATCTGCAGCTGGTGAAGATGAGGTCAAGTATGTTATTCTCTCTTGTTGGTCTCACAGGTATGTCCTTCAGGAGCCAACTAGCTCGATCAGCCGTACTGTTGCCAAGTCACTCTTGGTAGTGGAAATCCTTCACCCGGAGTATATTTTGTGCCCTTTCCATCCTCAGTGGTACCTCCAGGTATTATTCAACATGGTGGAGCACTGATTCATCAGCCAAGGGAAGGTGGTATGTGGTATTCAACAGGAGGTTTCCTTGTTCATGTTTAACCTGAAGCCATGAGACTTCATGGGGTTTGGAGTCAATGTTGAGGACTCCCAGGGCAACTCCCTCCTGACTGTATACCACTGTGCCACCACCTGTGCTGGGTCTATCTTGCTGATGGGACAGGACATAGCTAGGGATGGTGATGGTGGTGGCTGGGACATTGTCTATAAGGTATGATTCTGTGAATATGACTGTCAGGCCGTGGGTTGAGATAGCTCCCCCAATGTTGCCAATAGCCAGCAGACGTTAGTAAGGAGGAATTTGCAGGGTCGACAGAGCTGTTTCTGCCGTTGTCCTTTCTGGTGCCTACTTTGATGTCAGGGGTCCATCTACTTTCATTTCTTTTTTCAGACTTCCCAGCAATTTGGCAGTGAAGAATCAACCACGTTGCTGTGGTCCTGGAGTCACACATGACCATAAGATGAAGGAGCAGAAGCTGGCCAGTCGGCCCATCGAGTCTGCTTTGCTGTTTGATCATGGCTGATATGTTTCTCAGTCCTATTCTCCTGCCTTCTCCCCTCAACCCTTGATCCTTTTACTCATCTCGAACCTGTCTATCTCTGTCTTGAATGCATTCAATGACTTGACCTCCACAGCCCTCTAAAGCAATGAGTTCCACCAAACCACCACCCTCTGGCTGAAATCTCAGTTATAGAGGGTCATCCCTTCACTCGGAGGCTGTGCCCTCAGGTCCTCGTCTCTCCCTTTAGTGGAAACAACAATGAGTTTGTGACTGATCTGAAAATCTTCAACTCCAGTTTCCTGTCTTATCCTCATAACCATCAATTCCCTTACTAATTAAAAATCTGTTCATCTCAGCCTTGAATATAATTAATGGCTCAATCTTGCCAGCCCTCTGTGAATTGAATCATTACTCTCGGAGAAGAGATTCCTCCTCACCTCTGCCCTAAATGTACAATGCCCTTATCCTGAGATGATGCCCTCTGGTCCTAGACTCTCCCATAAGGGGAAACCACCTTTTGACATCTATCCTGTGAAGTCCCTTAAAGAATCTTGTATGTTTTAATAAGGTTCTTCTAAACTCCGATAAGTATATACCCAACCTCTCCTCACAAGACAGTGCATTATATCCCTGAAGGTCACCGAGTCTTCCTCAATGCAATATTCCTATTTTCACTGTACAAAGGTGACTCTTCAGAATTCCTACGGGTTGCACAGACTAGGCTTGATTCCATTGGAGATTGGAAGAGCGGGGGGGGTGATTTGATACAAGTGTATAAGATCCTGACTGATGTTGACAAGGTGGATGTGGAAATGATTCTTCCCTGTCATAGGTGAGCCCGCAACTAGTCACTGCTAAATAATTAGAGCACTCCCTTTTAGGACAGAGAGAATATTTTCTCTGAGGATTATGTGAATTTGGAATTCTCTGTCTCAGAAGATGATTGAGGTGGAGTCTGAATATTTTTCAGACAGAGGTAGATTAATTCCATTGCTGAACAGGAACCTTAAGGTTATTGGGAGTAGATGAGAACATGAAATGTGAAATAAATGCAGATCAGCCATGACCTTATTGCATGGCAGTGTCGACCTAAGGGGCCAAATGACATATTTCTGCTTGGTTTGCATGCTTTACACAAGCATCAGTGCATATGAACATACAAACCCAGCACAGTATGTTTTAGAATCAACCAGAGAGAACAGGTTATGCTATTAGACTTGGCATTGTGTAATGTGACAGGATTAATGAGTGACCTCAGAGTAAAGGCACCTGTTGCAGTGACCACATCATTGCATTTTACACACAGTTTGAGGGGGAGAAGATTGGGTCTGAGACTAGTATTCACCTGAATACTAATAAACTAGTGGAATCACTAGAGTCCCAGAGGACTGGAAAATCGATAACGTGATACTCCTGTTTAAAAAGGGAGTAAGGCAAAAGGTCGATTAGCCTAACCTTGGTTGTGGGTAAGATTTTGGAGTTTGTTGTGAAGAATGAAATTTCTCTGTACTTGTAAGTGTACAGTAGAATAGGGCAAAGTCAACATGGTTTCGTCAAGGTAAGGTCAAGCCTGACAAATCTGCTAGAATTCTTTGAGGAGTAACAGGTTAGACCAAGGAGAGCCAATGGATGTTAGCGACCTGGACTTCAAGAAGGCCTTTGACAAGATGCCACACAGAAGGCTGTGGAGTAAGATAAGGGCCCATGGTGTCAGAGGTAAGTGCTAGCGTGATAGAAGCTTGGCTGTCTGGCAGAAAGCAGACAGTGGGGATAAAAGGGTCCTTCTCAGGATGGCAGCTGGTGACAAGTGATGTTCCGCAAGGGTGTCAGTATAAACGTTTCACTTTATACATAAATGATCTAGATGAAGGAACTGAGGGTAAACTGGCTAAGTTTGCGGATGATACAAAGATAGTTAGAGGGACAGATAGCATTGAGGTGGTGGGGAGGCTGCAGACAGATTTGGACAGGTTAGGGGAGTGGGCAAACAATTAACAGATGGAATACAATGTGGGAAAGTGTGAGGTCATGCACTTTGGTATGAAGAATAGAGGAATGGACTATTTTCTAAATGGGGGGAAAAATTCAGAAGGTTGAAATGCAAAGAGACTTGGGAGTTCAGTCCAGGATTCTCTCAAGGTAAACTTGCAGATTGAGTCAGTAGTTAGGAAGACAAATGCAATGTTGGTATTTATTTTGAGAGGACGTGAATATAGAAGTAGGTATGTCCTCCAGACACTCCATAAGGATCTGGTCACACCACATTTGGAGTATTGTGCGTAGTTTTGGGCCACGTATCTCAGGAAAGATGTACTGACCCTGGAGCGTGTTTAGAGGAGGTCACGGGAATGGTCCCAGGAATGAAAAGTGGAACATTTGAAGACTCTGGATCGAGACTTGATGAAGTTTAGAAGGATGAGGCGGGGATCTAATTGAAACATACAGAATACTGAATGGCCTGGACAGAGTAGATGTTGGGAAGATGTTTCCATTGGTAGGAGAAACTAGGCCCCAAGGGCACAGCCTTAGAGTAAAGGGAACACCTTTTAGAATGGAGAGAAGGAGAAACTTCTTTAGCCTGAGAGTGGTGAATCTATGGAATTCATTGCCAGAGAAGGCTGTGGAGGCCAGGTCATTGAGTATATTTAATTTGGAGATAGATAGGTTCTTGATTGTAAAGGCAATCAAGGGTTATGGGGAGAAAGCAAGAAAATGGGGTTGATAAACACATCAGCCATGATTGAATAGTGGAGCAGACTCGATGGGCTGAATGGCCTAATTTATGCTCTTGTGTCCTAATGGTCTTAGCATGCAGCTTCAATTAATGGAGTTAGGAAGGGCTGCCCTGTCACCCCTGCCCTGTTTGTGTGTTACGTAGAATCCTTTGCTGTGTTCATTAAGAAGGGGGGGTGACTTCTGCAGGTAGCTGAGAAACTTGGTTCAGAGCCTCTTCTACATGAGCAACGTCACTGTCCTTTGCTCAGACTCATGAGATAAACCTGGTATTGGGCGGCACGGTGGCTCAGTGCTTAGCACTGTTGCCTCACAGCAGCAGCGTCCCAGGTTCGACTCAAGCCTTGGGTGACTGCCTGTGTGGAGTTTGCGCATTCTCCCCGTGTCTGCGTGGGTTTCCTCTGGGTGCTCCGGTTTCCTCCCACAGTCCAAAGATGTGCAGGTCAAGTGAATTGGCCATGGTGAATTGGCCATGCTAAATTGCCCATAGAGTTAGGTGCATTAGTCAGAGGGAAACGGGTCTGGATGGGTTCCTCTTCGGAAGGTCGGTGTGGACTGGTTGGGCCGAAGGGCCTGTTTCCACACTGTAGGGAATCTAATCTAAATCGAGACAAGAGTGAGGTCAGGGCGTCTTCAGGAAATGGGCCAATGCTTTGTCTTTCACCGTCAGGACAGATTACCTGAAGCTTCTAGAAATGGAAGGCTGGGTGTGCACCAAAAACTGAGCAAAGTTTATATTGAAGTTGAAACAGAAGTTGATCATATGAGAGTGATGTTGACTCTTAACCACGGCTAAAAACCTGAAGTGGGTTGCTCTCAGTACAGCAGGTCTGGTCCACATCCTACTCTTGTCCCAGATTTTTCTGATCAACCGGTTCAGAGACATTGGTATCTCTTGAGCAAGTGGGACTTAAACCCAGATCTACTAGCTCTGAGGCAGGGATGCTATTGGCACTACCCCAATCCTGTACCCCAGATATCACCAAATCCATGACAGAATCTGTTACAACAAAAGTTCAAACTGAACATCATTGTTTATTTGAACTTTTGAAGAAAATACAATGGAAGAATTCTGATAACGATTTAGTACAAAAATCAAAGTAGAAGCAACCTGCTTGAGAATTGTTGATTCAGTTTACAACAAACAGGAAATATAAAACATTTTAACATAATAGCAAAACAATTCTGCTTTCCTTCCAATCCCCCTTTCTCAGCACTTCGCCTTCATCAATATAGGGAAGGTGAGGAGTGATTTGATTTTTTTTTTTAAGATTCCCTACAGCGTGGAAACAGGCCCTTCGGCCCAACCAGTCCACACTGACCCTCCGAAGAGTAACCCACCCAGAACCATTTCCCTCTGACTAATGCACCTAACACTACGGGCAATTTAGCATGACCAATTCACCCTGACCTGCACATCTTTGGACTGTGGGAGGAAACCGGAGCACCCGGAGGAAACCCACGCAGACACGGGGGGAACGTGCAAACTCCACACACAGAGGCCCAAAGCTGGAATCAAACCTGGTGCTGTGAGGCCGCAGTGCTAACTACCGTGCCACCCACAGAGTATTAAGAGAAGTGACAAGGTCAACAGAGAGAAGCCATGTCTGCTAGTTAGGGAGTGAAGGAAGAGGAGATGGACCTTTGTTATGTACTAGATCTCTCAAAATATATTAAGATGAGCCTAGACCCTCACTTTTTCTTACTTTAAAGGCAAGTGCCAGGCATTGCATTTTGGATGCAATTCCAGCAGCAGAAAGAGAACCCCAGCTTTTAACTGTAACAGAGAGGAGGGAGAACAACTTTCACATCTAGCTTCAAGACTCCAGCAGCAACTGCTGCTGAAAAACTAAAACCCCTGGCTCTGGGGAGCTTGACCCACCCATTCAGGCTGTCTTCAGGAGTGATGGCAAGAAATATTTCCACATATAATGGGGGGGGGGAGAGAGAATGAAATTTGGAACTCTCCGCTCAATGGGTCTGGACTGATCTTCAATGACTAGGAAACATTTTGTATCGCTTATGTATTTAATTTTCCACAGAGGGCTGTCAAATCAAACTCAAGGAAAGGAGGAGACCCCTTTGATCAAAGACCCTGGATTTAAGGAGGGTCTTAACAAAGTAGAGCACACGACAGACTTAGGAAGATTTTGAAGACTGAGCACTGCCTGGACAGCTGAAGGAATGGCCTTCAGCACTGGGGTGAAGGGAAGAGGGGCTTTTGAGTTATAAGGAGAGGCTGGATAAGCTGGGACTTTTCCCACTGGAGCATGGGAGCTTGATGGGTGACCTTATAGAGATTTATAAAATTATGAGAGGTATAGATAAAGAGAAAGGCAGGTATCCTTTCCCAAAAGGTGGGCGGTTTCAAAATGATGGGGCACATTTTTACGGTGAGAGGAGGAAAAAAAAAATGAAGGGAATTTTGTTGCAGCTGTACAAGACATTGGTTAGGCCACTGTTGGAATATTGCATGCAGTCCTGGTCTCCTTCCTATTGGAACGATGTTGTGAAACTTGAAAGGGTTCAGAAAAGATTTACGAGGACATTGCCAGGTTCTGAAAACAGGCTGGGTCTGCTTTCTCTGGAGCGTCGGAGGCTGAGGGGTGACCTTATAGAGGTTTATAAAATCATATGGGGCATGGGTAGGGGAAGTAGACAAAGTCCTTTTCCTGGGGTGGGGGAGTCCAGAACTAGAGAGCATAGGTTTAGGGTGAGAGGGGAAAGATAGAAAAAAGACATGAGGGGCAACTTTTTCACACAGAGGGTGGCACATGTATGGAATGAGCTGCCAGAGGAAGTGGTGGAGGCTGGTACAATTGCAACATTTAAAAGGCATTTGGATGGGTATATGAATAGGAAGGGTTTGGAGGGATATGGGCTGGGTGCTGGCAGGTGGGACTAGATTGGGTCGGGATATCTGGTCGGCATGGACGGGTTGGACCGAAGGGTCTGTTTCCATGCTGTACATCTCTATGACTATGTGTGAAATATACTTCTAGAGGGAGTGATGGATGCAGATACAGTTACAATGTTTAAAAGACATTTAGGCAAGTATATGAAAAAGAAATGTTTGGAGGAATATAGGCCAAGGGCAGGCAGATGGGACTGGTTTAGTTTGGAATTATGGCCAATAGGGATTGGTTGGTCCAAAGGGTCGATTTCCATGCTGTTTGATTCTATGAGGCTAGAATTGGAGGAGCACAGGAATCTGGAAAGCTAGAGGATGTTACAGGGGTTGGGATCATGGAGGGATTTTAAGTAGAGGATAGATATTTTAAAGTCAAGGTGTTGCCAGCACAAGACCTACACAGGTTAGTGAGCAGAGGGGTGACAGGTGAGCAGGACTTGGTGCAAGTTGGGATGCAGGCAGTGAAGTTTTGGAAAGGCTGAAATCTGTACAGGGTGAATGGCAAGAGGCCAGAAGGAGTATGTTTGAACAGTAAAATCTAGAGAGGCTTGAATCAGTGTTTCAGTGGCAGTGAAAAGGGATAAAATTACAGAGGAAATAGATGATCTTCATCATTTTCATCGATACCAACTGCCCCACTCTTTCTGTTCCCTGCAGCTGTTTGATGAACAGCTCTGTTTGAGCTGCCCTCGGTTTCACAAACTTCATCCTCCCAATCCCAAAACAGCAGTTGTTCTCTACTCCCTCCCATGGCTGGAAACAGGCCGAGAGGTTAAAAACAGCAGGACTGCCTGTCACCAGTGCTCACATCAACTCCACCCTGCCCAAGATTAAACCATGATTAGCGACTCTCAGCAAGATTCAGTGACTGAATACACCCAAATAGACTCTGTCACTCTGACCCGGGAGCAAGAATTGAGTCACGTGACAAACCACAGAGCAACTAGCTGATGCTTTAGTCCCTCAAATTCCAGGCATCCCATCATCCACAAAGCACAGTAAACTAAATTGGGTGTAAAAGTACAAAATAACGCCCACAAAACTCTGAAAAGAGAAGGCATTGGGTATACCCTTCTTGCATGACTGAGCTTTCAATTTGAGAATAAAACAGACATTCATTGTGTCAACGTGCCTGAGAAAAATAAAGTCTATAGCTGTTGCTAAAGGTAATGAAGACCTCTTCACAGTTTCAAGAGGCTGAATTCCGGCCTTCTCTTGTCCCAATCCTGTACTAATTGCATCTCCGGATACACAAACAGCATCACGACTCCACTGGGATTGATGGTGACAGTGAACTTGGTGTCGATCTCCAGCTGGTGCAGGACCCGCCCTGAATAAACATCCTGCATCTAAATCCAGAAGAAACAAAAGGACCAAGACAGAGCACATGAGAGGCAGTACTCTCTCACAACCTGGGCGATGAACTCAAAACTGTTCACCGACTTCCTGTCAGGCAAAGAATGTTTTACAAATAGAATGAGAGTGTAAATCTTACATTAGAATAAGAGCAACAGAGATGAGTTCGGCTTATTCCTGAGATGAGGGTATTACCTTATGAGGAAAAGTTGGGCATGTAAAAATTTAGAAAAATGAAAGGTGATCTTATTGAAACACAGAACATCCTGGAGGTGTACATTGAGAGAATGAGTCCCCCTTCTGGGGAAAATTTGATTTAGGAAATACAATTTAAAAAGAAAGGAGCTCCCATTTAAGACAGAGATGAAGATAATTTATTTCACTCAGAGTACTATGATTTTATGGAACTCTCTTCCCCAGACAGTCATTGAGCAAGACTGTATCATTTTAAAGTTACACACAAACATTATTCTTGGGTTTGTATTTGCAGCCTGGATTTCCATATCTGCAATTCTAATTGAAGTAGCCAATGTATTTGTAACGAGAGACTCCAGCTAGTGGGAGTACTACAGGGTGCTGGGTTTAAATAGCACCCATTGTAAATATGGAAGTGGGGAGACAGCTCTGTCGTTTTCTTGCTACCTGAGGAAAAGATGTCGGGTAAAACATCACTGATGTCCCGGAGGAGAGTTCAGATGCAGATTCTCCAAATGCAACCTGGCAGGGGCTTGCAGCATCCGAATTTCATCAAACCTACAGCACTCTATCATTCAGAGCCAGTGATCAGGCTCCTACTCCCTTCATCGCACCCTGTCAGTATATTTCTATTGCCTCCTCCTTTATCTGTTTACATAATCTCCCATTAAACTTATCTATACTGTTTGTATCAACCCCTTCCCATGGGGGAAAATGTCCCACATTTGGACTGTTCTGGGTAAGGAAGTTTCTCCTGAAATCCAGGGAATTCCCTCTCTGCATCCTCCCAGCTGTCAAATCCATTAATAGAATCCCTACAGTGCAGATAGAGGCCACTTGGCCCATCAAGTTTACACCAATCCCTCTGAACAGCATCCCAGTCAGACTCGTCATTTACCATAACTAATCCCCTAAGCTTACACATCCCTGGACACTACTAGGCAAGTTAGCATGGCCAATCCACCTACACTACACATCTCTGGCCATTGGGAGGAAACCGGAGCACCCGGAGGAAACCCCGCAGACACGGAGAGAATGTGCAAACTCCACACAGACAGAGTCACCCGAGACTGGAATCAAACCTGGGTCCTTGGCGCTGTGAGGCAGCAGTGCTAACCACTGAGGCACCGTGCCTCCATTCATAATTTTAAAACAAAGTTCTCAGGTCTGACTTTACCTGGGAAAAGAGCCTCAGCCTGTTCAAACGTCCCTGAGAGTTCTGACCTCTTCATTATGCTCATGAAGCTGTTTTGCTTCAGTAATATCCTGTTCAAACCACAAAAGGCAAACCATACTCACTGAGAACAGCTGAGGGGCAGTGATGTTGAGCTGGCCAAGAGACGTCGTGTAGTGATAAGGCATGTCAGTGCGCTGACTGAAGAAAGCCAGTGCCATAGTTGATGAGGAAAGCTGTCGCATCCAGACTTCGATATTGTTCTTACCCTGGGGTGAGGGAGGGGAATGGGTAAAACAATAGCGGTTGAAAACCGGTTGGCCGCGACGTGCTGCAAAAATAGTGGCAAGTTAACAATTATCAATGTGAAAATCCACAGTCATGTTCCAAATTTTGATTTGTGCTGTTTTCATTGTCCTGCGTTGGCATTGCACGATCAGCATCTCATTCTTAGCCTCAACAAACTGGTTGTATCCATTCATAAATTGGCTATTAAAAACAGATTTAACTTCTGAGTTTAACAGTGCAAATACCTTCCAACAGTATGGATATAGTTACAGATCATAGACATGTACAGCACAGAAGCAGACCCTTCGGTCCAACTTGTCCATCCCGACCAGATATCCCAACTCAATCTAGTCCCACCTGCCAGCACCCGGCCCATATCCCTCCAAACCCTTCCTGTTCATATACCTGATTAACGATTGCTAGTCAGCTTTTCCAGCCCAGAAGGACATCAATTTAGAACATTAATTTTCATTCCTTCGGATAATCAATTGTTGTTGGGAGATGTTTTGGTGACAGCACACTCCTTATGCATTTAAGAAATCTCTATTCCATTATTTAACGGCATATCTTGTATGGTTTGTGTACTGTAACTTATCACTAATAATGATCAAATCTAGCACATGGATTATTGTTTGTGCTACTCGAATGGGCTGATTAAAATCATTGATATTTTTGTTGAAGGGAGAAAGGGCAGGAGATTAAGATTGAACAGTTGGATCAGCCATGGATTTGAATCTTGCTAACTTAATACCCAAAAAAAAAGGAGACTCCAGGATTTTCATGTTAAAGCAGGATACTCCTTTGGCACTTACCTAATGGGAAAAAGCACATGTACACAAAGATGCTAATGTTGTGCCTGTGGACGAAATAGTGGAGGTTGGATTCAGTTGCATGGAAAGTTATGGAAAAATTTAAAAGGTTGGGAGGGCTCAGCAGAGGATATCAAAGAATCCAGAAGATGAAATAGGACATAGTATGGAAGGGGTTAGGAATCTAACTTCAGATGCAACAGATGGTTGGGGCGGCAGGGTGGCTCAGTGGTTAGCACTGCTGCCTCACAGCACTGGGGACCTGGGATCAATTACAGCTTTGGGCGACTGCCTGTGTGGAGTTTGCACATTCTCCCCGTGTCTGCATGGGTTTCCTCCGGGTGCTCCGGTTTCCTCCCACAGTCCAAAGATGAGGTGAATTGGTCATGCTAAAATGCCCATAGTGTTAGGTGCATTAGTCAGGGGTAAATACTGGGTAGGGGAATGGGTCTGGATGGGTTACTCTTCGGAGGGTCGGTGTGGACTTGTTGGGCTGAAGGGCCTGTTTCCATACTGTAGGGAATCTAATCTAACCTAATCATAAGGGGACAACTATGAGAAGGGATCAGCTGATGCAAGACTGAGGGTATTGTACTTAAAAGTACCAAGTATACAAAACGAGGTAAATGAGCTTGTAGCACAAATTGAAATTGATGTTGTGGATATCACAGATACAAAGCAATAAGGGCTGGGAACTAAATATCCAAGGATACAATAGGATAGGCAGAGGTGGGTGGGGCTGCCTTGTTAGTACAAAATGAAATTAAATCAAGAGCAGAAGCGATATAGAGTAGGAGGGCGTAGAACCTGTGTGGGTAGAGTTGAGGAACACAAAGGTAAAATGGCCCAGATGGGAGTTATGTACAGGCCTCCTGGCAATAGTCAGGATTTGGGAAACAAAAACACAAATCAGGGGATAGAAAAGGCATGTAAGAAAGGCATTACTGCAATAATCTTCAATATGCAGGTGGACTGGCAAAATCAGGTTGGTAGCAGATCACAAGAATTTATGAAAGAAACTTGTGGAGCCCAATAGGGAAGAGGCAATTCTGGATTTAGTGATGTGTAATGAGGTAGACATGATTAAGGAGCTTCAGTGTAGGAACACCTCGGGGTCAGCGACCATAGTGGATTCTGAGCGGGAGAAGCTTGATTCAGATAAAATGGTATCACAACTGAGTAAAGATAACTACAAAGACATAAGGAAGGAGATGACCAGAGTTGGTTGGAAGGGAAACCTAGCAGGAAGTCAATGGAGCAGCCATTGCAGGAATTTCTGGGGGTAATTCAGGAGGCTCAGCAGAAGTTCATCACAAGGAAGAATTATTTTCTAAATGTGAAAAGGCTTCAGAAATCTGAAGCACAAAGGGACTTCAAATCCTGGTTTATCTTAAAAATTAATATGGGAAGGCAAATGCAAGTCAGCATTCGTTTCCAGAGGGCTAGAATATAAGAGTTGAGGTATACTGCTGAGGCTGCATTAGGCTCTGGTCAGGCAGCATTTGGAATATTGTGAACAGTTTTGGGGTCCATATCTAAGGAGGGATGTGCTGACGTTGCAGGGGGTCCAGAGGAGGTTTACAGGAATGAGGGCTTGTCATATGAGGAGCAGTTGAGGACACTGGGCCTGTACATGATGGAGTTTAGAAGGAGAGGGAATCTCATTGAAACTTAGAGAATACTGAAAGGCCTGGATAGAGTGAATGTGAAGATGATGTTTCCACTGGTAAGAGACACTAGGACCTGAGGGCACAGCCTCAGAGTGAAGGGAGATGAGGAGTTAGTTCTTCAGCCAGTGGGTGGTGAATTTGTAGGGCTCACTGCTGCAGAGGGCAGTGGAGGCCAAGTCATTAAGTGTGGTTAAGTCAGAGACAGATAGGTTCTTGATTAGTAAGGGGGGGGGGGTCAAAGGTTACAGGAAGGCGGCTAAATTGAGCAACGTATCAGCCACGTTTGAATGGTGGAGCAGACGATGGGCAAAATGGCCTAAATTGTGCTCCAATGTCTTAAGGACATGTTCAAGACTGAACCTGGAGATACAGTGATTTAAAATGTCAACTTTACATTTTACTGTTTCTTTTCTGACCTTTTCTCTCTTAAACCTCTTTCTTATTCTTTCTACCCCAGAAAGAAGTTTTTTTTTAAATCAGTCCTGGGTGGAAAATAAAGTTTCAGGTGACTAAGCAGCAATCAGATACCTACCAGCTTTGATCAGAGATTAATGATTAATCAATGACAGTGTACAGACTGTACACAGAATGTGTCATTAAATAGCAACATAAGGATTCCCTAATATCTTTCATTAGGAGGTTTTGCTGCAACATCACCAAAAATCACTAACTATTGACTAACTGAAAGAATGAAATTTAACAGTTTAAATTCTTTTGCATGAATTTCCTAATTTGTCTCTAATTTATCCTCCCCTTTTATTTATTAGCTTACTGGTTAGTGAGATATGCTGTTGATCTCAGACGTCCTTTTATCCTTACTGTTTTGCAACTGGCTCACACTGCCAGCACAAAACATTTTTGAGCTTCACACCTTGGCAGGAACAAACCTTAAAAATTGGTTCAAATGTGAAATGCCCCATTCCCGAAAGATCCAGGTAATTGTGCCAATGTAACAGTTAGTGAATGCCCGATTTCTGAACCAGATCCAATCACTGATCCCCTTGTTCCACACCTCTTTCACATTGGCTCTTCGATTCTCAGGGTGTACCCAACCATGTTTGACCAGGATTGTGCCAATCTCCTGCCAGGACTGTGAACTCTATAGTCACTGTTAACCAGTAAGAGATAGCACATGCTAATCCACACATGCCAATTTTAATAGTTCTCAACTTGACCTAACTTAGAATAACTTGACCTATCTTATGAGAGATGAAAATGACACGGGACTATTCAGTCCTTGCGCCTTAAAAGGCAGTTTTGCTTTCTTGGCAACACAGATATCCCATAATCCTTTATTCTCATCACGTACTTTGGTACTGGGCCCAATCCACCTCAAAGCACAGCAGCTCCTTGCTGTTCCATTCCTTCCTGCACTCACCTTCAGTAGCATTTGGCCCTGCACTCCCAGTGGATCCTGGCTAATCCTGATTAGCAGCTTGTTTTGTAGGATGGAAGCTTCCTTCAAGGTGATCGCCCGCAAATCATTAGACATAAAGAGGGGAGCAGCGAGAATGGCCCAGAGAGCCATCTGGGACTTAGACTGCTCATAACTCAGGCCGAAGTTCCCGATAATTAACTAGAGGAAAGAAATATCAAAAAAGGTGCATAAGAGAAATGGAGATAGCACACCACTGTGACTAACAATGCAACAAATATAACCTGCATTCACATAGCACCCTTTTTAAAAAAAAACCCCTTAACTGAGTAAACTATCCCAAGGCACTTTGCAGTAATGTAAACCAATCACCATTTGAAGGCAAGGGAGTACTTAATGAATTACAGGACACTAGTATAGCCAGGTAGACCTCAGAAATAGGCATCCTGATTAGGGTTGTTAATCTGGTCCAATTAGAGAGCCCTGGCTGACAGGTAAAAACAGGAGTGTCTCCCCCTCCAACTCTATTTTGATTTAGTCCCTACCCTCCCCCTCACTGTTTTGATCACACAGCACTGCCCTTTGATGTGAAGGGCACTGCTTGTCACTGGCCACTCGGGTGTTTTCCTATCTTCCTGGTGGTGGAAATTGAATAAAGATTCGTGCACCTTGTGTCTCTCGCTGTGTCTCACACCTGCACACAGACAACATGGGTGCTGGGGAAAAAATAAGCACTACCGCAGTTAGGCGGTAGTCTGGGGGTTAAATTTATTTTTAAAAAAAGAAAGAGAAGGAAAAAAAAAAAAAACAGGAGTGTCAGAGGTTCTGCTCACTCTGAGACCTGGCTCCGAGGAAGCTGGAACAGTGTTAAGAACGCTCATTGGGTAAACAAAGGGTGGCCTCAGTGGGGTTATTTCAACCAGGAAGCTCAGAGGAGCAGAGGCATTTTGGGGTGCTTGTGCACAGATCCCTGAAGGTGGCTGGAAAGGGTAGTTAAGGAGGCATATGAGACTCTTGCCTTTATCAGTCAAGACACTGGTTATAATAACAGGGTGGTCATGTTGGAGCTGTACAGAACTTTGGTTTAGGCTGTGGTTAGAGTACTGGTCACCACCCTATAAGAATATGATTGCCCTGGAGGGGGTGCAGAGAAGATTCAGCAGGATGTTGCCTGGGACGAAGCATTTCAGCTCTGAAAAGACGCTGGATAAGCTCAGATGGTTTTCTTTGGAGCAAAGTAGTTTGAGTGGGGGTCCTGAGGTGTATAAGATAATGAGGGATATGGATAGGGTGGACAGAAATTCCCAGTTGAAGGGTCAATAACAAGGGGATTCACTTTCATGATGAAAGACAGGGGGTTTAGAGGGAATTTGAGGGAAAATTCTTTCACCTAGAGTGTGGTAGGGGTGTGGAATGTGCTCCTGGGAAGGTAGTTGGGGCAAGAAACCTCATAAGCTTTCATAAGCACTTGGGATGAGCACTTGAGATATCATAACATTTGAAGCTATGGGTCTCGTATAGAAAATGGGATGAGTGTAGGAAGTATTACATTTTTGGAGGGGGGGGGGGGTACAAACCTCTCCTCTACTGTATAATTCTATGAATTTGACAACAATACTAGATCAGGTAATATCAGCCTTAGGAGCATCTCAAAGAAGACGGAAGACAGGTGGAAAATTGGAGATGTTTAGGGAGTGAGTTCGTGGCCTGGGCAGCTGAAGACACACCCATGAGCTACGTTCCCCCGAATTTGATTTTCCTCCCAAATCCGTGCACAGCAATGGTTTCCAGAACCAGAAGTCAATGCATCAGCACACTGAACGCCACACGCACAACCTCCGAACAGACGTGTGGATACTGAGTGTCGGAGAAATGGGAATTAGGATGTGCAAGATGGCCAAAGCTGGAAAGCTTCGGGCTGGATGGGAGGGAGGGTGAAACATTTGAAAACGAGGACGAGAAGTCGAAGCACTAAGGTGTCAGGAGTAAATGCCAGTGAACACGCTCAGGAGTGATACAGGTGAACAGTGCTAGTCAGGCGACAGTTGTAGAGGCATGGACGAGCTGATGTTTGCAAAGGGTCAGAGGTTGGTCACACCAGAATTGCCAAGTATGGAGGGTCCAGGGATTCAGCAGCTGGTGAACTGGGGAAGTGACAGTGTAGGGTCATGTTAGGGAGATGGAAGTAGGCAACGTTGGCAATGGAGAGTGGATTAAAGCTCAGCTAGCTCAATTAGGATGTCAAGATTACAAACAATCTGGTTTAGTTTCAGATCGTGACATTTGAAAAGGGTAGAATCAATGTCAGAAACCAGGAAGAAAGACACCAAAACGACAGCCTACCAACTCTTTAAGAGAAATTACCAGGTCGTTTTCAGCCCCATTACTGGCCCCTTCCCCTTCCTGTCAGAGGGACTGGCAGCTCCTGCCTCTTGCAACATTGCAAAAGCTTGGAGACCATGAATACTTTAGAAGAATAGTCTCATTTGGAACATGACTAATTTATGAACACAGCAAGATCCTATGAACTGCAATGACCAGAAAACCTAATTCTACTAGTGTTTATCAAGGGGTAAAATCATTCAGGTCACAAGGTACAACTTCCCTGCTCTTTGTGAATAATACCATGGGATCCTTCACATGCAACTCACGGGGGTAGAAATCCTTGGTTTAACATCACTTTTGAAAAGCAGCTGTTCTGACAGTGCAGCACTCCCTCAGTGCAGCATTAAGACTGTCAGTCTGGAATAGGGGCTCAAGTCTGTGGAGTGGGACTTGAACCTACAACCTTCTGAATGGAAGTGGACGCAGTCGATACAGATTAGATTAGATTCCCTACAGTATGGAAACAGACTATTTGGCCCACCAAGTCCACACCGACCCTCCGAAGAGTAATCCACCCAGACCCATTCCCCTACATTTACCCCTGACTAATGCACCTAACACAATAGGCAATTTAGCATGGCCAATTCACCTGACCTGCACATCTTTGGATTATGGGAGGGAACAGGAGGAAACCCACGCAGACATGGGGAGCATGTGCAAACTCCACACAGACAGTCACCCGAGGCGGGAATTGAATCAGGTCCTTGGCACTGTGAGGCAGCAGTGCTAACCACTGAGCCACCATGCTGCTATATAATGGAATTATAGAAGGATTTCCAAATTTTTTTTGGGGGGGGGGGGGGGGGGTTGGAAGCTATCAGCCATGATCTTACTGAATGGCAGAGCAGGCTTTGGGGCCTAAATGTTCCATTGCTGCTCCTAATTTGTACAAGTGCTGACACCAAGCTCTATTCATGCCGTGCCTAACCCTGCATGTCAGAAAGTCTCCCATTGTGTGGCAGAGAGGGGCACAGACCAAGGCAAGGATACCATGTCAGGGTCATTCCACTTCCCTGGGCCAGCCACGGGCTGCAGCACGTCCTGGTGCCTCGAGTACCAGTTAATGATGCCACGAACACTCTCCCACGAGTCGTCAATGTCAGCGTAGTTCCTCCACAGGTTGCAGATCTCTCCCAGCAATGTGTAGTTCACCTGCAAACAGCCATTGCGGCATAAAGACAATGTTCATGAATGGAGGAGGCTGGACGATGAGGGCGTGCAGGGGAGAATAAAAAACAGGGAACATGAGGGGAGGGTGTAAATTGGTAAATGAGAGTGCGAGCGAAAGGGAGCAAAAACAAAAACGAAGTGCATTTTTATAGCACCTTCACAACTTCAAGATATCGCAAAGTGTTTCATTAAAAGCTAGAGTACAGGCTTTTATCTCAGGGCCTGAAATATAACGGGGGGGAGGGGGAAGTTCTGCCTCAGTTATAGAAAACTTTGGTTAAAGACCATTAGTATTGTTGAGGGGAATATAATCTAATAACACTCTGAAGCAGATGCAGGTAAGTTATACCATGGCCCAAAAACAGAAGTTGCTGGAAAAGCTCAGCAGGTCTGGCAACATCTGTGAAGAGAAATCAGAGTTAATGTCTCAGGCCAGTGACCCTTCTTCAGAACTAAACAGTGTTTGAGGAAGGGTCACTGGACTCACAACGTTAACTGTGATTTCTCTCCACAGATGCTGCCTGACCTGCTGAGCTTTTAAAGCATCTTCTGCTTTTGTTTCTGATTTCCAGCATCCGCATTTCTTTCGGTTTGTAAATTATACAATGGCTCTAAAGCTTAAACTATGAGGGTTGGTTGCAGTGACTTAGACTTATTATTGTTCAAAGTTAAAAGGCTGAATGGTGATAAAATCAAGGTGTCTAAGATGATTAAAGAATTTGATTGGGGGATGAAATAATCTGAGTATGAATCAGGGGCTATTGCAGAGTTGAATTCAGGAAGCACTTTTCCCTCATAAATGTCGCTAGAAATTGGGAACCGTCTCTCCCTGAAGCAAACCAACTAGAGATTTCAAAACTGGGATAGGTAGATTCTTGCTGGGTAAGGGTAAGAGATCAAAAGTGGGTCAACAGAGTTGAGGTGAGGAGCTAAGTGGGCAAGTCAAACAGACTCAACAGTGTGAATGGCTCCTGCTATGATTGCTGTTTAATAATATCCAATTTCAGCCAGTCCTTCAACTTTGCATCTGAGCTGTGGAGCTTTCATTGAGAAGCACTTCCTTTCAGCCTTCAAGTTATTTATGCTTCTGATCCCTACAGCTTCCAGAGGGCGGGAGCTGGCAGAATCCTTCCAAACGTGTTGCAGAATTTCCAGCTTTGGCTCTCCCCTCGCCCAGCAATGCTGCCCTAAATTTCAAAGTCAGCAGGGTGTAATGAGATTCACACGATAATGGCTGCTAATGAGAGCTTAGCAACCAGAGACAACATGGCAAATATCTGCAGAATCCAGGAGGGTGTTCCCCCCCTCCCCCCCCAACTCCAGGTAAAGTTGTCATAGTCCCAGAGGATTACTCATCTCTCTCATTACAGAGAGACAACTGTATAACTGGAGGGTCACCACATGTCAGGAAAAGAATGAGGTTGAGAAGGTGGGGCCTTCATGGTAACTGGTATAGAAACTGAAAACCGTACATTACTCCGTATTGCAAATCAGCCATCCAACCAACTGAACAAACCACCCCGTCTATTAGCAAGGTGGACACTGTGTTCTGCAGCCTTACCAGAGGGGGCAGACCTCCTTCATAAGCTGGCCAGCTACACGAGAAAGCAATTGGACGGCCTGTGGCGTTCAAAGCCTTTGACATCAACGGATAGCCTGTTCAAAAAAGAAACGACAAATAGGAACACTTAAAAATCCATGCATCTGCAGCTCAGAGTATGCACAAATATCATCAGAAAATAAGTGAAGCCTGAAGGCCAGAATAGAGTCTGCTTCCGCTCCTCCTATCACCCCCAGACTGCCTCACACAGGATGCATCATCACCAGTTGTCCATGTCCGCCCGCTTCACAAGCATTGCAGAGGGGGAGCTAGACAAAGTTGATTAACCTGCAGTTTCTGCTCCAAGGGCCAGTGTGAATGAAGTTTAGGCTTGGAAGCGTTTGGGCTTCAATACGATATGTACGATGCCATCTGCAGATGAAAAGCTAATCGCTTCCTAGACGCAAGAGAAAATGCCCCAAGTCACTTCACAGGAATGGGAGCAGCACTAAGAAAAAAGAAATTGATCCAAAGAAAGTGAGGTTGGGAGAGGATTACCATATCCTTGACCACAGCAGGGTGACTTTAAAGAGGGGGGGGGTGGAGTTATGATAGGAATTCTGGAATGAGCAGTGACCACGAAAGTGGACAAGTTGCCATGTTGTCTCTGGTTGCTAAGCTCTCATTAGCAGCCACTATTGTGTGAATCTCATTACACCCTGCTGACTCTGAAGTTGAGGGCAGCATTGCTGGGCGAGGGGAGAGCCAAAGCTGGAAATTCTGCAGCACATTTGGAAGAATTCTGCCAGCTCCCGCCCTCTGGAAGCTGTGGGGATCAGAAACACACATAACTTGTTAAGGGTGAAAGGAAGTGCTTCTGAACAAACGCTCCACAGCTCAGATGGAAAGTTAAAGGACTGGCTGAATTTGAGAACAAGGAAAGAAATTCACAACATATGTGCCAGGAATCACCTAAACATTACACTTAACTCTATTAATAATCACTATGGAGTGTTAGAATCTTGATCACACTTCTACATCAACATTTAACATTCAAAGTAACTGTGTAAATATTTTGCACTGCAATTCTATGTACAGAGGAACCTTGATTATCTGGCATTCGATAATCCAAATTTCAGATTATCCGGCAAGTTCGCAAGGTCCAGATGCTTGGCTAAACTATGTCATCTGGCATCAATTATCCGGAATTCAAGAAACTGAAAGGAATACTCCCCACCTGTGTCCTTTGGATAACTGAGGTTCCTCTGTAAACAGTACCATCTAACAAGTCAATTACAAACTTGGCCACTGTTATATTTTGAGAAAGGGCATTTCTGCTGAATTCCCTATTGAACTCATTTACAGTCTCCAGTGTTTGCCTATCAACCTGCATTTCAGAATGCCCCAAAGTGCCTTACATCTAATGAAGTGTCCTAACATTTTGAAGTACTGGCATTCTCATTATGTAGCAGCCAACATGTTTACAGAAAGCTCCCACAAACAGCAATGAAATAATCACCACATAACCTGTGTTTTTTGGGGGGGCATTGATTGAAAACATAAAAATTGCCCCAGCTTCTAGACAGAAGTCCTCTGCTGTTGTTCCAAAATACTGCCATGGGATCTTTCCCAAGGACCCAAGGGAGGAGACAGGGCCTCAGTATCTCACCTGATTGAGTATCTCACTCTCAGGACAGCTCCAATCACTGGAGCAAGGG
Source organism: Chiloscyllium plagiosum (assembly GCF_004010195.1). Classification (NCBI taxonomy): domain Eukaryota; kingdom Metazoa; phylum Chordata; class Chondrichthyes; order Orectolobiformes; family Hemiscylliidae; genus Chiloscyllium; species Chiloscyllium plagiosum. Next base: position 21,025,807 of record NC_057748.1, on the reverse strand, counting down.
CTTGAACCCATGACCTCAGGAGCAAAGGTTCCTGATGGACATTTCTGCATTTTGGTAAAACAAATAAGGGCAGGACTTATACAATTTATGATAGGGCTCTGGGTAGTGTTGTAGAACAGAGGGGACTTCAGGTACATAAGTCTTTGAAATTTGCATCACCGGTGGTTAAGAAGGCGTTTAGCACGCTTGCCTTTATTGCCAGACCTTTTGAGTATAGGAGTTGGGGCGTCATGTTGAGGCTGTATAGACGTTGGTGAGACTTCCTCTATAAGAAGGATATTGTTCAATTGGAGAGATTTACCAGGATGCTGCTAGGAATTGAGGGTTTGAGTTATACAAATAGGCTGGAGAGGCTGGGACTTTTTTCATTGGAGAGGTGGTGGTTGAGGGGTGACCTTCTCGAGATTTATAAAATCATGAGGGGCATAGATAAGATGAATGGCAAGGGTATTTTCTCTAAGATGGGAAAGTTCAAAACTATTCTTAAGGCGAGAGAAGAAAGTTTTAAAAAAGATAAGGGGGCAACATTTTTACACAGTGTGGTTCGTGTGTGGAATGAACTACCAGAGGAAGTGGTGGATGCAGGTACAGTTACAACAACTAAAAGACATTCGGATCAATACATGAATAGGAAAGGTGTCGAGGGATATGGACCAAATGCAGACAAGGTGGGACTAGTTTAATTTGGGTACGTGGTCAGCGCATATGAGTTGGATCAAAGGGTCTGTTTCTGTGCTATTTGAGTCTATGAAACACTGCTCATGGGACTGAGTGCACAGATCAGACTGTGATTATTTTGCATCAATATATAATAATGATACAGTAAATAAGAAGAGACTTTTGCAATGACAGGAGTGGTAGTAATCAGATGGCATAGGAAAAGATATACCCCAGGTACTGGTCAGTTAGGATATGAGAACGTACTTTTATATGGGGAGCTATGATGATCTGGAAGGGGTTACCTGAATGGGTGGTGGAAGCAGATTTACTAATCATTTACAAAAGAGAAAATATCAGATGAAAACATTCAGAAGACTACCAAGAAGGGAGTAGGACCAATTGGATAGCACTAAGATGCTAGTACGACACACTGGGCTGAACGGCCTCCTTCTTTGCGATCATTCTGATTCTATAATTTCTGCAGAGATTCCCCAATCCCGTTGTGCCACATGGGATAGTGGTTGGGGAAATTTGCTCTGATGCAATGCAGTGATGCCAGCCAGGCCAGTTGCTCATGTTCTTACCCAGAGCCTTGGTAGAGGAATTGGAGTAGCAGCCATCCAACTTCAGCATGTCCACTCCCCAAGAAGCAAAGGTGTGAGCGTCCAGCTCAATCTGGTCCAGTGTGGTGCCTGGATAGCCACCACAGGTGTAGGTGCCCAGATCTCCATAAATACCAAGCTTCAAGCCCTTTGCATGGACCTGTCAAACAAGACAGAAACCTTTTGTCTTCTGTTTTGCTGTTTAAGGGTTTTCAAGAGTTACTGAAACATATTGGGTCAATTGCACTCTGATACAAAAGAGTCACAACTCACTTCAGCAGGACCAAAGGCGGCCTGAGTGTTATTGGCAGCCATGCTGGATTCCAGCTGCGGCCTTAAACAGAAAGCAGGTAAATTCTCGGATGGAAATGGAGGCTGGAATCCTCTCCCCTCCCCGAAAGCCTGAAGGCTATTCAGTCTTGGGAGGCTTGCATTCAACAGTAAGAGAGGAAACGGCTTTAGCCCATCCTTGTGGCTTCGGTCAAAGCTAGGTCCAAGAGGTGAAGGGTCAGTGATGAGGCAAAAGCAGAAGTGAACAGCAGCTCCCAGTGAAGGAACCAGTCATACCTGTGCTGGCTTTCTGCAAGAGCAACTCATCTAGTTCCACTTCCTTATCCTTTCCCTGTAGCTTTACAATTTTTGTTCTCTTCAGATAATTATCCAATTTCATTAAAAATGCCGGATTGACCCTCCATCTGCCGCATTCTCATGTATTTCAGATCCTAATCCCTCTGTGCAAAAATGTTTTTTCCCCTTCTGCCTTTAGTTTACCATTTATTTTAGATTGGTATCCTCTGGTTGTTAATCTTATCAGTCAGAGCAACTTCTCCTAATGACTCTGATCCCTTGTGAGTTTCAGAACCTCAATCAAATCATTTTCCAAACAAGAATAATCCCTTTGTAGCCAACCTATCCACGTAAGTGCACTCCCTTGTGATTGGAATTATTCTTATTAATCTTCGCTGCACCCTTTCGAAAGCCTTCACCATCCTATACTGGGTACAATATCCCAAATCGTATTGCCTTCTAGTATCTCGTCCAGTCAGACACACATTATGTGAGGAGGGACTGGTGAAGTGAGTTGATTGACCTGCTCTTGTTCCTTCCTTCGCTTGGAATGCAAATGTTGGAATGTGGCAGGACAAATTTATTAGGCTGTTAAATGAAAATATATGTTTTTTTGGCTTTAGAAACAGGTCTCCAAGTTCAAAAGCAAGGTGAGTTGGAGAGAGGCAGGAGGAAGTTCATGTCGAGTGGTTAGCACTGCTGCCTCACAGCGCCAGAGACCCGGGTTCAGTTCCCGCCTCAGGTGACTGACTGTGGAGTTTGCACGTTCTCCCCGTGTCTGCGTGGGTTTCCTCCGGGTGCTCCGGTTTCCTCCCACAATCCAAAGATGTGCAGGATTAGGTGAATTGGCCATGCTAAATTGCCCGTAGTGTTAGGTGAACGGGTAAAATGTAAGGGAATGGGTCTGGGTGGGTTGCGCTTCGGCGGGTCGGTGTGGTCTTGTTGGGCCGAAGGGCCCGTAAGTAATCTAATCTAATAAAGCGTGGCCATTCCAATGTTGCAGATTCTGTATATTTCTATACCAGAAAATTAAGTCAAACAGTTAGACATAACCTAAGCCCCAGAGCTTCAGAGAAAGACCGAGGGAGACTGGTATGGTCTGGTTTCCTGTACAAAGTGCCACAACTTCCCATTAAGGCCCTTAAGTGAATTATTAATAGTTTCTTAAGGGCAAGAACAACTTGGCACCGCCCCAGTCACCCACTTCCTGATGGATGAGAGAGGTGGCCATAGACTGAGGTCCTACTTGTCTAATCTGGAGGCAATTAAGGGCACGGGAAAGTCTCTGAAAACTACCCTCTAAATACCCCTCTCCAACCTCCAGAGTCCCCCAGTTGTAGGTCTTAAGTAGCAGATTTTAGGACGCAAGCTGATGGCCAGTGACCCATAGGGGTGGTGTGTTAGTCACCATCTAATATAGTTGCCACCCCATCCCTCCCCCATCACCACTTACAAAGAACAGGAAAAGTCTTGCCCACTCGATGAACAATTGCAGAACAAATATGTTCCTCTTTCAGCAGAAACCTCTGAATGATGCATTGCAGAAGGATATTGAGACCACAATCAGTTTCCAACCCAGTCTGACTCATTCCACATCCAAGTCAACTGTAAATCTAACAGTTACATTTACACCCCTTCTCCCCTGGCTAGGGTGAGGTTAGAGTGGTACAGATAGGATCAAAGGATAAAGATGAGAGGAAGAAAGAAAGAGTTGGGGGAGGATGGGATAAAAGAGGAGCAAAATTCAACTGTAAATCTAACAGTTACATTTACACCCCTTCTCCCCTGGCTGGGGTGAGGTTAGAGTGGTACAGATAGGATCAAAGGATAAAGATGAGAGGAAGAAAGAAAGAGTTGGGGGAGGATGGGATAAAAGAGGAGCAAAATCTAGACTCACGTATTCAGCCAAAGCTTTGATTCCACTGGGAAATCGGATGGGATCAGCCACCAGCCGCCCTTCTGAGTCCCTTTCCTTTGCTGCCCAACAATCATCAATGTTCACATACTGATAGCCAAGCTCCTTCCAACCGTCCTCTGCCAACCGGTCAGCCATGTCCATAAACAGGCGCTCACTGTTTGCAATCAGAGGCAAAAAAGTCAACAAGTTAGAATCCTTGCCCACTGGTCCCAGTGCAGGCCACCGATAGATAGGGCACAGCACAAGGGCCAGGCCCCATGTCCCTAGTCCAGGACCCAGCTCCTGATCCAAATTCCAGCACAAGGCCCAGGTCTATCAGACAACAAACTGTCTCCCAACAGGCAGCTGGGCAGAGTTGGTATATTTTGAGTGTACTGGGTGTGAGATGTGTGACAGCAGGCATGCTATCACCTTGAAATCTGAATGCCATTCTAAACACCAGGGTGCCTAATCCATACTGACTGTAGAATGGCCAAAGGCCATTGTAGTTTTGAAGCTGTCCTCTCATTTACTTTCATACCCCAGCAAGAGTCAGTCTGTGTAGTACCCGTATCCCTGTGAGAATCAGTGTGTTTGGGACCCATACCCTAGTGACAAGCCAGTGTGTATGAGATCCGTACCCCAGGGACAGCCAGTGTGTGTGGGACCTGTACACCAGTGAGAGCCAGTATATATGGAACCTGTACCCCAGTGAGAGCCAGTGTGTAAGGGACCCGTACCCCATTGACAAGCCAGTGTGTATGAGATCCGTACCCCAGGGACAGCCAGTGTGTGTGGGACCTGTACACCAGTGAGAGCCAGTATATATGGAACCTGTACCCCAGTGAGAGCCAGTGTGTAAGGGACCCGTACCCCATTGACAAGCCAGTGTGTATGAGATCCGTACCCCAGGGAGAGCCAGTGTGTATGGGACCTGTACCTCAGTGAGACCCAGTGTGTGTGGGGGAGATATTTGATAAAAGTGTCTGATTGGTCATGACAGACATAGCGATGAGTGAATTGCGTTTGCCTGTGATATTTTCAGTGACAATGGGGCCCAGTTTGATTCCAGTTTCGATTCAATGTTACTCCGCGATTCCGGTTGTTGCCTCTGACCTGATGCAGTTTTCAGGATCATTGTCACAGTCTGTGTTACAGCGAAAGCGTTCCCATGCCAACCACCCCATGGGCGGGGTCCTCATTAAGCCATTGTCCAATGAGTGGCCACAGCTGGAGAGTAATATCACGAGGAATATTGGGAGTATCTTCATCCCCAACAACAAAATCCCTTCGACCTGTGGCACCAATAACAGAAAACACCATGTCAGACCGGCACAGGATAACTTGGCATAGAAAGAGGCCACTTGGCCCACCCTGGCTGTAGTAGCTCTTCGGAAGAGCTCTCCAATCACTCTCACCCCCTCAATCCTGTAATGTCTGAACTTTAGATCTTATTTCTTTATTTTCTATTTAAATCTAAGGAAGTGTCACTGTACTATAATTACTGCAATGCTTAACTTTTAATTTTATTCTTTCTTTCTACCTTGTTCCTAAGATTCTGTACCTAGGTACTTGTACCTTCTGTGGCAACATTATACACTTTTCACTCCACTCCTGTATTTTCGCACTTGAATACATGTGACAATAAATATCAAAATCCTTTCCCCATGTACATTTGGTCTCTCCCAGACTTTATCCAGTTCCTTGTTGAAAGCTGCTCATGTATCCTTTTCCACAGCCTTTCTACAAATGACGCCAACCTCAACAACTGTGTCAGCATTCTGATTGTTGCATTTGATATTTTTGACCAGTACCTTAATTCTGACCAGTCCTCTGGCTCCCAAACTTCTAGCCAATTGAGAAAGCTTCACAATTTCTCCAGTTAAACCCTTTGTATCCCTCAGATTAAATCCCCCACAAGCCCTTCACTGCTCAAAAAGGAGAAGATTCCCATCTTTCTGAGCAACTAAGGCCTAAATCAGTCTACTCAGATTTAGAGTTTCTCCCCGAATCTGACCAATCCGAGAATTCCCCCCCTCCCCCCCCCTCCCTCCCTCTGAGGTGGGAAGGAGAGTGGATTCCCCCTCCCTTTGGGGTGGAGTGGATTCCCCTAGATAAAAACAAGGACCACAGATGCTGGAAACCAGATTCTAGATTAGAGTGGTGGCAAAGCACAGCAGTTCAGGCAGCATCCGAGGAGCAGGAGCAGAGATTTTCTAGCACCACTCTAATCTAGGAGTGTATTCCCCCTCCCCCTGGGGTGGAGGTGGGGGGAAAGGGAGTGTATTCCCCCTCCCCCGGGGGTGGGGGAGAGTGGATTCCCCCTCCCCCTGGGGTGGGGGAGGGAGTGTATTCCCCCTCCCCCTGGGGTGGGGTGGGGGGGGAGTGTATTCCCCCTCCCCCTGGGGTGGAGGTGGGGGGAGAGGGAGTGTATTCCCCCTCCCCTGGGGATGGGGGGGGGGAGAAGGCCCGCTCACTCAGACGGAGAATACAACCTGGCTCCTGATGGTTCCTGGAAAGTGCAGTTTCTGGATAAACTTGCAACTTCCGGGTCTGGTGAGTCCCCGGCAGTCACCTGACCTGGGTCACATGATCACCCAGCCATTTGCCCCCTGAGCGTCCGACCAAACGCTGACGTCACCGGGAGGGAGCAGCTCCCTCAGAACCACAAGCTGGGGCGCTGCAACCAGCTGCAAACCTCCACCAACACTGCCCCCTACAGCTGCTACCCAGCCAGGATCAAACTTTAACCCTTTCCCAGGTCTGCAGGGTGTTTACTCTGCACAAACCTCACACACACACACACACACCAACCATATGAATGGCTTGTGTTCGAGTCCCACTCCAGAAATATGATCAAGTTTGCAGCCAATACTGAGGAAACACTGAGCTAGAGCTGTATTGTCAATTGGAATAATAAACCCAGCTATTAAACTGAGGCAGACAAAAACAGAAAGGGAATTCTTTTTTGTAAGGCTGCATGGAAATGACAGGATGGTGGAAGTATTTGGATACTTTTTTTTGCATTGTATGAGTCTATATAATGAATCTTTTTTTACTTCTTCATGGTATCTGGATATCTATTGTCATCCCAATTGCCCAGTGTGGAATATAAAGTCTAATTGAGTACTAACTTTAGTGTATAATTGTGGGATATAGGTAAATAATTATTAACTTTAGTGTATAATTGTGGATTATTGGGTACTAACTTTAGTGCATAGTTATTCTAGCAAATGATTTCTTTCATCATAGATTAAATAATTTACAGTCTCAGCAAAATAGTTGAGATAACTGAAACACATAAACTAGGCAAGAAAATGTTAAAATGTATGTTCATGTGGGATATAAGTGAATTAATGTTATTTCTGCAAGTATAAATTCTGATACAGAACAGGAATGAGAAAATACATATTCAGCAAAAAGAAAGGATATGTTAGCATGAGACGTGAATACAGAACAATGGTGGATATATGGGCAAACAGGAAAGCATCTGTTTCCCCTACTCAAGACACAGGAACTAACCCTAATCAAAGAGGTCAAAGTGGCCTCTGGATGGAAATAGATGCTGATAGAAGAAAAGATATGCCTAATCAATAATCTACAATAGACTGACGTCAAACACCCTTATGGGAGTCAGAGATAAGAGTTTGTCACGGACAAAACAGGATAAACAGAAGTTGTGGGATAAGTCTTAAGGAAATGAGTGACGTAAGCGAAGCAGGGAACAGACAATGGAATAAGGAAAACATATGGGAAAAAACAGTATAAATTGCAAGGGTTTTTTGGGATATACTGTGCATTTTGTCATTGCCTTACCTGGCAATTAGACAAAGCACCCGCCTATAGGTGTATAAATAAAACGACGCTGCTGTTCAGGAATTTTGTCTCGGACTGAAATTATTAAAGTGAGTGAGCTTTTGTTTCTCACATTCAGAAATGGAATGTACCAATGAACAATGGAAGATGTTACAAGCAAACTGATAATGTGAAAAGAACATCAAGATCCAAGTTTAGCAAAATCTCCCTTATGTCAGCACTTACAGAGGGGAGGGTCGCCAACTTCGGGAAGGGGGGAAGTAATAAGGGCAGAACACAATAAGGGAGGTTGATAGGTCTGAAGACCTGTGAGGTAAACGGGGAGTACCAAAAATTAAAACTGTATAAATTGAAAAGCAATCCCTGAATGTGTGTGCCCACTGGTCACCCCTTCTTGCAAGAGGGTTTCAATAAAATTCGCTGCTTCAAATTTTGACTCGGACTGAAATTTATTATACTGTGAGTTTTATTTCTCACAATTTGGAGGCTTTGTCCGGGATGTCCTTCATCACCGGCAGGGTAAAGCACCGTCAACGGCTGGGAAGATGCGTTCCGTTCCTTTTAGAACGGTCCCGTGTTCCTCAGCGGTGGGTTCCTCCTTCTGGTTGACTGATCGAGATCCGAAGAAAGTCTATCTGAACCAGGTGAAAGGTTTAAGTAGGCACAGGGAGCCAGGCAACTCTGTGCACAAACCAAGGTAAGAAAATGGACTTTTAAGTACTGCCTTGGTGGCTGGGATTGAGTTCTAGTAGTTAATAAGGGACTAACGAAGGAACCCAATATGGGCTGTGCCGAGGGTAAGGAAAAAGCCTCCAGGAAAAAGAAAATGGAAATGGAGGTGGGGTCCCTGGCAACATGCCTCAAAAAGTCCGTTGGGCAGGATGTTGTGGAATTGGAAAAATAATACTTGTACAAGGGGCAAGGATAGGAAAAAGATGATTAAATATTGTTGCTTTGTATGCACTGAGGAATCCATTCTTCGTCCTGCCATCTGGCCAAAGTACGGGTCGGACGAAGACTGGGTTTGTAAATATTTGAATTTCTATGTCAATGGAAAACAGCCTTACAGTCAGGAGGAATCAGATTATGCTTTGTGTCGGAAGGGCGAGTAGCTGAAGGGCTACTGAGGATACACTTCATAACTAAATCATGGACAGACATCCAGAAAAAGATACAAAAGCTAGAGGAGTCATTGCGGGAAGCTCAAAGTGTCTGTGAGATACAGTGGCTTGTGAGTGTGTGAGAGAGAAAAAAGAGCTGTAGAGCTAACAGAAAGTTTAACCCTTTGTGATTCGGTTTGAATGCACATTTGTTTGTTGGTGATTGAATGTTTGTGCTTTGTTCCCTGGAGCTTGAGATCCGGGACTGTTTTGAATCTGATTTCTATTATGGAAATTTTAACATGATTTCTTTTAAGGTTAAGGATTTTACAGATTATGAAATAAAATGTTAACTCCTGTTCTTTTTACAGGTCATGACTGCCTTACTATCAGTTTCTAACTAATCTCTTTTATCTTTACATAAGAGGGATTTATGGAGGACAGTTGAAGTCTCAGTTCAACATTAGATTGTAATAAATCAAAAAAATTCCTATGGTTAATATCGGTGACCTTGGATTTGGCCATTATTCATGCATTAGAAGTTTTTTTTAACTTGAATAGACAAATCCTTTTCAAGGCAGCTCTGATTATTTCACGACCTATAGCATTGTAATTGAGCAATGACTGGTCAGGATTACTTAAGAAAACTAATTTTGGATTTAAATCAAGGGACTAAAACCGGGTAATTATAGTGGATTTCAAAGTTGGGAACTGTATACATTTTACATTTTAAATATTAAACACTGAATAAATGAATTTATAATATATAAATATATATTTCCAGTAAGATTCCAAAATGTATAGTTAGGAACCGGCTTTAAAGTTAGACAAGCATAAATTGATAAATTGTATTTGAGATTACAAGGAGAAAGAGGCTCCTGGTATTTGAGGTTACAGGGAGCAAGAAATATTGCAATATTTCTTTTAAAAAAAAATCAAGGTCTAAACAAAACATTGGGTGATGAGGAATGGCCATTATGTGGCCCTAAAGCTGTTCAATTGGTTAAATCGGCTCAGCAATTGATCTGGCAACATAACATGAAAAGCAGAAACGAAAGGCAAAAATAATGATAGCTACAGTTGATGAGATAATGAAGAAAAGGACAAACCTAAGAGGAGAAGGAAACGGGAATGGTGGCAGGCAGCATGTCGAAAATAAAGGAAATAGGGGAGGAATGTTAAGGGGTCTGGTAAACAGGAACAAGGATCAAAGTGGAAATCCCCACAGGCGGGATGTTATTACTGTGGAAAGATAGGTCACTTTAAGAGAGAGTGTCCAGATCTGAAAAAGGAAGCAATGGCAGTACTGTTTATAAACCTTGATGAAGAATAGGGATGTCAGGGGTTCCTGCCCCCGGGGACCCACCAGGAACCCTTGATAAATTTAAAGGTGGGACCTTACAAAGAGGAGGTAGTTTTCCTAGTCGATACGGGGGCAGCAAGGTCATCCTTAAATTTTAAGCCGAAGGGAGAGGGAACAAAAGAGTTAATTGGATTATAGCGACAGTTTTGTGATGAGAGGTACGAAGAATCAGTTTTGTGCTCATGATAAGATACTGCCACTAAATTGGGGATTGCATTAACTGCAAATGGTGCTATGGAATCTGTTGAGGTTCTTAAAAATGAATGTGCTCGAGCAATTACAGAAACAGAATGAGAAGTCACAAGTGACCGGTAAACAAATAGAACGGAGCAATTGCAGTTTTTAAAATGTTTTCGTCACTTGTTGCGTTTTCACCCTGAATTATATAATATATAATTAATAATTAATATTTATAATAAATCAATTGTGTTAGCCTGAATCAATATTAATTGGCAGGATTCCTTCACGCATTCTCAATATGACCTGTCATATTGATTCATGGTTAATTTAAAACATGACTGCACTAATTCATTTTAATTTAAAGAACGGAAAGCTACATTACTGGCCAGAATGCGTGCAGGCAGTGGCAGCAACAGCCTTATTGGTAGAGGAGAGTCGAAAGCTTACTTTTGGGGAAGCCTTAAATAGTCAGCATCCCACATCAGGTACAGAACAAATTGCACAGAAAGCAGGACGATGACTCACAGACCCTAGGATCTTAATATATGAGACAGTCTTAATAGAGCAGGATGACCTTGTGTTAGTCACAGACAGTTGTTTGAATCCAGCTGCATTTCTATGGCAAGGAGAGGGGGTGAAAGGCACAATGGATATGCTGTAGTAGATGGGATAGAGGGAAGCGTTATTGAGGCTGGAAGACTGCCTAACGGCTGGTCAGCCCAAACTTGTGAACTCTATGCCCTAGAAAGAGCTCTCAGAAACTTAGAAGACAAAGAAGGAACAGTACATACAGACTCCAAATATGCATTTGGAGTGGTACATAGCTTTGGAAAAATTTGGCAAGAGAGAGGACTGATAAATAGCAGAGGAAAAGAACTAGCACATGAGGAATCGATAAAACAAGTGCCGGAATCTTTGTTACTCCCGGGATAAATATCGATAGTTCATATAAACCGACATCAGAAGGGGAAATAAATTGGCCGATGAGGTAGCTAAAGAAGTAGCCCTAAATCCACAAGGAGCAGTGACACACTCCCTAATACCTGCAAATCCAGATCTTCAGGGTACCCCATTGTTTACTGCAAAGGAGGAAAAGGAACTAAAAGGTTTAGGAGCTGCAAAGACAGCGGATGGGTGCTGAATGTTACCCGATGGGAGGGAAATGTTGAATAAAATGATGATGCGAGAAATTATGGCTGTCTTACACCAGGGGAGTCACTGGGGAATGCAAGCAATGTGTGATTTAGTCTTAAGAAAATATGGATGCAAAGAGATATATACGATAGCCAAACAGATATGCGAGGCTGTATAACATGTAAAAAAAAACAAGGAGGTGTTAAGGAAACAAGTCCCAGGAGGGAGAGAACCTGGGCTAAGACCATTTCAGAGCATTCGAGTAGATTATACCTAATTACCCCGAGTGGGAAGACTGAGGTATATGCTGGTGATGGTTGATCACCTATCTGGATGGGTGGAAGCATACCCTTTAGCCACTGCCACCACAAGTGGGGTGTCCAAGATAATACTCGAACAATTAATCCCTAGATATGGTATAGTGGAATGCATAGATTCAGATCAGGGAAATCATATTACTCCCAGGGTACTCCAGGGGGTAATGGAGGGATTAGGAATCTCCTGGGAGTTCCACATTCCTTGGCACTTCATCAGGAAAGGTTGAGAGAATGAACCAGACACTCAAGAAGCAGTAATCTAAATTAGTAGTAGAAACCAGACTCCCTTGGACTAAGTGTTTACCTATAGCCCTTTTGCGAGTGTGAATGGCCCTAAGGAAAGATATGAGGCTGTCCCCTTATAAGATATTGTTTGGCCTGCCTGATCTGGGAACAAAAGGGGAACTGCCGACCCTGGAGACTAAAGATCTGTTCTTGAAGAAGTATATACTGGGCTTGTCCTCCTCTTTGTCTTTCCTCAGAAAGCAGAGTTCGCTGGCACAGACTCCACCCCCTGAATTCACCGTCCATCTGATCCAAACGGGGGATTGGGTCCTAGTCAAATCGTGGACGAGGCCAAATTGCAACCAGACTGGGAGGGGCTGTACCAAGCACTCCTCCCCACTGAAACAGCGGTAAGAACGGCAGAGAAAGGCTGGACTCACTACACTCGGATCAAAGGGCCAGTGGAATCTCCAGTTGAGACAGAAGTCTGAACAGCTGAATTGACAAAAGAACCACTTAAACTTAAGTTGAAAAGATTTTAAATAACTGACTATACGGTAGCGGCATGAGCGCGGGATTGTTTCTGTAATACTGTATGCGAAGTCTCTCCTGATTATATGGTAGCAGCGTAAGTGCGGGATAGTTTCTGCAGTACTGTATGTTAAGTCTCTCGGTACTTCAATACCACTATAGAATGGTAAAAATGTTTAGGTTCATTATATTAGCTTTTCTAGTCTTAGGACTCTGTCAGATTATGGTGATGTCGTCTTACTCAGTGATAACGGTTCCTGAAAGTACAAATCCACAAGTCATAGAAACAGGTGCTTGTAGCCTGGTGGATTGTGGAGATGTAATAAATCAAAAGCAGTCAGTAACTCAGAGATACATCTTAGATATTATGAAAGAATTCCAGAAGGGGGGGGGGGGGGTGTGGCATGGGATAAGGCTAGCGGGAAGAAAATGTCCCAGAGAGAAAAGCGTTAGAGATATCTTTGGAATAAAGAATGTAAAGAGTGGCGGAGGCAGGAAGGCCTCAGAGGTGACCTCTTGATTAATCCACTCATTACAGTACACCGAGGCCCCTTCCGGCCAGCTCTTGACTGTCTCGATAAAAGGTGTAACCCAATATGTTTAACAATAAAGAAAACCTCTTGGTATGAAGCGGTCTTAGGGGGAGAAACCTATCAGGTCAAATTAAACCAAATCCTTGGGATGGAGATGAAAGCAGATGGGAAGAATTTCCTGGGATGTTGTTTTAAAATATAGGTGAAAGACAGAACCCGAGTAGGAGAAAGGAATAGTAAAATCCCTTACTCTAACCCTAAGGTGATAAAGATAGTAGAGGTAAAGGACTTAAAACAGACCATTGAAGTAGAAACAGGATACGGGGATACAAATGCCTGGGTTGAATGGGTAAAGTACACTGTGAAAAGTCTGAATAAAAGCAATTGTTATGCATGTGCCTCTGGGAGACCAATGGCCCAAGTAGTCCCCTTTCCGCTCGGATGGAAGCGAAACAGGAGGGGCATGACAGATATGATAGCCCTGTATCAGGATGAGACTGCATGGGGTAATAAAGATTGTATGCCCCTTCTATTAAAATTCCCTCCTCTAAAGAAGGAAGGCTTGAAGATGCCCCCTATGTTTTCAGCCGTGGTCGAAAAATCACACATCGTGTGTAAACAGGCGAGGAACAGATCTGTCCAGATATTTGGGGGAGCTGAAATCATGTACCAATATTGAGTATGTGATGGAAAAGGGAGGGAACTACTCAGCATTAAGGACTCCCCGAGCGGACCTGTGGTGGTACTGCGGAGGGAAAATATTGAGACCCTCCCTACTTCCAGATTGGAGGGGCATGTGTGCAATTGTACAATTGGCAATTCCATTCACCCTGGCATTTGAAAAGAAAGAGATGGTAAAGGAAAGGGGACGAAGTAAGAGATCACTATTGGGCACTTTGTGTGATGATCAGGTATATCTAGACTTTATAGGAGTCCCAAGAGGGGTACCTGATGAGTTCAAGGCTCGTAACCAGATCACAGCAGGCTTTGAATCAGGTCTCTTTTGGTGGGTAACAGTTAACAAAAATGTGATTGGATAAATTATATTTTCTATAATCAGCAAAGGTTTATCAATCACACTAGAGACGCAATTAAAGGAATAGCCGAACAACTTGATGTAACCAGCCGAATGGCATGGGAGAAAAGAATGGCCCTTGATATGATCCTAGCAGAAAAAGGGGGAGTGTGTGTAATGTTAGGAGGGAGCTGTTGTGCTTATATTCCATAATAACACAGCCCCAGATGGGTCTATTACTCGGGCCCTGCAAGGTCTAACAACACTAGCCGAAGAACTAGCTGAAAATTCAGGAGTCAGCACATCATTCACTGGGTAGCTAGAATCGTGGTTTGGAAAGTGGAAGAGTGTGGTGGTTTCAGTCCTTACTTCTTTGATCGTAGTGGTGGGAGTACTAATCGTACTAGGATGCTGTATCGTACCCTGCGCACGGAGGTTAATTCTAAGGCTGATTGAAACGACTTTAGCCACACAAATGCCATTGGGGGGAAGGGCTCCACCTGATGAACAATGAGGGAATAAGTGACCCTGGGAAGAATTCCAGAATAGATGAAATTTCAGGAAAAATGTCGGTCAGTTTGGAAGCAACATATAAAAAACGATGCAGAAGATAACAAACGATAATAAAAAGAAAAGGGGGGAAATTGTGGGATATAGGTAAAACAGTGTTACTTCTGCAAGTCTAATTAAGTACTAACTTTAGTGTATAATTGTGGGATATAGGTAAATAATTACTAACTTTAGTATATAATTGTGGATAATTGGGTACTAACTTTAGTGCATAATTATTCTAGCAAATAAATTCTTTCATCATGATAGTTTAAATAATTTACAGTCTCAGCAAAATAGCTGAAATAGCTGAAACGCATAAACTAGACAATAAAGGACACATTGTTAAAATGTATATTCAGGAATGGAATGTATCTATGAACAAGCTAACAGATAAAGTGAAAAAAACATCAAGATCCAAGTTTAGCAAAATCTCCCTTATGTCAGCACTTACAGAGGGGAGGGTCGCCCACTTGGAGAAGGGGGTAAGTAATAAGGGCAGAGCGCAGCTGGGTAGGGGCAGAACACATTAAGGGAGATTGATAGGTATGAAGACCTATGAGGTAAACGGGGAGTCCCAAAAATTAAAACTGTATAAATTGTAAAGCAATCCCTGAATGTGTGTGCCCACTGGTCACCCCTTCTTTCAAGAAGGTTTCAATAAAATTCGCTGTTTCAGATTTTGACTCGGACTTGTTAGAAATGGGGAAAAGTGTTGTTTTTGCAGATAAATAATGTGTGTGTCAGCACTTACAGAGAGGAAGGTGGCCAACCTGGGGAAGGGGGAAGTAATAAGGGTGGAGTGCAGCTGGGCAGTGGTATGGCATAGTAAGAGAGATTGGGTAATTAGGAGTCTGGAGAGATGACCTCACTCAGCTCAAAGGGTATAACTGTACACTAACCTGAGTTCTAATATGCTCAATTGCTTCTACATTTGATGCCCTTTCTTGCAAGATTGTAGAATAAATTGTCTTGTTTCCAGTTTTGGTGGTCTCGCCTAAATTTTATTAAATTTGTTTCTAACAGATTTGGGGGCTCGTCTGGGATCCCAAGCTCCGGTCGCTCGGCATTCTTGGAGAAACGGAGAAGGTGCACCTCGTTGATTTCGACAATCTCTAGTTTCCCCTTGTTGCCGCAGCGGCTTTGTGCGAGCGTGATCCGGACTGAGAGACCCTGGAAACAAGACAGGCAGATGCGGCAGGTTCGGTCGGATGACTCTTGTGTGCACAAGACCCGGGTAAGAGAGGTCTTAAAAGATTTATCCGGGCGACCGGGGTAGGCAGCGGCAGTTGCTGCCAGTCAGATATATCCGGGTATCCAGGGAACCGGGGTTCTGGGCGACCGGGTTAGGTGAACCCGATCAACCAGGGTAGGTAGCATTTGTCACTGTTGCCAGGTGGATATATCTGGGGAATTACTGCGGGACAGGGCGCACTGACACACGGCGGGAAGTTCGGTCAGGTAAGCGACCGGGATAGGCAACGGTAGTGGTTGCCAGATATTGCCGCGGGATAAGGGCGCGCGGATTTGACCAGGTAATTCTTGTGCACAGACCAAGGCAAGAAAAGGGACCTTTAAGTATTGCCTTGGTGGTCGGGGATGTATGAGAAGTATGGGAAATTGGCAACTTTTAAAATTAAGTGTTTAATTGGCTAGATTAATCTGATGAGTAAGGTGTCTACCTGATTCGATCACCCAGCCTTACACCGGTTGTTAAGAAGGGAAATCCCCCACGCGAAGGTCAGGACCCTGAAGTGGGTGTGGAAGAAGGTGACACCAAACCTCAGCTACATAAAGAAACAGCCGATCATTGAAATGGGGAATAAAAATTGTGATTTAAGTTTAGAAGGGGACATTGGAAGGATGTCCGAGGATCACATCCCAATGGACAGTCCTTTAGGAAAAATGTTAAGTAATTGGAAGTACAATCCTCGGACGCGAGGGAAGGATATAAAAGAAATGATAAACTTTTGTTTTGTCTGGACAAAGGAAAGCATTAAAACTCCCAAGTATATTTTGGCCTAAATATGGGTCAGATGAAGATTGGCTATGTCAGGATTTAAATATATATGTAAATAAAAAACAAAAGTACTCCCGTAAAGAACCTGCTGCCTGCTGGATAGGGAGTCCGAAAGTCCTTGTTTTGAAAAAGTCAGAAGAAGGTGATGAGGAAATGAAGGTTTCCCGTTGGGATCCTTTGTCAAGTTTACCCCCTCCTTACGACAACGACAGTAATGGTCCGTTGTCGTCTTTCTTCTCTCCCACAGCGCCCTCCCCAGAACAAGAACTTGGAAAAGGTCTGGGGGAAGACCTTCCCCTGAGTCCGATTAAGACTAGATCAGCAGTGAAAAGGAGGGAAGAGGGGGACATAGGCGGGGCAGCGGCACAAATATATCCCCTTAGAGAAGTACCCATTGGTAACGGCGAAATCGAGTATGTCAATGCCCACTAACTAGCAGTGAAATTAGATCCTTTAAAAAAGAATGAAAAGCTTGATTGAAGACCCCGTAGGATTGGCGGAACAGTTGGACCAATTCTTGGGACCGAATTTGTATACATGGGGTGAACTGATGAGCATTCTGGGGATAATATTCTCAGGGGAAGAAAGGGGTATGATCAGAAGAGCTGCCCTGAGGGAATGGGAAAAAAAGACACCCGGTGGGTGAAGGAGTAATACCAGCAGAAAACAAATTTCCCAATGTGGACCTCTGCTGGCAGGGCATGGATGAACACAATAGAGGAGAGATGAGAGACTTTTGAGAAATGGTTATTTTGGATATTAGAGAAGCAGCACCTAAATCTCAGAATTTTTAAAAAGCCTTTGAAGTAAGACAGGAAAAGGAGAAAGCCCCGTCAGTCTTTTTACAGAGATTAAAAGAAGCCACTAGAAAATATTCGGGAATGAATCCCGATGATCCGGTAGCACAGGGACTTTTAAAGGTCCAGTTTGTGACTAAATCATGGCCGGACATACAAAAGAAATTACAGAAATTAGAAGGCTGGAATGAAAAACAGATAGAAGATCTGTTATATGAGGCACAGAAAGTGTATGTGAAAAGGGAAGAGGAGAAACAAAAACAAAAAGCTAAAATAATGGTTGCAGCGGTTGAAGAAATTACGACGAGAAAGTTAGAATCAGAAAACAGAGGAGGACAAGAGAGCAGATGGTAGGGGAAGGAAACAACTGGCAGGATGTTACTACTGCGGAAAAACAGGACATTTTAAAAGACAATGTCCAAGGTTAGGACGACAAAGAGAAGCGATATCATTGATGATTTTTGATGAAGATTAGGAGAGTCAGGGGTTCCTTCCTCCTGAGAACCACCGGGAACCCTTGATAAATTTAAAGGTGGGACCTGAAGGGAAGGAGACAGTGTTTTTGGTGGATACGGGAGCGGCGCGGTCATCCCTAAGTTTTAGACCTAGCGGTGTTATATTAACTAATAAGAGTCTTAGAGTTTCAGGAGTAAAAGGCGAAGGATTCTTAGTGTCCATTTTCGAGCTGACCCTAATAAAAGGGAAATAACGGAGAAGTGACGGGACAACTATTATATATTCCTGATGTTGGAAGCAATCTCTTGGGTAGGGATTTAATAATTTTGTCAAACTTGAAGATTGGAGTAGAGAATAGTTCAATAACTGTAACAATAAATAAACTAACGACCAGTGATGAAGAACAGATAAACCCTAACGTGTGGGCGAGAACCGGGAACACGGGTCATTTAAACGTTAACCCCATCGTAATTACACTGTCCCAAGAGAATAAAACAGTAAGGCTTAAACAATATCCAGTTTCATTAGAGGGGCGCAAGGGTTTACAACCGGTAATAGACTCTCTAGTAAAAGAAGGGCTATTAGAACCATGTATGCCACCTTTTAATACCCCAATACTACCCATCCGGAAACCAGATGGAACTTACCGACTGGTACAAGATGTTCAAAGTTTGTGCGAAGATTTGTAGCTCGGGTGCTCGTTGTTGTGGTTCTGTTCGCCGAGCTGGAAGTTTTTGTTGCAAACATTTCGTCCCCTGGCTAGGCGACTTCATCAGTGCTTGGGAGCCTCCTGCGAAGCGCTTCTTTGATGTTTCCTCCGGTGTTTATAGTGGTCTGTCCCTACCGCTTCCAGTTGTCAGTTTCAGCTGTCCGCTGTAGTGGTTGGTATATTGGGTCCAGGTTGATGTGTTTTTTGATGGAGTTTGTGGATGAATGCCATGCCTCTAGGAATTCCCTGGCTGTTCTCTGTCTGGCTTTCCCTATGATAGTGGTGTTGTCCCAGTCGAATTCATGTTGCTTGTTGTCTGCGTGTGTGGCTACTAAGGATAGCTGGTCGTGTCATTTCGTGGCTAGTTGATGTTCATGTAGGCTCGTTAGCTGTCTTCCTGTTTGTCCTATATAGTGTTTAGTGCAGTCCTTGCATGGTATTTTGTACACTACATTCGTCTTGCTCATGTTGGGTATCGGGTCCTTCGTTCTGGTGAGTTGTTGTCTGAGCGTGGCTGTTGGTTTGATTGCCGTTATGAGTCCTAGGGGTCGCAGTAGTCTGGCTGTCAGTTCCGAGATGCTCCTGATGTATGGTACTGCCAGACTACTGCGACTCCTAGGACTCATAACGGCACACAAACCAACAGACATGCTCAGACAACAACTCACCAGAACGAAGGACCCGATACCCAACATGAGCAAGACGAATGTAGTGTACAAAATACAAAATGCAAGGACTGCACTAAACACTATATAGGACAAACAGGAAGACAGCTAACAATCCGCATACACGAACA
>NC_057748.1:20983868-21006482 GCF_004010195.1 Chiloscyllium plagiosum | reverse complement strand
TATCTGGCCCAGAGTTTGGGTTGAATTTGTGGTAGGACTGTTTGTTCTAACCTTTGCATAACTGCCTCTGCTGTGAGTCCCGAGATTTGTGATCCCATGGGTGTTCCGTTGATTTGTTCGTATATCTGGTTGTTGAATGTGAAGTGTGTTGTGAGGCACAAGTCCAGTAGTTTAAGTATGCCGTCTTTGTTGATAGGTTCAGCGTCCTGTTTTCTGTTCTGTATGTCCAGTAGGTTGGCTATTGTTTCTCTGGCTAGGGTTTTGTCAATCGAAGTGAACAGTACCGTCACGTCAAATGATATCATGGTTTCTTCTTTGTCTATGTGTATATTTCTGATGATGTCCAAGATTAGTGAACCGACTGGTCCGGAAACGGCACCCAGTGGTGCCCAATCCATACACCCTTTTTAGTAGGATACCGTGGAACCACCGCTGGTTTAGCGTAATAGATTTAAAAGACACATTCTGGGCTTGTCCTTTAGCCCCAGAGAGCTGCGACATGTTCGCTTTTAAATGGGAAAACCCATACACTGGCAGAAAACAACAGTTCCAATGGACACAGTTCACAGAATCACCTCACTTATTCAGGCAAGTACTGGAACAAGTCCTAGAGCAATATAAAGTGCCCCAGGAGATGTCACTGTTGCAATATGTAGATGATCTACTTGTGTCAGGACAAAAGAGAAATGATGTAAGTTCAGCCACCAAGGATTGTTGAATTTCCTAGAGCAACAGGGTTTGAGAGTATCTAGGAATAAATTGCAATATGCAGAAAAAGAGGTGAACTACTTCGGATACCTTATCAGCGAGGGAGCTGGACACATTAATCCCGAGAGAATTCGAGGGATAGTAGAACTGCCTCTCCCAAATACTAAACGAGAATTATGAAAGTTCCTGGGACTGATAGGTTATTGCAGATAATGGATAGATTGCCTATGCTCAGAAAACGAAGAGGTTATATTACAAACTGACAGAATCAGAACACGAAAGACTGTACTGGACAAAAGAAGAAAAGGAAGGGTTACGTGAGCTGAAGTAAAGTCTAATACAAGCCCCGGCATTGGCCCTTCCTTCCCTAGAGAAACCATTTCACCTTTTTGTGACAGTAAACGATGGAGCAGCCCTAGGAATGTTAACCCAGAAAGGAGGGGGAAAGAAA
The DNA here is from genome assembly GCF_004010195.1 of Chiloscyllium plagiosum. Taxonomy (NCBI): domain Eukaryota; kingdom Metazoa; phylum Chordata; class Chondrichthyes; order Orectolobiformes; family Hemiscylliidae; genus Chiloscyllium; species Chiloscyllium plagiosum. Next base: position 21,005,323 of record NC_057748.1, on the reverse strand, counting down.
CAGCCCATAGCCTTCTTGTCCAAAATCCTGGACCCTGTTTCAAGGGGATGGCCTGAACGTATACAGGCAGTTGCAGCAACTGCTATATTGGTAGAAGAAAGCCAGAAACTTACTTTCGGAGGAGCGCTAGTAGTTAGCACTCCCCATCAAGTTAAAACTGTGTTAAACCAAAAAGCAGGAAGATGGATGACAGACTCATGAATCCTAAAATTTGAGGCCATCCTGATGGAGAAAGATGATCTCGTACTAGCAACAGACACCTGTCTAAACCCAGCTACCTTTCTTCGGAAGGGAGAACCTCTGGACAAACGAGAACTAGAGCACGACTGTTTAGATATCATAGAATATCAAACCAAAGTTAGACAGGACCTGAGAGATCTACCTTTACATGACGGGGGTAGATTGTTTATAGATGGGTCATCGAGAGTAGTGGAAGGAAAAAGACACAATGGATATGCAGTAGTGGACGGTAACAAAAACCAAACAGTGGAGGCAGAATGGCTGCCTAACATATAGTCAGCTCAGACCTGTGAATTGTACGCATTAAACCAAGCTTTAAAACATTTAGAGAAACGAGATGGGACAATTTACACTGACTCCAAATTTGCCTATGGGGTACTCCATACCTTCGGAAAGATATGGCAAGAACGGGGACTAATCAATAGTCGAGGAAAAGAACTAGTACATGAAGAGTTAATAGGACAAGTATTGAAAAGTTTAAAATTACCCCAAGAAATAGCTATAGTCCATATACCTGGGCATCAGAAGGGGAACACCCTAGAAGCAAAGGGAAACCGGCTAGCAGATGAGATAGCCAAAGAGGCAGCTATGAATCATACAGTAACAAGGACACAGATTCTTACACCTCTAGTTGACTCTTCTCCCATGAAGGAGAAAGTGAGGACTGCAGATGCTGGAGATCAGAGCTGAAAATGTGTTGCTGGAAAAGCGCAGCAGGTCAGGCAGCATCCAAGGAGCAGGAGAATCAACGTTTCGGGCATGAGCCCTTCTTCAGGAATGAGACCGGTTCCTCCCGTGAACCCTATATACACAGAAAAAGAGGAAAAAGAGTTCCAAGAAATAGGAGCTACTAAGACAACTGAATGAAAGTGGATCCTCCCGGATGGGAGGGAATTATTGAGCAAACCAGTCATGAGAAACATCTTAGCCACCTTACACCAGGGTAGTCACTGGGGTTCCCAAGCCATGTGTGACACAGTATTAAGAAAATATGGATGTAAATGAATATATACGTTGGCAAAACAGATATGCGCAGGATGTATAACTTGTCAAAAGATCAATAAGAAAATGGTAAGGGAAGGGCTCAAAGGAGGAAGAGACCCAGGGTTGAGACCCTTCCAAAGTATACAGGTGGATTACACCGAACTACCCCCAGTGGGAAAACAGAAGTACCTGTTAGTACTAGTAGACCATTTAACTGAGTGGGTGGAAGCTTCCCAATGTCATCAGCCACCTCGAAAGGAGTGGTGAAAACCCTCCTTGAATATATCATCCCACGATATGGAATAGTGGAAAGTATAGACTCAGACCAAGGTAGCCATTTTACTTCCAATATACTGCAAGAAGTAATGGCAGGATTAGAGATCTCTTGGGAATTCCACACCCCTTGGCACCACCCTCCTCTGGGCGGGTGGAACGAATGAATCAGACTATAAAGAAACAATTGTCTAAATTAGTCCTAGAGACTCAATTACCATGGACCAAATGTCTACCTATTGTACTATTACACATTCGAACTGCCCCAAGGCGCGATATCGGCCTTTCACCTTATGAAATGATGTTTGGACTACCATTTCTAGGAGGGAAAGGAGAGGTGCCTACAGCCGAGTTTAATGACAAGTTTTTGAAAAATTATATTGTGGCACTTGGCTCTTCATTATCTGTTAGAAACAAAAATCGCTTCTCAATAATCGCTCTAGACAAATTCAGGAAAACAAAGTTTTATTAACAAGTCAAGTCTGCAGAGTCGGGCACCCTTTAAGAAAAGGCGCGCTGAGGCTTACAAAGTCTCCCATTATATACAGCACAAGTCCCTCCTCTCCTTGGCTCCAACAAGCCATGAGGTTCACATTCTTAAAAACATCATTATTCTTATCACAAAGTCTGCAACAAAAGGCTCCAGAGTCTCCAAAGTTGTTGTTTTTCTCACCCTGTAGTCTTATCAGTCAAAGGCTTTAATCTGTAACAGATGTCTCTCGAGTCGTTCCCCTATCCTGGAGTCTTATCAGTCAAGGACTCATCCTTCCCGCCTGTGTTAATGGTTTCATCAATCAAGGGCCTGTTTGGTTTTACTCTGCTCACAAATTGTCAGCATTCTGCACAATTTAAACTATTCTACTTTTGAGTATATAAAATGTTCTAGAAAAGAAACAAAAGTTTTGTCTTTTATTATAGACCAGTCTGTGGTCCAGGCACATCTTAAAGTTTAAACCGAAATTACCTCTCACATTATCTATTCTTAGGAATAAAGGCTTGTTGGTACAAACACCGCCGCTCGAATTTGCAGCACACCGTATACAGTCAGGTGATTGGTTCCTGATCAAGACCTGGAAAGATACCAAACTCCACCCAAGTTGGGAGGGACCATTCCTAACCCTCCTGATTACTGAAACAGCTATTCGGACTGCTGAGAAAGGGTGGAGTCATCACACTCGCGTTAAAGGTCCTGTGAACGCCCCAACGGCAGAGTGGCATGCTCATCCTACAGACAACCCTCTGAAAGTTAAGCTGAGAAGGAAAGAATGAACTGAGACAAAAGACTCTTTTAACGTTTGTTGATATATATTGTTATTAATTGTAAGGGCTGTGTGGACACCTAAAAGGTTAAGACAGGACGGTAGGCAGGGTTCAGAGATAGGTAGATACTGGTATAGTATTGTAATGTTAGTAGTACTAACTGTTCAAGGAAGCAAGAAAAATCACTTCACTACGCTGTGCCAGAATTATGCTAAACAAGAGGGACTTGCCGACTTTTGGGTCTGTGCAGAGGTCCCACACCATGGGGAATCTGGAATCCCCACCTCGGTAATACCGGTCACCAAAAAGGAAGCATACGATGTACAACAATTTGACTCGGGCTCAAATGATACAAAGTGGAAATCTGACAGGGGTAAATATAACTTTGCGGGATGGTTCCCTAGACGAGCCTGAAAAACCCAGGGAATTATCGGTGGCCTTATAATTTCCTCACCGAAAGGAGCAGTGAATACCACCTGTTTTTGTAATCAGAATGACGCCGCACCCTTCCAATTAGGAAAATCATCTTGTGTTTACACCAGCCAAGCCACTGCCACAACCATTCACCGAATATTGAACGGAACATATTGGGTATGCGGCCAGAAGGCCTATCCATTTATTCCCGGGGAAAAATATGTTTGAGTAACCGAATGTATAGGAATAAATGCATGTTTTGATGTTGATGAATCACTGCCTCAAAGCCAGAAAGGCTGGAGTGGCTGCTGTTACCTCGCTTATATAGTTCCTCATCTCTGATTAGAAAAACATGAGCACAACCTGAGAAAGGAGAGGGAATAAGACGTAAGGCCCGAAAAGTCTCTGACCGTCTGTTGTGGACACTATTCCCAAACTACGGCACTGCAAGGGCAGGGGTAGAGATACATAAACTGGCGGCTGCCCTTGAGAAATTAATTAATAATACCGCCGACGTAATGGGAGAAACTCAGTCCCAAATATCGGGCATAGCCACCGAAATGATTGCCACAAGACTAACAGCCTTACAGAATCGAATGGCTCTAGACTATCTCTTGGCCAAAAAAGGGGGAACCTGTGCACTGATTGGTAAGGAATGCTGCATCTTCACCCCAGACGCCTCTTCCCTAGTGGGAGATAAGGCAGAAATAGTAAAGAAAAAGATAAAGAATATAAAAGAAATTGAGGATAAACTTCAAAAAGATGAGAAATGGGGACTGACCGGTTGGGAAAATGGTTAGCTAATTTAGGCATTTATGTATTTCTGATAATAGTAAGTTTAATAATAGGATTTAATGTGTTAAAGAGGATCATGAGTAAGTTGATAATGTCCTTAGGAGGACAACAATCAATGATGGTCATGACAAAAGTAAGCGCACAAGAAAGAGAGAGAAATAGATTACTCCTAGAGTATGAAAAAAAAGGCTTAGGAGAGCAGAAACGGCAAGATTGTGAACCTCTCCACCTTAGGGTGAAAAGAGGGCAGAAAATAAAAATTGCAAAAACAGCAAATGGTAAAAGAAAAGAAATGGGGGAGTTGTTAGAAATGGGGAAAAGTGTTGTTTTTGCAGATATAGAAAAAGCACACAGAAAAGGGGTACAGCAAGAGAACTATTAACTCTGCAGGTATTTAGGGAAGAGTATCTCTACTTTTCAGTGTATAATTGTGGTGTGTAATTATTATAGCAAATAAGTTCTTTTAAAAAAATTATGTTTTCAGCAAAAAGCTGAGATAACCGAAATGCTTGGGCTATACAAAATGATACAAGTTAATGAAATGTCCAAGGATGGAATATACCAGCAGAATTGATACAAAATGTTAAACCAAATCTTGATGTATTGTCGACAAAATAATGTGTGTGTCAGCACTTACAGAGAGGAAGGTGGCCAACCTGGGGAAGGGGGAAGTAATAAGGGTGGAGTGCAGCTGGGCAGTGGTATGGCATAGTAAGAGAGATTGGGTAATTAGGAGTCTGGAGAGATAACCTCACTCAGCTCAAAGGGTATAACTGTACACTAACCTGAGTTCTAATATGCTCAATTGCTTCTACATTTGATGCCCTTTCTTGCAAGATTGTAGAATAAATTGTCTTGTTTCCAGTTTTGGTGGTCTCGCCTAAATTTTATTAAATTTGTTTCTAACAGACTGAAATTTATTATACTGTGAGTTTTATTTCTCACACCTAGAGTCAACCATATTATATTGGTCTGGAGTCAAAGGTTGGCCAGATCCAGTAAGGACAGGAGATTTCCATCCCTCAAGGAAGTTAGTGAATCAGATGGATTTTTAGAAAAATCACTAAACTAGGTTTCTCCCTTCCAAATTTGAATTAGTTGTAGAGTCATAGAGATATACAGCACAGTAACAGACCCTTAAGTCCATGTCAACCAGATATCCCAAATAAACCTAGTCCCATTTACCAGCATTTGGCCTGTATCCCTCTAAATCCTTCCTATTCATATACCCATCCAGATGCCTTTTAAATGTTGTAATTGTACCAGCCTCCAACTTCCTCTGGTAGCTCATTCCAATAATGCATGAAAAAGTTGCCCCTTAGGTCCCTTTTAAATCTCTCCCCTCTCACCTTAAACCTATGCCCTCTAGTTTTGAACTCCCCCATTCCAGGGAAAAGACTTTGTCATGCTCCTCATGATTTTATAAACCTTTATATTTTATTATCCAGTCTCTTAATCTGTCCAGGTTTCCTGTTATATTCTCACAGGATTCTAAAAGAAATTTGTCAAGTATTATTCTTTCACACAACTATGTTGACACTATGATTCTAGAAGGAAGTGATGCAACCGTTGACCCTGTCCAGATTCACAGGGTCCCACAGATTGTACAAAAGTTGCACAACAAAAGTAAAGTTAAAAATCACACAACACCAGGTTATAGTCTAACAGGTTTATTTGGAAGCACTAGCTTTTGAAGACAAAAGCAGGCCATTCAGTCCCTCCTGGGCAATCAAGCCCTCAAGCATGTTCACCATCCAGTGAGGCCTTGTCCTAACTCAGCCTTTACCCAAGAAAAGGTGGACATATGCACAACCCTACCCATTCAGGACAATTGCTTTGGAGGCCTCTGAGGGCTTCTTGTTGTGGATAGTGTTGATGCTGGCACCATGGTAACCGGGTGCCATGGAAACCAGCCAACCGCGGTTAAAGGTCACCAGCCTCATTGAAAATCCGGTGACGTCACAATCATCCTCCCACCAAGATGGCCGCGGTCGGGCGGTTTCTTCTCGGGATCGGCGGCTCCTTGCGGGCTGGGGTGACGCGGGGCCTTCTCAATCCCCACATTAAAGCTGGGGGTCAGTTTAACTCTTCTAGAAAAGTGGTGATGTCAAAATCGGGTGCTATTTTGCCCAAGCCCGTCAAGGTGAGCGCAGCGATCCGGCTGGGGGAGTATGAGGGGGTGGAGGAAAGATGCGGATGTATGGGCTAGATTGACAGCTCCTCTAAACCAATCGGACAGCGTGCTGTTATGATTGACATCTTTGATAGCGATTGATGTGCGGAACTGCTGCATAGATCATAATTAGTCCCTGCTGATTGGTGTAATGGCAGTGATAGACAGTGCTCTCCACCAATTGACGCCTCAGTACCTGGTCGCTGGTTGTTTGGGTTCAGCCAATCAATGGAGCCCATGAGAGAAATGTCGAATACTACAACTGCTTGGAATCTGACACCTAAAGAGAAAATGCTGAAAACAATCAGTAGGTTAGGCAGCATTTGTAAGTTAACCGTTTTTTTTTAATGATGAAAATCCAAGCAGGGAATGAGAGAGAAAACAAAAGGTAAGGTATGTCAGGTTGGAAACCAAAATGCATTGAGAGGGTTGTTGGTGTCGGTAAAAGGAGATGATTACCATAGACTCAGAGACAGAATTCAGACGACTAGGCGCCAGTGAGGACTGCAGATGCTGGAGATTAGAGATAAAGAGTGTGGTGCTGGAAAAGTACAGCAAATCAGGCAGCATCCGAGGAGCAGGAAAACGTTTTGAACAAAAGCCCTTCATCAGGAATGAGGCTGGGAGTCTCTGGGGTGGAGAGAGAAATGGGAGGGGGCTGGGACGGAAGATAGCTGAGAATGCAATAGGTGGATGGAGGTGGGGTGTGATAGGTTGTTGGGGAGGGTGGAGTGGATAGGTGGGAATGAAGATGGACAAGTGGGACAAGTCATGAGGGCGGTGCTGAGCTAGAAGGTTGGAACTGGGATAAGGTGGGGGAGGAGAAGTGAGGAAACTGGTGAAATCCACATTGATGCCCTGGGGCTGGAGGGTCCCAAGACGGAAGGTGCGGCATTCTTCCTCCAGGTGTTGGGTGGTAAGGGAATGACGATGTAGGAGGCCCAGGACTTGGATGTCCTTAGTGGAGTGGGAGTTGAAGTGTTCAGCCACGGGGTGGTGGGGTTGGTTCGTGCAGGTGTCCTGGAGATGTTCTCTGAAGCGCTCCTGTGAGTAGGCATTCTGACTCTCCAATGGAGAGGAGACTGCATCGGGAGCAACGGATACAGTAAATGATGTGTGGAAGTGCAGGTGAAACTTTGATGGATGTGTGATGATGTAGTCACGGAGGGAAAGGTCTTACAGAATGCGGGTAGGGGTGGGGAGGGAAATATATGGGTGGGGTCTGTTTGTAAGCGGTGGAAATGACGGAGGATGATGCAATATAAATAGAGGTTGGTGGGGCGGAAAGTGAGGATTAGGGGATTCTGTCCTTATTGTGGTTGGAGGGGTGGAGTCCAAGGGCAGAGGTGTGGGAAGTGGATGAGATGCGCTGGAGTGCATCATCAACCTCATGGGAGGGGAAATTGCAGTCTTTAGAGAAAGAGGCCATTTGGTGTGTTCTGTGGTGGAACTGATACTCCTGGGAGCAGAGGCGGAGGAATTGCGAATAAGGGATAGCATTTTTTTGCAGGAGGCAGGGTGGGAGGAGGTTTAATCCAGGTAGCTTCTGTGGTGGAACTGTCCTCCACTGTGGAACTGGAGAAGTCAGATGGCACCAGGTTATAGTCCAACAGGTTTATGTGGGGTCCAACCTTTCAGAGCATTTCCCCTTCGTCAGGTGAAATAAACCTGTTGGATTATAACCTAATGTCATCTGACTTTTGACCTTGTCCACCCCAGTCCAACACCAGCAACTCCACATCAGAGTCAGAGACGTACAGCATGGAAACAGACCCTTTGGTTCAACTCGTCCAAGCTGACGAGATATACAAAATTAATCTAGCCCACTTGACAGCATTTGGCCTCTATCCCTCCAAGCCCTTCCCATTCATAAATCCATCCAGATGCCTTTTAAATGTACTAGCCTCCACCACATTCTCTGGCAGGTTATTCCATGCAAGCGTGGAAAAAGTTATCCTTTAAGTCCCTTTTAAATCTTTCCCCTCTTGCTTTAAGTCTGTGTTCTTTAGTTTTGGACTCCTATATCCCTGACAAAATACCTTTGCTGTTCACTCTATCTACGCTCCTCATAATTTTGTAAACTTCTCTAAGGTCACCCCTCAGCCTATGACACTCCAGGGAAAATAGCCCCAGCATATCCAGCCTCTCCCTTTGCTTCAAATCCTCCAACCTTGGCAAATTCTTTGTAAATCTTCACTGAACCCTTTCAAGCTTAATAACATCTTTCCTATTAGCAGGGAGACCAGAATTGAATGCAGTATTCTAAAAGTGGCCTCACCAATATGGCATCTCAATTCCCATACTCAATACACTGACCAATAATTAGATTAGATTAGATTACTTACAGTGTGGAAACAGGCCCTTCGGCCCAACAAGTCCACACCGACCCGCCACCCACCCATACCCCTACATTTACACCTTTTTACCTAACACTAGGGGCAATTTAGCATGGCCAATTCACCTGACCTGCACATCTTTGGACTGTGGGAGGAAACCGGAGCACCCGGAGGAAACCCACGCAGACACGGGGAGAATGTGCAAACTCCACACAGTCAGTCGCCTGAGTCGGGAATTGAACCCGGGTCTCTGGCGCTGTGAGACAGCAGTGCTAACCACTGTGCCACCGTGCCGCCCACTAAAGACAAGTATACCAAATTTCATAGAAATTGCTGTGTTCACTATCCTGTCTGCCAGTGACTCCATTATCAAGGAACTATGAACCTGCTCCTGTAGGTCTCTTTTGTTTGGTAACACTCGCCACCCTGCCATTATCGTGGAAGAATAATTGAGTCTGGAGGAAGTGTAAATACCACAAAGAATTGTCATTAACAGTTGCTATTGGGAAAATTCTGTAATTATTAAACTCAGTGTTGGATATTTCCCTTCATAATTTAAAGGCCTCAATTAGGTCATCCCTATGCTTTTTGTTTCTGGACAAAAGAGCTGCAAATGGCTTATATAGTTAGTCTTTAGGTCTAGCGAAATCTGGAGCCAGAGGCGTGCTGTAAAATAAGAGGTCTACCGCACGGTGGAGAGGGGAAGGAATTTTCTTTACTCTCACTCATGTTTGTTGCAATCTTATGATGAGTTTTGCCACAGTGCTCGGGCCTTAACCTTTCAGAATTCATATAAAGGGATCAAAGATATGGTAACTGAATTTGCTGCTGACGCAAAAGTGGGTTCTGTGGTCAGATATCTGGCAAATAGAATATTATGTGGAAAAATGAAGTGTCTTTCAGCAGGAAGAATATTAAAGAAATTGTTTTATACTTAGTGAGATATTGCAGAGCTCTGACATACAGAAGGATTTGAGTGTCTTAGTGCACAAGTTCTCCTATGGAGATATGATAAGTAATTAGGAAAGCCAATAGAACGTTACTGTTTATTGCAAAGACAATTGAATACAAATGTAGGAATGTTATGCTTCAGTGATGTTTAAACTGTACAAGGCAGTAGTTCTTTTTGTCGTGCTTCACTGCACTTAAAAGGATTTTAGCAAAGAGCACAAAGATTCTCCAGTTATCCTCTGATAACCAGCTTAATAGAAAACATATCAAATTTTATATGTAACAGGAGTTACTATTTATTACATATAGGTAGACCCAGGATACAGAAAAACAAGTATGAATTGTTGCATGTAACTCTACTAGTTAAAACTCTAATCCCTTATATAAGTCACCCTGTACATAAGGCATTAGTTAGAAAAATAAACTGGGATGGTTTACTTCAATAATTCTTTTGCTTTCCAGGACATACTGTTGTTCAATTTCACTTCTCTGGGTACTTTTCACTTTCCTGCAGAATGCACAGGGTGACTGGTTCACCCATCATAAAGTCTCTGACTTAAAATTTACAACAACTTAACTAAACGGGCTTGCTTCAGGTATTTGCCAGAGCAGAGGAAGAAAGAGCGAGAGAGACAGACAGACATCAAAGGTTTCTGGCAATATTGTTTGTGTCCACCAATTTTCATAGAAACCAATTACATTAGTGTTGGCAGGCAGATGGCATTTGTCATCCACACCTAGTCACTACTCCACAAACCAAGCAACAACTTCTACAAGTGAGTGCCAGCCCATCGGCAATCAACCTCCCCCTCTGATCGAGAAAAGCAGCAGTGTAAACACCACTTACAATGAGCTTTGGTAATTTGCTTTTAAAGATTGCTGCAAACTTTCCACAATCTAGTCAGAAATATAAAGTGTGGTTAACAATTTTGGTCCCTTTATTTTAGGTAAGATGGAGGCCGGCTAGAAAGGTTCATTAGGTTTATCCTAAGTTATGGAGGTGAAGTCGAGTAGGGTGGACCTGTAATCACCGAAGTTTGGAAAAATGCTACCTTACTGAGAGTCAAGATTCATAGGAGACTTGACAGGGTGGATGAGGCGAGGTTGTTAGGCTCACAGGGCATGATCTCAGTGTCGGTGGTTGTCCATTTAAGATACTGATGAAAAGGTGTTTCTTTTATCAGAGGGTCGTGAATCTACAGAATTCTTTACTACAGAGAGCAGTCCAGGCTGGTTTGTTGAGTATATTCATGGCTGAGATAACAGATTTTTAAACAGTGAGTTTTGAGAAGATTTGTCGTTCAGGTTGAGTTTCTGGATGTAGGTTTGCTCGCTGAGCTGGAAGGTTTGATTTCAGACATTTTGTCACCATTTTAAACAGGAAATCTAGATTTGTAATGAAAAGGCAGGAATGTGCAGATGAGATTTATCTGAGCAGCCAAGTAAAAATGATGGGCTGAATCTTGTGCGCCCCTCACCATCACTGCTTATAAAAGAATGATCCCCTTCTTTGCTGAGACACTGACTGAGCTCAGTCATGCCAACTGGCCACGATTCTGCATCCTGCATGTTGCTCCATTTGATGATGATGGCATTTACAATAAACAGGCCCTACTCTCAAACATTTCTTTGATAAAGGCCAGGGAACAAGGGGCATCATCAACATTGTCTCAGAATCTAATGGTCTCCTCAGCATCTTGTTTGTCACCTTTCATTCTTCTGAACTCCACTGGAGGAAATCCTCATCCTGTTCATCCTATCTTCACAAAAGAAATAGAGTGAAACTAATTCTTGATATTCCAAACTACGTACACCTTATTACTGTCTTGTTTTCATAAGATCATAAGGAATAGGAACAGGATCAGGCCATTTGGCTCCTTGAGTCTGCTGAAGCATTGGATCCTGGCTGATCTGACATTCCTTACCTTTTTCTGGACTCTTGAATCATGTTAATTTTTCCTGTAGTTTTAAATAAATATTTGTTCATGCCTTGTGGCACCTATCTTTGATAACCCTGATTACACTTGCTGGAAAAGCGCAGCAGGTCAGGCAGCATCCAGGGAACAGGAGAATCGACATTTCGGGCATAAGCCCTTGATTACACTTGAACTGACAATGGAAAATAGCTTGTGAAGCAATGGGTTCACACCTTCTTCACATGTACACAATCTAGCTAAGTCACGTTTTATTATTAGAATGGACTGCTGAAATGCAGTGGTCACCTTGTGCACAGAATTCATTTGTGTCAGTCCTTATGGTAAAATAAAGTAATGAAGCGTAAAATAACATTTCTATACACTTGAAGTCGAATAATTCAACCTGGTTGAAATGGCCTGGAAGCATGTGCATTTACTGTGGAATGGTGAAATTACGTGTCACCAAATTATCTTCACATCTATTTGTGATTGATGATTTAATTTTCAGACCTTTTTTTTTGTCGTTGCCCACTGAGCTCAGAATCATAAGGCAATTCTGAGTGTTACGACACTGGGTAAACTCTCCTGCTTAATTTAAAACCAGCAACACAGAAAAGATTTATCCCATGCAGTAATCTGTAAAAAAAAAAAAAAAATTTGAGTGGCCAAGAAACATGTAAAGTAAAAATTGACAACTTTATTTCTTAAAGTATAACAGCGAATACTTAACTAACCACTACTTACAATTTCTTTCTCTAGTTATCTTTTACCTTCCTTTCTATAATAATAGTCCGATAAAACTCCTAATTAAGATTCACAAAACAACACTTCATATCTACCCAGGATCTGATCAAGTGTACCCTAGAACTCTGGGGGAAGCTAAAGTGATTGCTGGGCCCTTTGCTGAGATATTTATATCATCGATAGGCACAGGTGAGGTGCCGGAAGACTGGACGTTGGCTAACGTGGTGCCACTGTTTAAGAAGGGTGGTAAGGATAAGCCAGGAAACTATAGACTGGTGAGCCTGACGTTGGTGGTGGGCAAGTTGTTGGAGGGAATCCTGAGGAACAGAATGTACATGTATTTGGAGAGGCAAGGACTGATTAGGGACAGTCAACATGGCTTTGTGTGTGGGAAATCAAGGGAGATTGATTAGCAACGTTAGATCTCTCAGAATACAGGGAGAACTAGCCATTTGGATACAGAACTGGCTCAAAGGTAGAAGACAGAGGGTGGTGGTGGAGGGTTGTTTTTCAGACTGGAGGCCTGTGACCAGTGGAGTGCCACAAGGATTGGTGCTGGGTCCTCTACTTTTTGTCATTTAAATAAATGATTTGGATGCGAGCATAAGACTTACAGTTAGTAAGTTTGCAGAGGATACCAAAATTGGAGGTGTAGTGGACAGCGAAAAGGGTTACCTCAGATTACAACAGGATCTTTACAACAGAATGGGCCAATGGGCTAAGAAGTGGAAGATGGAGTTTAATTCAGATAAATGAGAGGTGCAGCATTTTGGGAAAGCAAATCTTAGCAGGCCTTATACACTTAATGGTAAGGTCCTAGGGAGTGTTGCTGAACAAAGAGACCTTGGAGTGCAGGAACATAGCTCCTTTAGAGTGGGTTTGCAGGTAGATAGGATAGTGAGGAAGGCATTTGGTGTGCTTTTGTTTATTGGCCAGAGTATTGAGTACAGGAGTTGGGAGGTCATGTTGCTGCTGTATACAGGACATTGGTTAGGCCACTGTTTGAATATTGTGTGTAATTCTGGTCTCCTTCCTATCGGAAAGATGTTATGAAACTTGAAAGGGTTCAGAAAAGATTTACAAGGATGTTGCCAGGGTTGGAGGATTTGAGTTACAGGGAGAGGCTGAACAGGCTGGGGCTATTTTCCCTGGAGTGTCGGAAGCTGAGGGGTGACCTTACAGAGTTTACAAAATTGAGGGGCATGGATAGGATAAATAGGCCAAGTCTTTTCCCTGGGGTTGGGGAGTCCAGAACTAGAGGGCATAGGTTTAGGATGAGAGGGGAAAGATATATAAAAGAGACCTGAGGGGCAACGTTTTCACACAGACTGTGATACGGGTATGGAATGAGCTGCCAGAGGAAGTGGTGGAGGCTGGTACAATTGCAACATTTAAGAGGCATTTGGACGTATATATGAATAGGAGCGTTTGGAGGGATATGGGCCGGGTGCTGGCAGGTGGGACTAGATTGGGTTGGGATATCTGGCCGGCATGGATGGGTTGGACCGAAGGGTCTGTTTATATGCTGCACATCTCTGTGACTCTGTGTAGGCAGTTTTAGGTTCTTATCTTCAGATCTCCCTGTGTTGTCTTTTCTCCTTGTTAAGAATTTCTACATCACATGTTACTGATCGAAAAGATACTTTTAAGAGAGATGTTTGTTTTCAAGTAGTCTGGGACATGTTAGGCTTGGCAGTTCTGCTCTCAACTGTTCAGTTTTCCCCCCCCCCCCCCCGGTCTTATACCCCAGAACATCGGATTGTGTCATTGGCTTTTAAGATTGTCAATATACTCAATTCAAACTTGATTGGAAATGGGGTACTTTTATTGGGGTATAATTTAAACTGGCCGAATTTGAATTTGTTTTTTATCTCCAGGCAACTAACTAGTCGAGTTGTTCAACCCAGTGTTTACATACATTGTTGCCTTATTGAGAAGACTTGGTGCTGTGTCCAGTAGTTCTGCTGCTTTTAACTCTCAAAGGTACACCCACATCTTCATAACACCTAGGAGAGATATAATGGTGGAAAATTCCTCTCCAATGGACCCATTTCAGTTGACGGTGACTTGGGTGGAAGCAGAACCCAGCAAGGATCTGTCCATTTGTGCATTTTACAGCAACTGCAAAACTGATTTATGTCTTGCTTGATGTACTGGCATACACAACGTTCATTCCATATACTCTATACCAGTGTCTCAGACCCTTTACACTTTATAGGAAATACAGATACCCCTTGGTCAAGTAGCAACACCACAGCTTCCAGTATGGAGTGAAGGATAATGTCCAAGAAGGCAAATGAGAAAAGTGCACTGACTGATATCTTTAAAGAAAATGTTTGTAGCGATTGTCCTTTATAGCCATTCTAACTGGCTCACTGACCTGCGAATGAGGATTTAGTTAGTTTAAATACCTGGGCCAGTTTTCTTGCAGGAGAAAGTGAGGACTGCAGATGCTGGACATCAGAGTCGAGAGTGTGGTGCTGGAAAAGCACAGCAGGTCAGGCAGCATCCGAGGAGCAGGAGAGTCGATGTTTCGGGCATGAGCTCTTCATTCCAGATGAAGGCCTTATGCCCAAAATGTCGATTCTTCTGCTCCTCAGATGCTGCATGACCTGCTGTGCTTTTCCAGCACCACACTCTCTCCACAGTTTCCTTGCAGAAAGGATTAGGAGTCTGAGTTAGTCACAAATATCATGACCAGCAACAGTATAAGCATCAGACACACAGAGCCAAGAGTGAAAGACAAAGAGCGATGTAACAAGAGGAGGCTTTTATCTTTAAAAGAGATTGAGATGTTTGTATTGTTGTAATGCAGATGATTTTTGCACTGTCAGCTCCAACAAACAGCAGTGTGGTAATGCTGAGATTTCTTTTGTGATGTTGGCTGTGAGAAGTAGTAGAGGCAAGGACATGGGGAGAGTGCTCTTCCTGCACCACTTTGAAATAAAGATCATGGGATCTCCTACCCTCCAGAGGGGTACATAAGGGGTATTTAATATGTCAGCTGAAAAATGGCATTTGATGTCAGTGCAGCACATCCACATTGCTGCACCGGAGTGTTAGCCTTATCAGTTGAAGTTTCTGGAGCTGGACTTGTCCTTTCTGACTTTCGTGCTATCTGCTGAACCAGGGCTAATGCCTTCTGCCTGACTGCTTGGTAGCTGAGGTGAGATAAGACTCCACTGTGAATAGGCCACAAATGTTACCTTGGATCATGCAAAACAGACACTCTATCATAGAGTCATACAGCATAGGTGGCACGGTGGCTCAGTGGTTAACACTGCTACCTCACAGCACCAGAGACCTGGGTTCAATTCCCACCTCAGGCAACTGTCTGTGTGGAGTTTGCACATTCTCCCCGTGTCTGTGTGGATTTCTTCCGGGTGCTCCAGTTTCCTCCCACACAGGTTAGGTGAATTGGCCACGCTAAATTGCCCGTAGTGTTAGGTGAAGGGGTAAATGTAGGGGAATGGGTCTAGGTGGGTTGCTCTTCGGAGGATCGAAGGGCCTGTTTCCACACTAAGTAATCTAATCTAATCAAAAGCATGGAAACAGACCCTTCGGTTCAACCAGTCCATGCCAAACATAATTCCAAACAGAACTAGTCCCATCTCCCTGGCCCATATCCCTCCAAACCTTTCCTATTCACGTACTTATCCAAATGTCTTTCAAACATTGTATTTGCACCCACACCCACGACTTTCTCCATCAGTGGAACTGCACAGAGTTGACATCTGTTGAGTTGCATGAGAATGTGTTTTAAGGTTCTGTTTTCTCCTGCACAGACTCCCTTTGGTCTCATGAAAGTCTTTATTGTGGTCATCCCTTTTCTGTACATGGGCACTCAGATCAGCAAGAGCTTCGCTTCACTACTGGAGGAACATGATATTTTTGTCCCAGTGGATGATGATGACGATGATTAACTAACAGGTAAAGAAGCATTTCCATCAATTTCGCCGTGAACTGCTGGCTCTTTCTGACTGGACAAATGTGAAATTGTCAAACAGCCAAGATTGTTTTCCCAGGCGAGGTGAGTTCAAAACTAAAGGGCATAGGTTTAAGGTGAGAGGGGAAAGATTTAAAAGGGACCTGAGGGACAACCTTTTCACGCAGAAGGTGGTGCGTGTATAGAATGAGCTGCTAGAGGAAGTGGTGGAGGCTGGTATAATTACAAACGTTTAAAAGGCACCCGGATGGGTACACTAATAGGTGCTGCATAAGATAAGGATGCATGGCGTTAAGGGTAAAGTATGAGCATGGATAGAGAAGTTGTCTAACAGGAGGCAAAGAGTGGGGATAAGTTAGTGCTTTTCTGGTTGGCAATCAGTAATTAGTGGTGAGCCTTCGGGATCAGTGTTTGGACTGCAGTTATTCACAATTTATATAGATGACTTGGAGTTGGGGACCACGTGTACATTGTCAAAGTTTGTGGATAATATTAAGAGGAGTGGCAGAGCAAAATGTGCAGAGGACTGTGAAACTTTGCAGAGGAACATAAATACTTTGAGTGGGCAAAGGTCTGGCAAGTGGAGTACAATGTTAATAAATGTGAAGTCATCCATTTTGGTAGGAGTAACAGTAAAAAGGACTAGTATGGTATAAAGTTGCAGCATGCTGCTATGCAGAGGGACTTGGATATCCTTGTGCATGAATCACAGAAGGTTGGTCTGCAGGTACAAGAAATTAAAGCAAATGGAATTTTGTCCTTCATTGCTAAAGCAGAGGTCACGTTGCAGCTGTATAGAATGCTGGTGAGGTCACACCTGGAGTACTGTATATAGTTTTGGTCGCCTTACTTGAGAAAGGATGTACTGGCACTGGAAGGGGTGCAGAGGAGGTTCACTGGATTGATTCTGGAGTTGAGCGGGATTGGCTTATGAGGAGACACTGAGTAGATGGGATTATATTCATTGGAATTTAGAAGAATGATTGGGGGGGGGGGAATCTTATAGAAACATGTAAAATTATGAAGGGAATAGATAAAACAGAGAGGATGTTTCCACGGGGTGGCAAGCGAAACTAGGACAAGAGGGCACAGCCTCAAAATGAGGAGAAGCAGCTTTTGGACTGAATTGAGAAGGAATTTCTTCACCCAGAGGGTTGGGAATTTGTGGAATTCCCTGCCCAGTGAAGTAGTTGATGCTATTTCAGTGAACGTTTTTAAAGCTAAGGTAGATTTTTTTTTCAACAATAAAAGAGTTAAGGGTTATGGTGAGAGGGCGGGTAAGTGGAGCAGAGGCCATGAAAACATCAGCCATGGTAATTGCGGAGCAGCTCGAGGGGCCAGATGACCTACTCCTGCTTCTTCTTTATGAAGAGTTTAGAGGAATATGGACCAAGTGCTGGAAAATGGGACTTGGATCCATTTAGGACATTTGTTCGCCATGGACGAGTTGGACCAAAGGGTCTGTCTCTGTGCAGTACAGCTCTATGACTTTATAAGTAGAAGTTGATCTTTGAGCCTACTCTTGCAATCAGTAAGGTCATGGCTCATCTGTTTCAAATTCCACCTTCCCAATCACTTAGATTCTTAAAGTCATAGAGATGTATAGCATGGAAATAGACCCTTCAGTCCAACCCGTCCATGCCGACCAGATATCCCAACCCAATCTAGTCCCACCTGCCAGCACCCGGCCCATATCCCTCCAAACCCTTCCTATTCATATACCCATCCAAATGCCTCTTAAATGTTGCAATTATACCAGCCTCCACCACATCCTCTGGCAGCTCATTCCTTACCCGTACCACCCTCTATGTGAAAACATTGCTCCTTAGATCTCTTTTATATCATTCCACTCTCACCCTAAACCTATGCCCTCTAGTTCTGGACTCCCTGACCCCAGAGAAAAGATTTTGTCTATTTACCCTATCCATGCCCCTCATAATTTTGTAAGCCTCTGTAAGGTCATCCCTCAGCCTCCAACGCTCCAGGGAAAACAGCCCCAGCCTGTTTAGCCTCTCCCTGTAGCTCAAATCCTCCAACCCTGGAAACATCCTTGTAAATTTTTTCTGAACCCTTTCAAGTTTCACGACATCTTTTCAATAGGAAGGAGACCAGAATTGCAAGCAATATTCCAACAGTGGCCTAATGAATGTCCTGTAAAGCTGCAACATGACCTCCCAACTCCTGTACTCAATACTCTGACCAATAAAATAAAGCATACCAAACGCTGCCTTCACTATCCTATCTACCTGCAATTCCACTTTAAGGAGCTATGAACCTGCACTCCAAGGTCTCTTTGTTCAGCAACACTCCCTAGGACCTTACCATTAAACGTATACATCCTGCTAAAGTTTGCTTTCCCAAAATGCAGCACCTCGCATTTATCTGAATTAAACTCCATCTGCCAATTCTCAGCCCATTGGCCCATCTGGTCAAGATCCTGTTGTAATCTGAGGTAACTCTCTTCGCTGTCCACTACACCTTCACTTTTGGTGTCATCTGCAAACTTACTAACTGTACCTCTTATGCTCGCATCCAAATCATTTATGTTTTCTTGTTAGACATGAAATGAATCTGTATCAGCCTCCACTGCCACCTTGTAGAGAATTTTGAAGTTGCACAATTGAGAGAAAAAAATCTGATTTTTAAGTCATGGTTCTGAAAAGACTAATCTAGTTAATTTCTAAACTTTTTCACCCATATCTGCTAGTATAAAATATAAACTTTTTTTTATATATAAAGGTAAAGTGTTGTTTATATCTCAATCTTTCATCACCATTGCCAAACTGGCTTTCAAACACACTATGTTCTGCTGCAACTTGCTTGTTGTGTGGTGAAGGTGAATTCACTCTAGACCAACAAGACGAAAGCAATTTAGGCAAAATAATTCTAGAATGTTCTAAGTAAAGCATGCTAAGTGAACCTCAGGTAATTGTTTTCCAACTCCGTCATTGTACCTTTTGATCAAGGTTTAGTCACAGCCAATGCAAAGGTGTCCTCATCTGGTCAAAGCACATTGTGAAAAATCTTGTTTCTGCACACTGTGACTACCTGGTTGTTATCTTGAATGTGCAGCTTTAAATGTATGAACTATCTAATATTATGCCCTCTGTCCTTCAGCTGAAGTATACCATCGACTTGGGCTTGAGTTTCTGTCATTGAGTCATACAGCACGGAAATAGATCCTTCAGTCCATGCTGAACGTAATTCCAAACTAAACTAGTCCCCTAGCCCATACCCCTCCAGACCTTTCCTATTCATGTATTTATCTAAATGTGTTTTAAACATTGTAATTGTACCCACATCCACCACTTCTGAGGATGTTCATTCCACACGCAAACCATTCTCTGTGTAAAAGATTTGCCCCTCGTGTCTTTTTAAAATCTCTCTCCTCACACCTTAAAAATGTGTCCCCTAGTGTTGAAATTCCCCTTCCTAGGGAAAAGGCCTCTAACCTTAACTCTATTTATACTCATTATTTTATAAATTTCTCAACGTCACCTGTCAACCTGCTACACTCCAGTGAAATAAAGTCTCAGTCTTTCTTTATAACTCAAACCTTCCATACCCAGCATCATCCTGGTAGACTTTTCTGAACCCTCTGGTTCAGCTTATTAATATCCTTCCTATAACTGGGCAACCAGAACTGTGGTCTTTAGTGACCAAACCGTTCAATTCTCAATCTGCGGATCTTTGGGCATGAGGCAACATGGTCCCACAGAATAGTGGGATCTAGCGTGCAGGAGTTACTTGCTTTAGTTCCCTTCTCTGCTGCTATGCCTCAACATAAAGGTGTTTGGACATGAAGTGTGAGGCAGCTTGGTAGACAACCTGTCACAATTTTAATGTGATTGGTAATAAGTTCCTCCCAGTCATTAATGTCAATATTTCCTTGCTTCAAGAAGATATGACAATAGGTGCAGGAGTAGGCCATTCTGCCCTTCGAGCCTGCACCACCATTCAATGTGATCATGGCTGATCATCCTTAATCAGTATCCTGTTCCTACCTTATCTCCATAATCCTTGATTCCACAATCCTTGAGAGTTCTATCCAACTCTTTCTTAAATTAATCCAGAGACTGGGTCTCCACTGCCCTCTGGGGCAGAGCATTCTACACAGCCACCACTCTCTGGGTGAAGAAGTTTTTCCTCATCTCTGTCCCACTATCCTTGATAGCTCTATCCAACTCTTTCTTAAATGAATCCAGTGACTGGGCCTCCACTGCCCTCTGGGGCAGAGCATTCCACACAGCCACCACTCTCTGGGTGAAGAAGTTTTTCCTCATCTCTGTCCTAAATAGTCTACCCCGTATTTTTAAGCTGTGTCCTCTGTTCGGCACTCACCCATCAGCGGAAACATGTTTCCTGCCTCCAGAGTGTCCAATCCTTTAATAATCTTATATGTCTCAATCAGATCCCCTCTCAGTCTTCTAAACTCAAGGGTATACAAGCCCAGTCGCTCCAGTCTTTCAGCCTAAGGTAGTCCCGCCATTCCAGGAATTGACCTCGTGAACCTACACAGCACTCCCTCAATAGCCAGAATGTCTTTCCTCAAATTTGGAGACCAGAACAGCACACAATACTCCAGGTGTGGTCTCACCAGGGCCCTATACAGCTGCAGAAGCACCTCTTTGCTTCTATACTCAATCCCTCTTGTTATAAAGGACAGCATGCTATTAGCCTTCTTCACTACCTGCTGTACCAGAATGCTTGCCTTCATTGACTGTTATACAAGAACACCCAGATCTCTCTGTACTGCCCCCTTACTTAAATTGATTCCATTTAGGTAGTAATCTACCTTCCTGTTCTTGCCACCAAAGTGGACAACCATACATTTACCCACATTAAACTGCATCTGCCATGCATCTGACCACTCACCTAACATGTCCAGGTCACCCCGTAATCTCCTAACATCCTCCTCACATTTCACCCTGCCACCCAGCTGATGAAATTTGCGAATGTTATTGCTAATACCATCTTGTATATCCTGAAGATAGATTGTAAAAAGCTGCGGTCCCAGTACTGATCCCTGCGGTACCCCACTGGTCACTGCCTGCCATTCCAAAATAGAGCTGTTTATCACTACTCTTTGTTTCCTATCAGCCAACCAACTTTCAATCCAAGTTAGTACTTTGCCCCCAAATACCATGCGCCCTAATTTTGCTCACTAACCTCCTATGTGGGACTTTATCAAAAGCTTTCTGAAATTCCAGGTACACTACATCTACTGGATCTCCCTCGTCCATCTTCAGAGTTACATCCTCAAAAAATTCCAGAAGATTAGTCAAGCATGATTTCCCCTTCATAAATCCATACTGACTCTGACCTATCCTGTTACTACTATCCAGATGTGCCATAATTTCATCCTTTATAATAGACTCCAGCATCTTTACCACCACTGAGGTCAGACTAACTGGTATATAATT
>NC_057748.1:20938773-20983072 GCF_004010195.1 Chiloscyllium plagiosum | reverse complement strand
CCTTTATTCAACTGTTACACCATTACATCCGATTTTGCCTTCTCTCTTTCAAACTGCAGACTGAACTCTATCATATTATGGTCGCTACTTCCTAAGGATTCCCTTACTTTAAGATCTTTTTATAGAGTCTGGTTCATTGCAAAGCACTAGGTCCAGAATAGCCTGCTCTCTTGTGGGCTCCATGACAAGCTGTTCCAAAAAGCCATCCTGTAAGCATTCCATGAATTCCCTTTCTTTAGATCCACTAACAACATTATTTACCCAGACCACCTGCATATTGAAGTCTCCAGCACCAGCTGTTCTAAGAATCCATCTCTGAGGCACTCCACAAAGTCTCTTTCTTGGGGTCCAGTACCATCCTGATTCTCCCAGTCTACCTGCATGTTAAAATCCCCCATAACAACTGTAATGACATCTTTGCGACAGGCCAATTTCAGCTCCTGATTCAACTTACATCCGACATCCAGACTACTGTTTGGGGGCCTGTAGATAACTCCCAAGAGGGTCTTTTTACCCTTCGTATTTCTCAGCTCTATCCACACTGACTCTACATCCCCTGATTCTAGGTCCCCCCGCGCGAGGGACTGCATATCATCCCTTACCAACATGGCCACCCCACCCCCTCTGCCCATCAGTCTGTCCTTACAATAGCACGTGTAGCCTTGAATATTTATTTCCCAGGCCCTGTCCACTTGAAGCCACGTCTCAGTTATCCCCACAATATCTGCCAATTTCCAAGAGCCTCAAGCTCATCCATCTTATTTCTAATGCAATACCTTATGACTCTGACTATAAGTATGTGAAGTGTTTCCTTTGCCCTGCCTTTGGAATGCTGGAGAGTGGATAAACAGAAATTGGTGGAGGACACAGTTTTCACTGTCTGAACAGTGTCCAGTCCATCATAGTTGGTTTTGCAGGAATTTTATCTGTACACGTGTGGAATTGAATTTAAGAAGGAGACTACCATTTGATTGATGGTAACAGCATTGAAGGATGCAGTGGATACATTGGTGGAATTTCTGTCACACTGATGTGTTGCTGTTCCATAGTTCAGGACTCTGCAGTACAGAGTGTAATACAGATAGAATTCCTATACAATTACTTTATACTTCATTGTGATTGTATCAAAATAAATCATTCATTATAAAACTAAATTGACTTTTTTTTTTAACTTGAGTTGGCATCACAGTCGAAAAAGGAACCTAATTCTAACCATCTAAAATTACATGTCTTCATCCTGATGATTCACACAGTAGGTGGCTTTGGAAACAGATTACAGAGGAACCTCGATAATCCGAATGAGATGGGTGTGCACTCTTTCATTTGGATAATTGATTATTCGGTTAATCGATTCAATGCCTTTCCTCTGGGGCTTTGAGTTCTCTATTAAATCTGCTCCCCGTTCAGGAGATTAGCAGCAGCATGCAGCGCGTGAGCCACCGCCCCCAACACTGCCCACCCCACCCACTGTGTGACCCCCTTCCACCCGCCTCCTCTCCAGGGCAGCTGGACTGGACACCTACAAGACTGCTGCTGCCTTTTGGGGGGTAGACTCTCCAAATAGCATCCACATGTGCGCACAGACAAATAGACAACTTTTCATTGAAACCTTTTGACAGGTTCCACCTTTGCCCTGTACAGGACAATGTTGGAGAGAATATCTGGAGAAGGGGGGTTTAACGTACACGCCTGTGTGTGTGTGTGTGTGTGTGTGGGGGGGGCGGGGGCAGGGGGTGTAGAGGTCAGTCATTTAGAAAGGGTGCCTGCGCTACCATCGGTCCAGGACTGTTCTTTGCAGCACATTTAATCCCTGTAAACAAAAGATGCGATCAGTGTTGACACACGTCTTTGATGTAATGTTTCTGTCGGGACCGATTTTCGGATAATTGGTATATGGATAATCAAGGTTCCTCTGTATAACACTAAGAATATTTTAAAATGAAAGTACAGAAACACTTTTTTTATGAGTTTCAAATATGAAAAGTGACAGGGGGTTAGAGGTTTGCAATGCAATGACGGACTTCAGTTGAGTTGATGTGGGAAAACTGTTTTCACTTGTGGCTGAGTCCAAAATAAGGTAGGATAAATATGCACTGAGGGGGTGGAACTCGCTCCCATGTGGAGCAAGGTAGCATTGCTGCTTTTAAGATAATGGAGTACAGAACCGGAGTACTGCTGAATAAAGACACAATTGAAATTTATTTGTCTTGAACAGTTTGCACGAATACCAATTTTAAGGGAAAACCCAAAATTAATAGTTGAGTGATGATTGTGTTGACATGTAGCTTAATCATGATTAATCGTTACATGGTCTACTTATCAACCAAAGGGTCCTGTTCTTTTTGGATGGAAAGAACATTGCTCTTATTTCAACTCTGCAAAATGAAGGACCACCATTTGCTGGGTTGATTTCTCAGGAAACACCCTTGACTAATCAGAATCAAACCAAGCTTGGCACTTAACTGACAATTATTTAACTATTGTATTTTCCATGAAAATGCCTGCTACCAGAGTCCACTTGCCAAACAGTCAGCACTCTCCTCTCATAGTGTATGAATGTTGGATTTTTTCCCTTCAAATTGGTATTCTTGCAAATTGTCTTGTTGAGTGCAGGACAAAATGTGGGTCAGGGCTGATTTCTAGATCTGCATTTGAAGTTGAAGTCGAAACTCACATGACTGAACTAACACCGAATGAAATTCCTGACCCTGACCAAAACCATGCTATTATTAGGATGGTTAGCTGGGTCATCCAAAGGTAAAATCTGCCTCTTAAGGATCTTTCCATCCAGTATCCCAAGTAAGCCATCATCTCTGGAAAGGTGAGTTGCAGTGTGATAATAGATTCTAATGTGTCACCCATTTGCTCACCAGACCACCACCTCACCTCCAAGTCAACAATTTGTGGGATTAAAAACGTTTTGAAATGCAGTGAAACAAACTCTCATCTTTTGTCTTTCAGATTTCTGCTGTGACTTAGAGCTGCTCTCATTGGACTGCACACTATAGTAACGACTAACTGTACATATTCCTGTATCTGAAGCTTTGGCTAGGAAACACAAGACCCTGAGAGAATGAAAACTTCTCAATATTTTGCATGTGTTGTATATAATGTGTGCTTAAGGGAAAATTTAGACTTTTAAAGAGCGTGTCCATTCTGATGGGTTATGTGCATTGCACTGAACGGAGTTTTTCAATTTGTTTCTCCTCCCTGTTCTGAAAAAACATTCCCCTTCTCTGTTTTCCTTGAGACATTGACTCAAATATGGATCTATAATAACAGGTTATCTTTTTAAATTTTGAGACAGGCTGCAGCCTGATCTGTATACATGTTGTGTGCATTCTTTAATTTGAACTGTAGTGGTCCCTAGCTTTGAGTGTGGACATGGTTTGCCCATTGACAGTAGGGTGAAGACAAAAGGATCTTTAGATTTAAAATGCATTTTGCAGTACAGCCCTCATGTTTTACATCATTCCAGGGAGTTTAAATACAATTGAATATAATTATTTCAAAAAAAAATAAAAGCTTTAAATGTTTACAGTCATTCAAGTTATGATCTTCAGTATCTGAATTTCAGAAGTATCAAGTGAACTGAAACTTAATTGAGTAAACTGTTTGTACCTAAAATAATCAGAGCTGTTGTAAGATTTGATATTTAGAGATGGACATGAACACAATTGTTTTTTGACCAAGAAGTTCCTAGCTATATCTTGTGGTGGCATGTGAATGAGAAGGACACTGATTCCAGGGACTGTTCCAGTCTATATTTTATTGGGTTGCATGTTTTCTTAAATAAAAACATTTAACCCCATGACATGCAATTAAAGTCTCCTCCTCAGTCTGAAGATTTACTGAGTGTGTTGTTTGATTGGGTTGCAGCTGCCAATGTTGTCGAAGGAGCTACAACCATCTGTGACCATGTCAATCACGGCAATAAATCTTGTTCAAATCCAAGTCCATCTCTTGCCATGTTATTGAAAGGCTGTGATATTGGCTCTGTCATACAACTTTAACAATACTGAAGATTTCAACATTGTATAGGCTATATAGTAATAAACCAGGCTATTCCGCCCAATCAGTCTATGCTGATATTTATTTGGGCTTCTGTCCCACCTTTTCATAATAAAAGTACCAGCGTCACCCTCTATTCCCTGCATCTGTATTTGTTATTAATGCATTGAAATTGTTTGCTTCATCACTCGCTCTGGCTAGTGAGTTCCACATTCTCTTCTTTCCAGCTTCTTCTGAATTCTTACTTGGTGACTACTTTAAAACCACCAGTGTGTTTATTATCTTCTCCACATTGTGTATATCAAAGCCTTGCGTATTTTCCTTTTCAATCCTCAGCTATTGACATCACCATTAAAGAGCCTCACATAGCCTGGCATCATTCTGGTGGACACTGGTCCACACTCATCTATGGGCAGTGTCCTACAAACACATCTTTAGAAGGTTCTCCATTTGTTTTGTAAAACTGGAAATACTTAATGTGCATTTTTAAAATTGTATATTGCCCACTTCCAGGTGGCATCTCCCCAACAGGCACTTCATTCATTTATTTACCTGGCTTGCAAGTGATAGCGTTGAGCCAGTTTAGCAAGTCAAATAATCTATGTACCTAAGATTGAGGTCTGTTCAGCAACCTATGTCACTAAGTATCAGAATATATCACAGTGGGGACCTTTGGCCATGTTTGTCACTGATATCAAGTTAGTTTGCAATAGTTTCATGACTCTTTACTGCCTCCGTAAGTGAATCTTCACTAAATGTGTACAATTGCCACATCTCCCAGGAAACCAGAGTTGAGCCTTGCTCATGTGTGTTAAGTAAGATATAAACTGTATAAGTTTTACGTTTCAAGTCAATACTGCACATGAAAGTAAACAATTAGTTTTACAGCCTGATGACCAAAGGACCAAAATCACTTAACTCTGACATTTTAAAAATACATTTCACAATCCCAGAAAGTCCTGAAGCCTTGAAATAGTTGCAGTACCTCACTTTAATCTCTCATCTGAAAAATAGCACTGACTTTTCTAATGCAGTACTACTGGTCTGAAAACTAGGCTCAAATTGCTTGTTAATTTAAGAGGCAAGAACGTTAGAGCCATAGCAACTGTGACATTTCTATAACTGCTCCCTCTGCCATTAAGAAAACTTTGCAAATATTTTCTTATTTCCTTTAAGTAGTGTGTTGCAATATTTTAATGGTAATAAGACCACGTGGAATACAGGAGCAACCATCAAACTCCCTAGAATCACAGAGGAGAAAGTGAGGTCTGCAGATGCTGGAGATCAGAGCTGGAAATGCGTTGCTGGAAAAGCGCAGCAGGTCAGGCAGCATCCAGGGAACAGGAGAATCGACGTTTCGGGCATAAGCCCTATTCCTGAAGAAGGGCTTATGCCCGAAACGTCGATTCTCCTGTTCCCTGGATGCTGCCTGACCTGCTGCACTTTTCCAGCAACACATTTCCATCCCTAGAATCACAGGCAATTAAATCCATTCAGTTTTCTTGAAGTATTTCGGAATACATTTATTTTACAATTGCCACTTCCCTCATTATTTACACATCATGTCCTGTGTAGAATCTGGAGAGAAAATCTGTTGGTCGGGGTGTTTCTGTCTCATGGAAGTAACGCATGATGTGTGTCCGCTGCTTCCACACTTTTATAGTTTCTTCAAGATCCATTTTACCCTTGAAAAACAAATTAATGACATGAGTGATCAAAGAACAAGGCAGATTAGGAGGCCAAAACTAAATCCACTCCTCACCATTTCCATGCCATACATCAATTCCAAACTATTTATTTGGACATACAGGAATTAGAGACTAAATAATCACTGAATCTTCCTTCTCTTCCCTAAACTTTGGTTTTCCTTTCGTCATCCTCCCTGTCAATTAACTTACTGTTTGACTTCTTTTCATTTTACTTCTAACTTTTCCCCTGCCATTCATTATCAGCTTGTTTGTCCTTGGTTTTGATTGAGTATACCTAGTTCATTTTTGAAATATTTCCCACTTGTGATATTATAACTTTTGTTCTCCATTCCAAGTCACATCATTTAAAAACTCCATTTCCTTTATCCCTTTCACTACCTTCTCTTGTTGATTTATTTAGGGTTAGCTGTAATCTCCCATGTTTGTTCTGTAGCTTTTACTCATTTCGTAGCTTTTCCAGCTACTTCATCCTGTAAATCCCTACTGGTATTAGATGCACAAACATACTTCAAATAATTGGTCAATTCTGTTTCTACCTTTGTCCTTTATTTTTTACTGGCTGTTCTATCTTAATAGTTACTTTTCTTCCTCCCTTATCCTTGCATAAAGGATAATAGATAGTGTCAGTATACATACACTTTGCTGTTCTGCTGATCCTACTGCTAATTCGCTCATGCTTTGGTTCCTCAGCAAGATGACAAGACATTGGTCCTGCTTTTTAATTTATGTAGCTCCTGAGATTTCTTTTGCTGGTCTACCTCTCTGATCTTTTTGAGTCTCTTTGGTTTAGGCCACATCAGGACCAACGAGGTAGAAGCCTTCTCTTTCCAATTGCCTCTCCATTTGCACCACAATATCCAGTACCTTTGCATCAGGATAGGCTTTGATTGCAGAGGACATTATCAGCTCAAATGATCAAATCACATCTAGTTACAACATTTCTGATCTATTCACCCAGCACCTTGCTGCTGGACAGTCACATATTCCCTCTTGTAGCTTTAGTCTGGAGCATCTCAAGACAAAGACATTTCCTACAGGTATTATTATCCAGGACAGTCTCACTGTCTACACATCACCACAAACAGCAACCACAATGGCTGGGCTGCCATTGCTAATCTTTCAATTTATTATTAGCAGAAGCTCATTTTAAAGACTAGTAGAATCATTCATGGTCTCAGTAACGCTTCAGTGATTAATTTTAAGTCATACTCAATTCATTAATTACTGATGTATTTAAACGGCACATGCAGTCAAAGCTTTTCATGTGACAATCAGGACTGAAACACAAGAAAACCAATTTTACAAATGGATCCTAACTTTTCTAATGAACTTGTTCAGATGTTATTATACACCTCTGGAGCAGGTGGGATTTGAACCAGGGCCCCTCAGTTCAGGTGTAGGCATACTATCATTGTGCTACAAGAGAGCCCCTTTTACAAAGGAAAGAATACATTTATACATCATGGGAAGAGGGTGCTGATTGGTTGGAGATACATGGCAGGAACTGTTTACTGTCTTAGTTAACCGATTAAATCCAAACCAAACAAGCTGACTCTGATTGGTCACAGGGATGCAAGAGGCCTCAGAGAAAGCTGCAAGGTGTAGGCATATTCCACAAAGAGCAGCATCCTTTTAAAAAATGACAGCAAGACTAAAAGCTTCAACTTCATATCTCTTTTAGCAATATTTAAGTTCTGTACTATCAAGCAAATACTTAATTATTAACTATTTATAGACTCACATAGCACGGAAACAGACCCTTCGGTCCAACTCATTGATGCAGATAGATATCCTAAATAAATCCAGTCCTATTTACCAGCATTTGGTACATATTCCTCTAAACCCTTCCTATTCATATATACATCCAGATGCCTTTTAAATGTTGTAAATGTATCAGTATCCACCACTTCCCATGGCAGCTCATTCCACACACACGCCATCCTCTGCGTGAAAAAGTTGCTCCTTCGATCACTTTTTAATTTCTCCCCTTTCAACTTAAACCTATGCCCTCTAATTTTGAACTCCCCTATAGTGGAAAAAAAGACCTTGTCTATTCACCCTATCCATGCCCCTCATGATTTTATAACCCTCAGTAAGGTCACCCCTCAACCTCTAACGCTCCAGGTATAGTGGGCCCAGCTTATTCAGCTTCTCCCCTATTCAAATCCTCCAACCCAAGCAAAGTCTTTGTAAGTCTTTCCTGAATTCTTTCAAGTTTAACAACACCTTTCCTCTACTAGGGAGACCAGACCGAATGGTTAGGCTTCTTTTGGAAAATTGCAATGTCCTGTATAGCTGGAACATAGCATCCTGATTCTTCAAATTAGAAAGACTGGTCTACACTTAAAATGTAGGAAATGAACAATTTCTTCAGGCTCCTTCTGTTGGACCATGACGACAACATTTTCAGGCATTTCCTTGCATTTGTTTTTATTTCATTTCAGGGTTTGTTTTCGCGATGCTGTCTTGCTGACCTGAACTACTTTTTCCAAGCCCTCACACAGCCGAACTTTATTTCAGTGGTCTCTCTCAAGACATTAAAGTATGTTAAAACACAGGCAGCAGAGTTTACGATGATCTAAAGTTTAGAGGTCAGAGGATGTAAGGCAGTATTGGAAAGGTCACATTTGGAAGAGGGTACTGTGGCAGGAACGGAGACAGAGGCTCTGGAAGTGGAAGTAAGCAGTCTTGATGATAGACGGTAAACGGAGCTGGGACTGAAGTACTAGATTAAATAAGATACTGCAGTTACGAAGTATTTTTCAGCCGAAAACATCCCCCAAGACAGGAGTGGGGTGACAGTGATCCAGTGATGGAGTTTCTGTCAGCTCCAAGATGACAGCTTTGGGCTTCGCTACATTTCACTAAAGAAACTGCAG
The DNA here is from genome assembly GCF_004010195.1 of Chiloscyllium plagiosum. Classification (NCBI taxonomy): domain Eukaryota; kingdom Metazoa; phylum Chordata; class Chondrichthyes; order Orectolobiformes; family Hemiscylliidae; genus Chiloscyllium; species Chiloscyllium plagiosum. The sequence goes on along the minus strand of NC_057748.1, from coordinate 20,974,473 downwards.
ATCGTCAAGGGTTGGAAGTTTGAACCAGGCTGACAAACAGAAGCTGCAGAAGCCATCCTTATGCCCACAGATGATCTTGGCAGTGACTGCGTATAATAGGAAGATGAGGGAGTCAAGGACAAATCCTTGGGGAACTCAGAGGTAAAGAGGAAGGATATTGTGAAACTTGAAAGGATTCAGAAAAGATTTACAAGGATGTTGCCAGGATTGGAGGGTTTGAGCTATAGGGAGAAGCTGAATATGTTTGGGTTATATTCTTTACAGAGTTGGAAGCTGAGGGGTGACCTTGTAGAAATTTATAAAATCATTAGGGGCACGGATAGGGTGAATAGCCAAGGTCTTTTTTCCCAGCATAGGAGAGTCCAAAACTAGAGGGCATAGGTTTAATGTGACAGAGGAAAGATTTAAAAGGACCTAAGGGGCAATTGTTTTCACAGAATGGTGCATGTACGGTATGAACTGCCAGAGGAAGTAGTGGAGCTGAAAATGTGTTGCTGGAAAAGCGCAGCAGGTCAGGCAGCATCCAGGGAACAGGAGAATCGACGTTTCGGGCATAAGCCCTTCTTCAGGAATGAGGAAAGTGTGTCCAGCAGGCTAAGAGGAAGTAGTGGAGGCTGGTACAATTACAACATTTAAAAGGCATCTGAATGGGTACACGAATAGGAAGGGTTTAGAGGGATATGGGCCAAATGCTGGTAAATTGGATAGATTAGGTTAGGATATCTGGTCTGCAAGGAGTTGGACCAAAGGGTCTGTTTCCATACTGTACAGCCCTATGACTATGTATAACTTCCCACTTCACAATGCTTTCCATCATATTATCAGTTTCTCTGCACAATTACAGAATCCCAGACCTTAATCACCAGCAGGTCGATAACTCGGGGATCAGTGACATGGGCGTTTTTCATGAACATTTCCCGCACTTTATCTCGTCCCTGTTTTACTGAGATATCCAGATGGAATTTCTGTACTGTAGAGAGAATGAAATGTTAGATCCAAACTTGCAGCATTTAATCTCCCAAAACAATTACATTTAACATGCAGAAACAGGTCTCTTAGTCCAACTGCTGCACACCAGGTGTTTACACTCCACATCCCAACACTTCATCTGATCCTCATGACGTCTGCTCTATTTCTTTCACTCCTGCCTGCTTTACACAATGTCTATTGTTTTGAAGTACCACTCAGCGACAAGATCCTTCATCTCAGCAGTTCCAGAATTTGTTTGCAATCAGCCAGACATCTGACTTGTGTAGAAAACCAAGACTAGTCAAGCAACAGGATGTCACAGTCATAATCATAATCATACCTTATATCCAATGCCCCAGACTCCTCCATCATTCCTGGGTCTGTCCTCTGACAGGACAGAAGTACCAGAGGGGACTACAAAGTTGTAACTGATCAGAAGGTAGTAGCCCTCAGAGTCCTCAACATTGATTCCTGAGAGCAGAAGGTCAAATGCAAGCAAGGAAACCTCCAGCTGATGACCACCTACCACCCTCCCTCAGCAGACAAATCAGTTTTTCTTCCATATTGAACATCGCCTGGAAGATGTACTGAGGACAAAAAGGGCACAAACCCTGAATAAAGGGTTGTAAAGAATGATTGAACTAGTTGAATCCTGAAGGATATGTGAGGTCTGGAATACATGGTGAGCGCATCACCAAGCGAGAAAAACCTACTTGACCTTGTTCTCACCAATCCACATAGACCAGCAGAATGTTGGAAGAAAACAGCAAGCCAGGCAGCATCAGGTGGTGAAGAAGGGTTACACCCGGAATGTCCAAAGTAAAAAAAATCTCACAACACCAGGTTATAGTCCAACAGGTTTAATTGGAAGCACACTAGCTTTCGGAGCGACGCTCCTTCTAAACCTGTTGGACTATAACCTGGTGTTGTGTGATTTTTAACTTTGTACACCCCAGTCCAACACTAGCATCTCCAAACCCAGAATGTCGACTTCTCCACCTCCTAATGCTGCCTGGCTTGCTGTGTTCTTCCAGTCTCCTGCCTATCTATTCTGGATTCTAGCATCGGCAGATTTTTGTCTCTCACCAATCCACATAGCACTCAGACCCAATACTGTTAGGAATGCTCTCTGCATTGTCCTTATGAAGACAAAATCCCAACTTCACAGCTTGTGTTCAGGTTTCACATGGACACTGATGAAATCCAGTTCCAGCTGTTCCATTCCAATTTGAACCAAGCTCCCTTCAGTTGTTTTGCTTCCCTGCCCCCTCAAACCTTTTTGACCTACTTTCTCTTTAGTTGTTTTTTAAAAGCTCTCTTTGACCAAACTTTTAGTCATAGAGACATAGAGATGTACAGTACGGAAACACACCCTTCGGTCCAACCCATCCATGTCGAACAGATATCCCAACCCAATCTAGTCTCACCCGCCAGCACCCGGCCCATATCCCTCCAAATATACCAATCCAAATGCCTCTTAAATGTTGCACTTGTACCAGCCTCCAACATTTCCTCTGGCAGCTCATTCCATACACGTACCACCCTGTGTGAAAAAGTTGCCCCTTAAGTTTCTTTCATATCTTTCACCTCTCACTCTAAACCTATGCCCTCTAGTTCTCGACTCCCCCACCCCAGGGAAAAGACTTTGTCTATTTACCCTATCCATGCCCCTCATAATTTTGTAAACCTCTATAAAGGTCACCCCTCAGCTGCCAACACTCCAGGGAAAACAGTCCCAGCCTGTTCAGCCTCTCCCTGTGGCTCAAATCCTCCAACCCTGGCAACATCCTTATAAATCTTTTCTGAACCCTTTCAAGTTTCACAACATTTTAATAGTTATGTGACCCCGAGCGACCCACGTCCAAAAAAAAAGAAAGTGGGTGGCTCAGTGGTTAGCACTGCTGCTTCACAGCACCAGGGTCCCAGGTTCAATCCCAGCCTCGGGTGATTGTCTGTGTGGAGTTTTCACATTCTCCCCGTGGGTTTCCTCCGGATGCTCTGGTTTCCTCCCACAACCCAAAGATGTGCTGGTCAGGTGAATTGGCCAGGTTAAGTTGCCCATAGTGTTAGGTGCATTAGTCAGAGGGAAATGGGTCTGGATGGGTTACTCTTCAGAGGGTCGGTGTGGACTTGTTTGGGCTGAAGGGCCTGTTTCCACACTGTTAGGTATCTAATATTAGGAATCTAATCTTTCCGATAGGAAGGAGACCAGAATTGCACGCAATATTCCAACAGTGGCCTAACCAATGTCCTGTACGACTGCAACATGACCTCCCAATTCTTGTACTCAATACTCTGACCAATAAAGGAAAGCATATCAAATACCTTTTTCACTAGGAGAAAGTGAGGACTGCAGATGCTGGAGATCAGAGCTGAAAAATGTGTTGCTGGAAAAGCGCAGGTCAGGCAGCATCCAAGGAGCAGGAGAATCGACATTTCGGGCATGAGCCCTTCATCAGGAATGAGGAGAGTGTGCCAAGCAGGCTAAGAGAAAAGGTAGGGAGGAGGGACTTGGGGAAGGGGAGTTGGGAATGCAATAGGTGGAAGGAGGTTAAGGTGAGGGTGATAGGACGGAGTGGGGGTGGGGATGGAGAGGTCAGGAAGAAGATTGCAGGTCTTCACTATCCTATCTACCTGCAACTCTACTTTCAAGGAGCTATGAACCTGCACTCCAAGGTCTCTTTGTTCAGCAACACTCCCTGGGACCTTACCATTAAGTGTATACGCCCTGCTAAGATTTGCTTTCCTAAAATACAGCACCCCATCTGACATAATTTCTCCTTATGTGGTTCTGTCATATATTCTTTTGTAAGGCTCTTCAAAAGTTCATTGGTACATTTTATTATGCCAAAGTTCTACATAAATAAATAAATATCTTATTCTATATTAATAAGATAAAACATACAAACAATGTAGGCTTATACCAAAATGTTCATGACACAATAAGGAACCAGACTAAATATTCAAGGTGCAGGTGAGATCCAAGACAGGCAAAGAGGAAGAAAAGATTAAGAAAAACCAAACAGCCTTTTATAAAAGCACTCAGTAAAAGGAAGGAGTTGGCTAACTGGGTACCAAAAGGAACATTTTGTGGGGGCAGATTTTCTTTGCATATTCGTTCAATGGATGAGAGCACTGCTGGCTGGGCCAGCATTTGTTGCCTGCTCCTCAGTGTCCTTGAGAAGGTGAATGGAGAGTTGCCTTCTTAAACCTCTGCAGACCTTGGGGGTAGGGACAACACACTGGCGACGGGGAAGCAGTTCCAGGATTCTGACCCAACGACACTGAAGGAACAGTGACAACATGTCCAAGTCAGGATGATGTCTGGCTTGCAGGGGAACCTGTAGTTGGTGGTGTTCCCCTTGTCCTTCCAGATGGTAGAGGTCACAGACTTGGAGGGTGCCCAGGCGGTGTTAGGGGATTTGGGGCAGTGGCGGGTCATGGAGGCTGTGATCTTATTGAGGGGCAGAATGGCCACTTGACCATTTCACTCAGCAAAGTGAACGGCGCTATAGGAATGAAATCATGTCAGCTCTTTCCCCTTCCACCGCTACGGCCCGGGAGCGATGTGATGTGATGTGCCCAGACCCCGGGTGACCCCAGCCCAGCGCCAACATTCCCCATCCGCCGGGGAGGGTCAGACCGAGGGTCACCCCTCACCCCGTCACCACCGACCGGCTCCTTACTGGTGTTGGGCACCTCCCGGTACCAGGCCCGGTAAAGCTCTCGCACCCGGCGCTTGGCTTCGCTCTGGTTCCGGGACAGAAAGGGCTTCACCACCTTGACGGTACCCATCGCACGGCCGCCCGCCGCCGCCGCCGCCATCTTCACCCCTTCCAAACCCGCCTGGGGCTCCCTGTCTGCGGATTGGTCCACAACCGGGGGCGGAAGGCGGAATCTCCAACCGTCCTTGATGATGATTGGTGAACGAGCATATCCATCACAATGGTCCTGCATATCCTTTGCAATGATAGGCTGATATTAACGTCAAGTACCACATTCCGACGAAGGTCCCGCCTTCCACTTCACACCGATTGGTAAAAGCGAATGTCAATCACCTTGAGTGAAAGGGCGGGGATAAAGGCCACAGGAGACAAGTGCAGAATCTGGGCTGAGTGTTGTTGAAGATGGTGCAATTAAAATGTGCAATGGAGGCTGGGATTGCAGGAGGGCAAAAGTCTTGGAGTATGTACAGAGATAGGGACTAAATGGAGAGATTGAAAGTGAGATGATCAAAATTGAGTTGTTGCTGGTAATTAGAACATAGAACATTACAGCGCAGTTCAGGCCCTACGGCCCTCGATGTTGCGCCGACCTGTCATACCAATCTGAAGCCCATCTAACCTACACTATTCCATGTACGTCCATATGCTTGTCCAATTAAGGGAATGGAAAACGCAAACCAAAATTCCTGATTGTCAAGGGGTCACAAAGGAACAGGAAAATGGAGTTGAGGCCACAATCCCATCAAACAATGATGGTAGAACAGGATTGAGGATCTGAATGGCTACCACTACTCCTCAATGTCACATTCCCTTATTTTTGAGTTTTGTGAACATCAAACTAACATCATGGAATACTATCGTGTTCCAACCAGGAACATCAGCCACTAGATTAATCATTCAGAACCCATGTGTGGGGATATGGTTTTGAATCCCATTATCACAGATGGAAACATTTTTATTAAATCTTTAATTAGAAAAGCTACTCTAAAGGTGACCATCTAACCACAGTCAATTGTCATAAAATTTCATCTGATTCGCCGATGTCCCTTAGGGAAGGAATTCCACATCTTTACCTGGTTTGGCCTGTGTGTGACTCCACATAGACTGGGACTGCCATAGTGTTAAGGAATGGAGAGGAATTTGTTGAGTGTGTACAAGAAAATTTTCTGATTCAGTATGTGGATGTACCTACTAGAGAAGGTGCAAAACTGACCTACTCTTGGGAGATAAGGCAGGGCAGGTGACTGAGGTGTCAGTGGGGGAGCACTTTGGGGCCAACAACCATAATTCTATTAATTTTAAAATAGTGATGGAAAAGGATTAACCAGATATAAGAGTTGAAGTTCTAAATTGGAGGAAGGCCAATTTTGATGGTATTAGGCAAGAACTTTCAACAGCTGATTGGGCACAGATGTTCGTAGGTAAAGGGACAGCTGGAAAATGGCAAACCTTCAGAAATCAGAAAATGAGAGTCCAGAGAAAGTATATTCCTGTTGGGGAGAACGTAAATGCTGGTAGGTATAGGGAATGCTGGATAACTGAAGAAATTGCGGGTTTGGTTAAGAAAAAGAAGGAAGCATATGTCAGGTATAGACAGGATAGATGAAGTGAATCTTAAGAAGAGTATAAAGGCAGTAGGAGTATACTTAAGAGTGAAATCAGGAGGGCAAAAAGGGGACATGAGATAGCTTTGGTAAATAAAGCTAAGGAGAATCCAAAGGGTTTTAACAAATACATTAAGGACAAAAGGGCCCCTCAAAGATCAGCAAGGTGGCCTTTGTGTGGAGCCGCAGGAGATGGGGCAGATACTAAATGAGTATTTTGCATCATTATTTACTGTGAAAACGGACATAGAAGATATAGAATGTAGGAAAATAGATGGTGACATCTTGAAAAATGTCCATATTACAGAGGAGAAAGTGCTGGATGTCTTGAAACGCATAAAAGAGGATAAATCCCCAGGACCTGATCAGGTGTATCCTAGATCTCTGTGGGAAGCTAGGGAAGTGATTGCGGAGCCTCTTACTGAGATATTTGTATCATCGATAGTCACAGGTGAGGTGCTAGAAGACTGGACGTTGACTAACGTGGTGCCACTGTATAAGAAAGGTGGTAAGGACAAGCCAGGGAACTATAGACCAGTGAGCCTGATGTCGGTGGTGGGCAAGTTGCTGGAGGGAATCCTGAAGGACAGGATGTACATGTATTTGGAAAGGCAAGGACTGATTAGCTGAAACTTTATTGCTGGAACAGCACAGCAGGTCAGGCAGCATCCAGGGAACAGGAGATTCGACGTTTCGGGCACATGCCCTTCTTCAGGACTGATTAGGAATAGTCAACATAGCTTTATGCATGGGAAATCATGTCTCACAAACTTAATTGAGTTTTTTGAAAAAGAAACAAAGAGGTTTGATGAAGGCAGAGCAGTAGATGTGATCTATATGGACTTCAGTAAGGCATTTGACAAGGTTTCCCCATGGGAGACTGGTGAGCAAGATTAGATCTCATGGAATACAGGAGAACTAGCCATTTGGATACAGGACTGGCTCAAAGATAGAATACAGAGGGTGATGGTGGAGGGTTATTTTTCAGACTGGAGACCTGTGACCAGTGGAGTACCACAAGGATCGGTGCTGCATCCACTACCTTTCATCATCTGTATCAATGATTTGAATGTGAGCATAAGAGGTATAGTTAGTAAGTTTGTTGATGACACCAAAATTGGAGATGTAGTGGACAGGTTACCTCAGATTACAACAGGATCTTGATCAGATGAGCCAATGGGCTGAGAAGTGGCAGGTGGAGTTTAATTTAGATAAATGCGAGGTGCTGTATTTTAGGAAAGCAAATCTTAGCAGGACATATACATTTCATAGTAGATCCTGGGGAATGTACAGTACAGGACATTGGTTAGGCCACTGTTGGAATATTGCGTGCAATTCTGGTCTCCCTATTGGAAACTTGTTGTGAAACTTGAAAAGGTTCAGAAAAGATTTACAAGGATGTTGCCAGGGTTGGAGCCGCAACATGACCTCCCAACTCCTGTACTCAATACTCTGACCAATACAGGAAAGCATACCAAACGTCTTCTTAGATCCTGTTGTAATTGGTGGCAGCCCTCTTCGCGGTCCAACACACCTCTCATTTTGGTATCATCTGCAAACTTACTAACTGTACCTCTTATCCTCGCATCCAAATCATTTATGTAAATGACAAAAAGTAGAGGGCCCAGCACCGATCCTTGTGGCACTCCACTGGTCACAGGCCTCCAGTCTGAAAAACAACCCTCCACCTCCCTCTGTCCTCTACCTTTGAGCCAGTTCTGTATCCAAATGGCTAGTTCTCCCTGTATTCCATGGACTCTGGCAGGGAACTAGAGCACCCCAAGGAAACCCATGCAGACATGGGGGAAACATGCAGATTCCGCACAGACAGTCACCTGAGGCTGGAATCAAACCCAGTTCCCTAGTGCATGAAGCACTGTGTCACCTCTTCATGTTGCAATCTAGAATTCTAACACTCTCTTCCCTTCTAAGCCGTTGACGCTAGGGGTCAGTTGAAGTGGTCATACCTGAAGTTTTTCTTACGAAAGTGTATTAAGTGGAACTAGGTAAATCACTGATTGAGCTGTTCTTTTATATAATGGTGGGGGAAGTGACTTTTTTTTAATAAAGAAACACATCAAGAGAGGGGTGAGTTTCTGAGGATGCTTGACAGTGAGCAAAAAGATGTTTCTCCTCCTGGGAAATCTTGAACTCGGCATTTAAAGATAAAGGATAAAGGAGGAGAAGCTGGATAGACTGGGACTGTTTCCCTAGAACATAAAAGGTTGAGGGGTGACCTTCTAAAGGTTTATAAAATCATGAAGGGCAAGGATAAGGTCAATAGCAAAGATCTTTTTACTAGGTTGGGGGAGTTCAAAACGAGGGGGCATGTTTTTAAGGGAGAGGAGAAATATTTAAAAGTGACCTGAGGGGCAACTTTTTCACACAGAGAGTGGTGCATGTATGGAATGAGCTGCCAGAGGAAGCGGTGGAGGCTTGTACAACTACAGCATTTAAGAGGCTTACGGATGGGTATATGTATAGGAAGGGCTTAGACAAATATGGGCCAAGTGCTGGCAGATGAGACTAGGTTAGGATATCTGGTTGCCATGCACACGTTGGACCAAAGGATCTGTTTCCGTGCTGCACGTCTCTATGACTCGATGACCCCTCAATGACGTACACTGAAGTGAGAAAAGTCACAGCGTGTGCAGCCTCATTTATAACTGAAACCCTCCATTCCCAGCAATGTCCTGGTAAATCTTTTCTGAACCCTCTCCAGCTTAACAATATCCTTCCATAACACGGCCACCAGAACGGGACACAGTACTCTCAAAGTGGCCTCACCAATGTCCTGTACAACCTCAACATGATGTTCTAACTCCCAATACTCCACAAAGTCTGAATAATAAAGGCAACTGTATTAAATACCTTCTTAACCACCCTGTCTACAGGAAACACAAACTTTGAAGAATTATATACCTGAACCCCTAGGAGTCTTTGTTCTACAGCACTACCAAGGACCTTACCATTAATTGTGTAAGTCCTGCCCTTTTTTGTTTTACCAAAATGCAATACCTCTCACACATCCAAACTAAAATCCATCTGCCACTCCTCAGCCATTGGCCCAGGAGGCTTGACTGGATCTTACCCCATCTAAACAGTACCATTGATCTGCTGCTAAATGTGATAGTTTGACAAAATCTTCATGTCTGAAAAGAAATTTTGACCTGTTTTGAGTTTTTTTCCACGTGGGCCAGGAGGAGTTTTCTAATCCTCCAGGACTATGCTGGAGGCAAAGAGAATTTCAAGCAAATGATTAACTTTATTTTTCCTTAAAGACTTTATTTTATTGGTTATATAAATATAGAAGCTGGAGTTAAAAACTGTCGGAGTAGTTTGGGCAGCTGGAGAGTGGACAGAACCTCCAGGAATACATCCGACCGAAGTTGGTAAAGTTGAGAGGGGAGGAAGAGAGGGAACAGGCAGGGAGGAGAAGAGGGGAGATGGAGAAGAGAAGGGAAGAGGGAAGGAGGCAGGAAGGGGAAGCGAAGAGAAGAGAGAGGGAGGGCATTGAGTTGATATTAGTCAGGTTTTCTCAAACTCTAACTCTGCACTGGACATTTCTTCAATTCCCGACTCAACCTTTTCTCCTCTTCGATGAGTAGCCTCCAGATCTTCTTCAGATCTTCCAACCCTCGGAGGTTTTTGGACAGCTCTCCCTCTTGAATGATTATTCTGTAGCAGACAAGATCAGTATTTGATGGGATTCCTTGGTCATCTGGAACAATGTCACTTACCCTGTCCTCTGGACTACATAAACATGCCTCCCCTCCTGTCAGTGTCCATAAGTCAGTTAGGGAGAGGACAGTTTGGGCCGTTGGGCTGAATGAGGGAGGTGACGAAAATAGTCAGGGCTCCAGCTCCCTCTGGAGTTGGGAACAGTACCCTTGCTCAGCTTCACTACCACAAAGGCCAGACTGGAAAGAAACACATTCAGTAGCACATGAGGGAGGGGACGATGTGCTACACAGTTAAGAATTACACAGAACATAATTGGCAGCAACAACATACAACCGTCTCACGTGTCGGCCAATCGCAGCGCACCTTTGTTTCTCTGCAATCTGATTGGCCCACTCCAGCACATCCAGTAGATGGTTGCGATATTTTCTGAGGATCATGGCTTGGGCCAGCTCTTGTTCCAGGTGGTTGCTTAGTTGCCATCGGAGGGACAGAGTTTGATTCTGCAGGTTCTGGTGGTAACTGTACTTGGTCCTAAAACAAAGAACGGACATGTGGGAGTAGTGCAAGAGGTTACTGTGCAACATGCAAATTGGGTACTCTGCAACATCATTGCAGGAAGTGATGCTGCACCATGTAGCATGACTGAAATCTTGCTCTCTCACAGCCTGGTGGCAAGGTGAAGCCTCAGTTAACTCTTATTTACATATATAACAAAAGGTAATGTTTTAATCATACTCAGCAGACTCCTAGGTTTTCATTAGCAATACAATGCTAAGGAAAGATGGTAGGATAGTCACTGGACTGGTATCCCAAAATCCCCAAGAAGGAGACATGGGTTCAAAGTCCATGGCAGTGAGTGGAATTTAAACTCAATTGATAAATCCAGAATTGAAAGTTAATCTCAGTTATGGTGACCATGACAGCAATTATTGATTGTTGTTAAGAAAACCCCTATCTGGTTCACCAATGCCCTTTTAGTGAAGGAAGTCTGCCATTTGGTCTGGCCTCTGTGTGACTCTAGACCCAGAGTAAATGCAGTTCACTCTTATAAAATCCATTCTTTCATGGGATGTGGACACCTCTGGCATTTGTTGCTCATGTGCCCTTGAACTGAGCAGTTCTCTCGGCCATTTCAGAGGGTAGTTATGTGTCAACCAGACAGGTATTTCTTCACCCAGAGGGTGGGGAGCCTGTGGACGTACCTGCCACAGAAAGCAGTTGAGACCAACACATTATTTTCAGGAAGGAGTTGGATATAGTCATACATCACAGGAACAGATTCTTCAGTCCAACAAGTCCATGCCAACCAAGTTTCCCAAACTTACAGACAGTACAGTGGCTCAGTGGTTAGCACTGCTGCCTTATAGCACCAGGGTCCCAGGTTTGGTGACCCTGGTGCTATGAGGCTGAGTGACTGTGTGGAGTTTGCATATTCTCCCTGTGTCTGCGTGGGTTTCCTCTAGGTGCTCTGGTTTCCTCCCACAATCCAAAGATGTACAAGCCAGGTGAATTGGCCATGCTAAATTGCCCATAGTGTTAGGTGCATTAGTCAGAGGAGAGTGGGTTACTCTTCAGAGGGTCAGTGTGGACTGGTTGGGCTGAAAGGCCTGTTTCCGTACTGTAGGGAATCTAAACTGGTCCCACTTGGCTCATAACCCTCCAAACCTTTCCTATTCATGGTCCATATCAAAATGTCTTTTAATCATTGTAACTATAGCTGCATCTACTACTTCCTCTGGCAGTTCATTCCACACACAAACCATCCTCTGTGTGAAAAGGTTACCCGTCAGGTCCCTTTTAAATCTTTATCCTCTCACCTTAAACCAATGCTTTCTAGTTTTGAACTCTCATATCTTAGGAAAAAGACACTTGCTATTTACCTTATCGATGTCCCTCACGGTTTTATAACCTATAAGGTCACCTCTCAAACTTCTACGCTCCAGTGAAAAAAGACCTAGCCTATTCAGCCTCTCCCTATAACTCAAACCCTCCATTCCCGGTAGCATCCTTGCAAATCCTTTCTGAGTTCTTTCCAATTAAATAATTTCCTTCCTATAGCAGGGCGAGCATAACTGTGCACAGTACCCTGGAGGGTTTTAGGGCTAAGCTGATCAAAGGGTATGGACTAAAAGCAGGAACAATCATGATCATATTGAATGGTGAAGAAAGCTTAACAAGGCAAATGGCCTACACCTATTCCTATTTTCTATGCTTTTCGAACCATGTTGCTGTGGGTCTGGAGTCACATGTAGGCCAGATCAGGTAAGGATGGCAGATTTCCTTCCCTAACAAACATTAGGGAAAAATTAGTTTTTACAATTTTCCAGCTCCCATTTTGGAGATTGGTTTTCATATTAATTTAAATTTCACCAGTTGCTGTAATAGGATTCAAATCCATGTCCCCACATTAGGCTCGGGGTCTGGATTATTATCCCATGGACATTAATGTCATGCTACCATCTGCCCCATTCTGTTAGAGGCCATTTACAGGATGGGCATTGAGTGTTAGTCCTGTCAGCAACAACCAACGGTATTAGACTGAGCGAAGGGAATGCCAAAAGATGGTGGGGGGGGCGGGGAGATGAGAGAGGCAAGGTGATAATCCACAGCTCTTACCCCTACGGCCAACCCAGCTTTAAGTACCTCTCTCCATTCTCCTGTCCAGAAACCTGCTCAGTCACTGGGGTGGCACGTAATTCAACAAGATGAGAAAATACTTTGAGGAGAATGCAGTAGACTCTGACCTGACTTCATAACCAAAGCTGAAAACGTCCAGGAATGGCAGAAACTTAAACATTGGGGACAGGAGGTCATCATTTGGCCCTTCATGAAAATTGCGAACTCATCTTTCCTCCTTCTCAATACTCGGGCATCGCAGAATAAACCCATTCTGAGAATATGAGAATCGTAAGACCAGCATTAATTGCCTATCTCTGAGTCCCCTTGAGAATATGGTGGTGAGTTGCTCCAGTCTATGTAGCTGTATCCATCGAGCTGTCAAGTGGAACATCCCAACAATAGCCAACCAGCAACAATGAAGGAATGGTAAGTCAAGGTGTCACATCGTTTTGGGTGATGGTGGTGCTCCCAATAGGGGCCAGCAGGAAAGCAGGTTCGAGGGGCCAGATGCTCTTATTTCTAAGGGTCTCTTATTTAAGGTGATGGAGAGGATGGCCAGTCAGTTTTCTCCTAGATATTGTCGAGCTATTTGAGGGCTGCACAGAAACAGGCCTTTTGACTGAAGTGACTCATATTGGTGTTAAAACCTCATACAATTCCCCTCATCACACCCTAGTAAAATATCCTCCCATCCCTCATGTATAAACCTAGTTTTTCTAATTGTTACTATTCGCAGCAACTATATCATTTTGTCATGTTTATCACGAATGGAATCACTGTTTGGCTAAGTCAAGTTTCTTCCGAATGAGTAGATTTACTTGTGATTTAGTCAAACACACCCACTCACTCACAGACCCTGTATGTCCATCCCATCAAATATTGCTATAACTTTAAAAACCTCAATCAGGTAACCCAGCGGTTTACTCTGAGGAAAGCACTGCACGCTGTCGGGCATACCTGAGAGATACAACTACGTGGTCTGAGAAGGTTGCCTTTACTGATTCTGCATCCATTTTGGAACGTAGAATCCAGAACCATCCACAGCATTTGATGTTTATAGTTTTGCACTGATCAGGATAAAATTGCAAGAATACCCAAATCTCAAAGGGAGCAACAATTTATATTGCATGGAAAGCCAGTGCTGATTGGTTGGCAGCTGGGGAGAGCCTTTCCCACAAAAGGTGCACCAGGGAAGAGTTAACAGCTAAGTCTTTTGTTTTTGGTCTAAGATGGGACTCAAACAAGAGGATGAAATCACAACAGACATTACAAACTTGCTGCTGCCCTTAAAAGTCCTTATTACCTGCACACATCCCAGACTCCGAGTGGCATCTTCAGATCAAGCTGGGCTACAGCCTCGAATTCTGCCACCCGCTCATTGACACAGTCAGTCAGGCGGGCCCAGTAAGTTGCCAGCAGCTTGAAGCCCAGGCCCCTTCCCAAGAAGGCAAACAAACATTGGAAACACCTCAGCAGCAGCTTGATGGAGGGCATGGCTTTGAGCCTCTCACAGCCACGGACAGTCCATGTGTAAAACACTTCGTCCACTGCCACTGTCAGCCGGTCAATCTTCTGGAAGTGTTCCAGCATTGTGCCTGGCCCCTTTGAGAGAAACTCGCTCGCTTACTGCCTGCAGAGCACCAGGCTGAAGGGGCAGAGCTGGGGGTGGGGGCTTCTCAGAAGGGGGTGTCGGCTCATGTTGTTTACTTCCAAAAGAGGAGATTCTAGAATGGAGTGATATGAATTTCAGAGGAAACAGAGTCAGTGGTGAGGGGGCACAGGTTCCAGAGGACAATAAGGAAGACCCAGGAAACCACTCCACTCACAGAAAACTGGAATAGGAGTCAACAATGGGTCATGTTAGGATGGTCTCTACCAGGCAGAGGACTCCAGTTGGATTAACCTTTTCCTGGTGAAGACAGAAGCAAGCCCAGCTGCAACGATTTCAAAGTTGAATTTCCCATGTGTCAAACAGTCCAGTCTAAGTCATAGAATCAACAAGTACAGAAACATATCCTTTGGCTCAACTCGTCCATGCCAACCAAGCTTCCAAAACTGAATTAGTCCCATTTGCCTGCGTTTGGCCCATATCCCTCTAAATCTTTCCTATCCATGTACCTGTCCAAATGTCTTTTAAATTTTGTCATTGTACTCAGGTCTAGCATTTCCTCTGGCAGTTTGTTCCATCAATGCAGCACCCTCTATATGGAAAACATGCCCCTCAGATTCCTTTGAAATCTTTCTTCTCTCAACTTCAACCTATGCCCTCTAGTTTTAGACTCCCAAATCTCTAGGGAAGAGATCTTGGCTATTCCCCTGATCTACACCTCATGATTTTTTAAACCTCTATAAGGTCACCCCTCAGCTTCCTAGACTCTAGCCTATGCAGCTACTGCTTATGACTCAAAACCTCCAGCCTCAAGAACAGCCTTGTAAATCTTTTCTGCACCTGTTCCAATTTAATAACATCCTTCCTATAGCAGGGCGACCAGAATTGTATACAGTACACCAACATCTTGTACAGCCACAACTCCTGTACTCAGTGCTGTGACCGATGAAGGCAAGTGCGCCAAACACCACCCTGTCAACCTGTGATGCCACTTTCAAGGAACTATGTACTTGCACCCCTAGGCCTGTTTGACAATACTCCCCAGGGCCCTGCCATTATCTGTACAAATCCTGCCCTGGTTTCCTAACAAAATGCAATATCTTACATTTATAAACTCCATCTGCCACTCCTTGGCCAACTTGATCAAGACCTCGTTGTACACTTAGATAATCTTCACTGTCCACTATACCATCCGTTTGGGTGTCATGCCTCCTATATTCCATATATAAATAGTTTATATATAAATGAAAAGTAGCAGATCAGCACCAATCCTTGTGGCACACTGCTGGTCACATGCCTCCAGTCCAAAAGACAACCATCGACCACCACCCTGTCTCCTACTGTCAAGCGGATTTTTTATCCAATTCATGGGCCGCATGGTGGCTCAGTGGTAAGCACTGCTGCCTCACAGTACCAGGGACCCAGATTTGATTCCCACTTCAGGCGATTGTATGTGGAGTTTGCACATTCTCCCCGTGTCTGCGTGGGTTTCCTCCGGGTGCTCTGGTTTCCTCCCACAATCCAACCATGTACAGGTCAGGTGAATTGGTCAAGCTAAAATTTCCTGTAGTGTTATGTGCATTAGCCAGGGGTAAATATAGGATAGGGCAATGGGTCTGAGTGGGTTACTCTTTGGAGGGTCAGTGTGGACTCGTTGGGCCGAAGGGCCTGTTTCCATACTGTAGGGAATCTAATCTCTACCTCTCCCTGGATCCCATGTGATCTAATCTCATTAACCAGTCAGCTGTGCGGAACCTTGTCAAAGGCTATGTAGAGAATGTATACTGCTCTGCCATCATCTATCTTCTTGGTCTGTTCTTCAAAAAACTCAATCAGGTTTATGAACAGTTTCCCACGCACAAAACCATGTTGACTATCCCTAATCATGCCTTTCCAAATGCAGGTAAATCCTGTCTCTGAATCCCTTCCAGCAACTTATCCACCACCACTGTCAGGCTTACCTTTCTTCTTTTTCCTCACTACTGCTTAGGATCCCAACCACCAATCAGAACAGTGCAAAGCCTCCCGAATAACAGTAGCAAAACTCCCCACCAGGATATTCAAGGAGGGCCAACAAAGGACATATTCCTGAAGGCAGGCACTGTCTGAATAAGAATCACAATGAATACATACACACAAGTTAGAAACAGAAACCTTTCTGGCAAGCAACTTTATTGAAGAATTAAAAGAGTTGTCAGATAGAGTGTCACAAATTCCTTATCCAGTGATTAATAAAAGGACAAAAGCTATGGCTGTCCAAAGGCCATTTGTCCAGCCTGTCTCCACCTGCAGCCTCCCAGTTACCAATAACTGCCACGTCACCTTGGTAACCTGGTTCTAGACCCAGGGCAAGGACAGCAGGCACACAGGCAGAAAAGGGGTGGATCACACACACAGTGCAAGGTGGCTGCAGAGGCCCCAGCCTCACCCCCTCACCACAGTCATCATTACTTGATGCGGTAAAGGACCTTGCGTTGCATTCGATGCTGAATCTCACCTCGTCGCATCATCAGATGCAGCACCTTATAGATGGCATGTTCCGGATATTTCTGCAAGAGAACAGAGCAAGAGGAGAGGGACACTCATTACTAATAGTATGAGTAGCAATTCAGCTCATCGTGCTTAAGCCACCCCAATTCCATCAGCCCACCTGTTCCCCAAAGCCCCCAGTCAATCATAAATTAACCCCCACTGCCCTGTTCTCACTTTCCCCATTGGAATACTTCTCCCATGTCTACAACAATCTCTGCTCCAACAGCCAGGAATCCTGCAAACTTTTGTTTAATCTTTCAAGTCTGAGTGAAGTTTAACTCACGTCTCACTAGCGATTCACTACATGCAAATTTCTTTACCTTACCAAACTTTAACTCTTACTAACTGAATGCCTCAGTTCAATCTCACTTTTCTTAATTCCCCTACAAAAGAACCCAAGCAGCTGCAGGCTATTCCCATCAAAAAGGGATACCCTTGTCTACGTCATTTAAACCTGTTAGAATCTTGTACATCGACATTCTCCAACTGAATCTTGAAGCCAAAACCCATCCAGTTCATTCACGGTTTAAGAAAATCTGCCATTTTTAGCTTGTCTGGCCTACATACGACAGCAACGTGACCTCATTCTTAACTGCCTTCTGAAACTGTAGAACCATTCTGACAGAACTCCTCTGCCCCCTCTCAGGAACACTGACCAGAACTGGACACAATTCTTTGGCTCTGGCTAGGTAATTGCTAGTGAGAGGCCTCAGGGTGATTTGAATTCAGACAGGGAATGGGAGCATCTGGTAAGTTTGGCTCCCAAAGCTCTCCAGCATTGCTCTGCGTTTCATTTCTCTTCGGCCGGGTTCTGATGGAGGCCCGACTGACTTTTCTCTCCCTTCATTCTTAAATCGGGGTATGCAGCATCACTGGCTGGACCAGCATTTGTTGCCAATCTCTAACTCTCCCTAAACGGAGTCTTGCAAGGCCATTTCAGAAGGCTGGTAGAGAGTCATACAAACATAATTAATCAGGAGCAAGCCATTTGGTCCATCAGGCCCAACTCCACCATTTGATAAGATCATAGCTAATCATGGTCATGATGGCAGGAGACCTTTGACATGTATTAACTAAAAGCCTTTGCCTTAAAAATATTTAATTGCTCAGGCTTCACTACTCTCAGGGAGAAATGAAGTGGAGGTTCCTGTGTGGAATTGGAGAGGACCAAGTTAAAAATCACACAACACCAGGTTATAGCCCAGTGGGTTTATTTGGAAGCACTAGCTTTCGAAGCGATGCTCCCTCACTGGGTGGTTGTCTTCACCTGATGAAGAAGCAGCGCTCTGAAAGCTAGTGCTTCCAAATACACCTGTGGGACTATAACCTGGTGTTGTGTGGTTTCTATCTCGGGGTGAAGAGAATTCCAAAGACTCTCGACCTTCCAACAAATTGTCATCACCTCCAGTTTTAAAGGACATCCTGTATAGTTAAACTCTCTCTTCCCCAGTTCTGGTCTCTGCCACTCGGGAGGGAACGGACATTGCCTCAGCATCCACCCAGTCAAGTTCCTGCAGGACCTTATGGCATTCAATAAGATGACAGCTCATTCTTCTAAACTCTAGAGATTATAGGTCCAACCCTGTGTACACTGTCCTAGTGAGATAACCCCATCACCCCAGGAATCAGTGTGTGAACGTTTTGTAAACTACCTTAACAAAATTCAAGGTGACCCTGCCTCTACTGAAAAAAAAAATGCAGAGGCCAACAACACAGGGGAGAAACAACTTCTCATCCCCATGGTGAAGGGTTTTGAAAACTGGTTTGGAGCCTGGGATCAACTGTGGGCCAAATTAGGTGAGGGGTGGCAGATTTCCTCCCCAAAAAGGGGCCTGAGTGAACCAGAGGATAAAATGATGTTAGCTGTCATGGTCACCTTGACTGAAAAGAGCTTCATGTTCCAAAAAAAAAGAATTACAGATGCTGGAAATCAGGTCACTAGACCTGAAATGTTTACTCTGCTTTCTCTCCACAGATGCTACCAAACCTGCAGAGTTTTTCCAGCTTTTCCTGTTTTTGTTTCAGCTTCATATTCCAGGTGGATTGATCGAATTCAAGTATTGTCAGGAGTCAGGGTGGGATTTAAACCACAGCACTGCTGCTCGCACTGGTGTTTTATTACCTGACTGCCATATAAGATGATGGGACTTCTAACGTTTTTATTGCCTCAACCTCTGGCATTTGATTTGATCAAGACTAGCCTGAGGCTGTGCTCCAGCCACAAATCAACTGTCCCTCTCTGTTCAGCACCAGGACCAGCAAATGTGGCGTTGGGGCAAAAGGCCACTCAGTCCATTGCTGTCAGTGCCAGTCCCGGCAAGTGAGCCACCCACCTGTTTGAGGAAGTCCTGGACGATGCTGTGTTCGGAAACCTGCGAGCCAATGGCAAAGCGACGCTTCAGTTGTTTCTCAACACGAACCAACATCTCCTGGTCCTCCGCTGTGGTGAAGCCCTCAGCTCCTGGGGGTGGGGCGAAAAAAGGCAGAGCATGGGTTCAGAGGACCCAGAGAGGAGACCTCCATTCGTCCCCTCAGGGTCGTGCCTATCGCATCCCAGTAAGAACCCTCTCGCCTCAGTGCACCAAGAACCATCCCCTCCCCTGCCTGCAGGCCCTCCCAAACACTCAGCCAGTTCCTGACCCCGCAATGGTAATGCTGCGTTATGTCTGTGAACGGCACTAGTTCACAAGATTCCGTGGGGTTTGGCCACTGCAGACCCCTTCGCAAAACCTCATTCTGGCACAACGAAACAAAGCCAGCAAACATCATCCTCTCAACGATCTGCTCCCCCTCCCTCACTCACCAACCAGACTTCCCGACAATGCCGCGTCCAGGGTGGAGACCTGGAACAGCCGCAGGGCTTCCTCAACGTCACGCTCCGTGGCAAACGGCTGCAGCTTCATCTTTGCCAGTGACTCGGAGATCCGGATGATGGCCTCCAGCTGCCTGCAGGGGGGAGAAGAGACAGAGTCAGTGGATACAGGAGGGGGTGGCAACCAAGGTGTTGGGGGAAGGAGGTTGTTGGCACTGACGTAACTGAGGGCTGAGCAGCAGACACCGACCTGACAGTGATGGGGATGCTGCTGCTCCGATCACTCTCTCGCTCGTGTTCCCGTGCCCCACTCCGCATTAGGATGTACCGGTTTTTCAGCTTCTCTGCTGCCTCTGCCGACAGCCTAGGCCCACACTTCCTGCAGGAGATAACCCCGAGACGGGGAGGTTATAAATACAGAAACACCCTTACCAAAACCCTTGAACCAGCCCACCCCAAAATAAAACAAAGAACCGTGGATGCTGGATATCTGAAACATGCAAATAAAAGTATTCAGAACAGCCTCTGTTTAGAAGTTGTTACGAAAGTATACAGGACTCGAAACATTAACTATATTTTCTGTCCACAGTCGCTGCTAGACCTGACGAGTTTCTCCAGCACTTTTTTTCTGTGTTCCAATAAAACCCAGTCCCAACTACTCACCCAGCAGAGCCAACTGAGAGGCATGCAGCCTCATCTAACCCTCCCCCAGCACACAAAAACAAGGTGGCTATTCAAATGCACAATGCAACACAAGTTTGTCTCCCTTCACACTGGCTTACCCATGACTCCAGGCTAAAATAATTCAATCCTCAACTAACTGCCAAGGATGGGACTCAATCTCCAGGTCTTGACCAACTCCCAGCCAGGATCTGAGGCATAAAACGAGTTCTATCCTCTCCTTTGCACCGTGCGCATCCCCATCCCAATAAACTCAATGATCGCAAAAGCAGTCTGGCTGCTCCCCCCCCCCCTCACTCACGTGCGGCAGTACGAGATATAACGCTTCAGCTTGCTGAGCTCGATCTCTCCCTCGACTGCCTGGGTCTGGGTCAGGGCACTCAAATGCACATTCATGACATGTTTGGCCAGAGTCTGTGGCAGAGAGGAGAAAAAAAAACAAAAAATGAGTTTCTTGACAAACCGAAGGAACCGAACACGAGGTAATCAGCTGGCGCACAATTCACCCTGGGTACCACTGGAATTTATCTGAACTATTCACAGGACATGGTTGTTGTCATCTCTAGTTGCCCTTAAACCAAGTGGCTCTCTAAGCCATTTCAGAAGAAAATTAAGAAACAGCCATATTGCAGAAGGTCTGGACCCTTGTCTAGTTACATCAGGTAAGGATGGCAGTTTCCTTCCCTAAGAGGCATTAAAAACCCATCTGGTCCATTGCAGTAATTGTTGCTCGTCATCATGTTCACCTTTACTAAGACTAGCTTCAATTTTACATTCTAATCCACCTCAACAGAAGGTTCCAGGTAAAGAACAAAGCAAGTTTACAGCCTAGGAATAAGCCTTTTAGCCCTCTAAGCCTGAGCCATCCAAATGTACTGTCTAAACCAGTCAGTCAATTCCTAAGCATCTGTATCCCTCTGCTCCCCACCTACTCTTGCATCTGTCCAGACGCATCTTAAATGAATCTACCGTGCCTGCCTCTACCACCTCTGCTGGAAACGCGTTCCAAACGGCCACCACCCTCTGTGTGAAGTACTTGCCACGTGTATCCCCTTAAACTTTCCACTCTCACCTTTGAAAGCATGACCTCTGGTTATTAAATCCTTCACCCTGTCTCTATCCACCCTGTCTATACCCTTCATTATTTCGTAAACCTCAATCAGGTCCCCCCTCAATCTCCTTTTTACTAATGAAAATAAACCTAACCTAACCTCAACCTCTCTTCATACTAGTACCTTCCCTACCAGGCAACATCCTCGTAAACCTTCTCTGCACCCTCTCCAAAGTGTCCACATCCTTTTGGTAATGTGGCGACCAGAACTGTACACAGTATTCTAAATGCGGCCAAACCAACATCCTGTAAAAGATCAAAGTTCACCATCTGCTATGATGGGACTTGAACCTATGACCCCAGAATGTTAGCCTGGAAGTTTTTTGTATTATCAGTGCAGTGACATTACCACTACACTGCCACTGGAGAGCTTAAGTAATCACAACTAGCATCCCACCCACTTGCAAACTGAATTCTCATCAATTCACCCCACAGCCTCTCCTCACATTCCCAAACTAAAGCCTCAGTGATTCATGTCATGACCAGCATCGCTGCTGACCCTAGCCTCACCATGTCTCTCTCCTCATTGTGCTCGTCCTTCACGATGAAGATCATGTCGAATCGAGACAAGATGGTTGGCATGAAGTCAATGTTTTCCTCTCCTTTTGTATCATCCCAGCGTCCAAAAACAGAGTTTGCTGCAGCCAAGACCGAGCAGCGTGAGTTCAGAGTGGTCGTGATCCCAGCCTGTGGAACAGTTAGCATTCCCATCATCCTCCAAGTCTCCAATATTCCTGCAACACACAGCCCTGGGAAACATCCCTGCCATCCACTCTAACAGTGGCAACCCTCCTCAACTGATGGAGTTTGTCCTCAGCAACAATACCCACCTTAACGTCCCAGGCCCGATACCTCAGGTAAATGGGATCCAAGGAAATGTGTTTGTTGAGAGAGGTCCGGTTGGAATGCTATGCTTCTAGGAATTCTCGTGCATGTCTCTGTTTGACTTGTCCTAGGATGGATGTGTTGTCCTTCCTCATCTGTATGTAAGAATACTAGTGAGAGTGGGTCATGTCTTTTTGTGGCTAGTTGATGTTCATGTATCCTGGTGTCTGGTTTTCTCTTGTTTGTCCAATATAGTGTTTGTTACAGTTCTTGCATGGCATGTTGTAAATGACATTGGTTTTGTTTGTTGTCTGTATAGGTCTTACAAGTTCATTAGCTGCTGTTTTAGTGTCTTGGTGGTTTTGTGAGCTACCATGATGCCAAGAGGTCGGAGTATCTGGCAGTCATTTCCAAGATGACTTTGATGTAGAGCAGAGTGGCTAGGGTTTCTGGACATGTTTTGTCTGCTTGTAAGCAAAGCTAGGCCTCCAGATCAGCAAAGTTCATTCAAATCCACAAGGAGACACGGTCCCCAGTAATAGTTCCAGCTGTCAGCCCATGCCTTTATACAAATCCATCATCTCAGCCTTTCAACTGTGACCTCCACCCTCCCTTCATAGAATGGTCCCAGTGCCAAAGGAAGCCACTCAGCCTGTCAGGATAGTCCCAGGACACAGTACATTGAGCTGGCCTCTCCATTCTTCCCTGCTTCCTGGAAAATCCCACCTTACTACCCCAAAGACTCTCGTTTGACAAAACACGCCACAAAACTCCCTCCTAGCTTTCTGACCTCAGGGTCACAGTCCCAAGCATGCCCCCACCTGGGGCTGGCTTCTCACCTTGGCAATGGAGATGGTCTGCTGCTCCATGGCTTCATGGATTGCCACTCGATCGTCCTCACGCATCTGAGACACAGCAGATTGGAGTCAGCAAAGTTCAAGGCGCCAGGCCATTCTACCCCTCTCACCTGTAGTTTCTTTTATGATTGCATGGGACATGAATGTCACTGGCTGGGCCAGCAGTTGTTGTCCACCCCTCACTGCTCTTGAATGCAATCGCTTGCTAGGCCATTTCAAGGGGGCAGCAAAAAACACTCAGTCAACCACGCTGCTGTCAGTCTGGAGTCACCTATAGGTCTGACCAGGGCGAGGATGGCAGATTTCCCTGCCTAAAAGGACATTAGTGAACCCAATAGATTTTTACAACAGATGACAGCTGCACGGTCACTATGAGGATAGTTTTCCAATTCCAGATTTTATCAAATTCAATTTTAAGAACATGATCCAGGGCCTCTAGATTACAAGCCCAGTGACGTAACCACTGCACTGCTGCCTCCACTAGCACGCTGGAGTCAATTTCAAAGATTCACGAGTCTTTAAGTGGAGACTGCTCACCTCACCTCCACCCTAGAGTGAACCCGTCATTCAAAGAACACAACCCCTATTTACAAATTTCTCAACTGGGGCAAAACATTCAACTCACTGGCACAAAGAGTTAGAGTAGTTGGACCAACTGATCATTGAGCAGTTTTGTATTGCACTAAAACATTAATAAACACACCTTTCTAGTCATGGGAGATCACCCACCTTATCAGGATCAATGCAGCACAGAACTATCAGAGTTCCCTCCTCAAAATTACTGACACACTGAGGTAATTTAATGTTCAAATTTTGACAAAATTACATTCAATGCAACACACTCGCTATCCCGTATAAGGAATTT
Source organism: Chiloscyllium plagiosum (assembly GCF_004010195.1). Lineage (NCBI taxonomy): Eukaryota > Metazoa > Chordata > Chondrichthyes > Orectolobiformes > Hemiscylliidae > Chiloscyllium > Chiloscyllium plagiosum. The sequence continues at coordinate 20,950,580 of NC_057748.1, read as the reverse complement.
TGCTTTGGATCAGACGTCGCAAGCTGGTCCGGTATACATTGACTAGTTCCAGAGAGCCTTTGAGCACACTCCCTCGTACCTTGTCAAACTCGTCGATGCAGACAACGCCCCCATCAGCCAGAACCATGGCGCCCCCCTCCATGATGAAGTTTCGAGAGGATGGATCCCGCATGACTGAAGCAGTGAGTCCGGCCGCACTACTTCCCTTCCCAGATGTGTACACCTACACAACACAAAAACAGTCCACACCCATCAGCAGAGGAGTCACCGTGGCATGCGGACAGTCTCCCTCCTGCTTCCAGCGGAGCCAGCAAATCGAACAGCACCAGCCCCTCAGCGCTCCCAGGGACACAGGGAAAAGCGACCTTTATTGCTGACCTCAGGGGCATGTGGGGAGGGTCGGACTGGAGTCACATGTAGGCTGGACCAGACCACTGTCAGCCCTGAAGGATTCTGGGTTTCCCTGACCCACCCAACAGTTTTAGCGCTCATTTTATCTGGAGCTGGCGCATAAATCAATATGCTAATTCAACCCGTGACCTTGAGATCCCAGCTCCAACACCACATCTGGAGCTGACACCAGGAGCCAAGGCCTGTAATACTAGGCCTCAGTGCAGGATTAGAGAAGGTGGGACTGTTTGCCCTGGACCGGCAAATGCAGGGAGGAGATCTGATAGAGGTCTTTAAAATCATAACGGGTCATAACAGAGTAGAGAAGGAGAATGTCCTCCCCCTCATGAAGAATTTAGGAACTAGAGCAATGCCAATCTAAAGCAATTGGTAATAGCAGCAAAATAGTCTCATTGGAAGAAATAAAATAATGGAGGTGGGGAACAGTGGAGATAGATTGCATTCAAACGGTGTTTTAGATTGTTATTTGAAAAGGAACAACATATTCGGTTAGAGGGAAAAGGCAGGAGAATGGCACAGTGGCTCAGTGGATAGCACTGCTGCCTCACTGCACAAGGGACCCAGGTTCAATTCCAGCCTTGGGTGACTGTCTGTGTGGAGTTTGCACGTTCTCCCAGTGCCTGCGTGGGTTTCCTCCGGGTGCTCTGGTTTCCTCCCACAGTCCAAAGATGTGCAGATTAGTTGAATTGGTCATGCTAAATTGCCCATAGTCAGGGGTGAATATGGGGAATGGGTGGGTTAACCTCCGGAGGGTTGGTGTGGACTTGTTGAGCTGAATGGCCTGTTTCCATACTGTCGGGAATCTAATCTAATGGCACTGAGAACTACACAGAGAAGCAGAGCAGGTGAATCATCTCATTATTCAGGTGTCCTCACAACCTTCGCAGGTAGCCATGCTTACCCCGATGGGTGAACACCTCTCCACAAACTTCAGCAGCTGAGACTTGGCCGTCCCTGGGTCCCCAAGCATCAGCAAATTAATGTCACCTCGCCGTGTCAGACCGTCCGGCAGACTACAGGGGGAGAAGCAAAGGCCAGTTAAACCACCCAGTCAATCACTGGTATGTTGTACCTTGATCCCCTCCCCTATCAGCATATACAGAAGTAGTTAAATGACTAGAAATCTATTCACCTCACTTTTGAACATCTGAATTGGTATAGGAGGCAATTTGGCCTACCATGTCTGTACCAGCTCTTCAAAAGAAGATTATTTAATGTCAAACTCCTGCTTTCTCCACGTACCAACAATTTCCATCCAAATAATTATCCAGTACCCCTCAATTGAACTTGCCTCCACCACATTCCCAGGCAACGCATTTTGCATGCACACACATCAAATATATTCAATAAATGAACTTCCACGGCGTTGCGGCAGAGGATAACAAAAACTTGCCATGCCATGTGAACATGTTCCTCCTCTCAATTCGAAACGGGTTTTCTCCGATTTCTGTGACTGTGACCCATTTTGAGGCAAATCCCAGTCTGCGGAACCAAGGTAAGAGCAAGCACACATACACATGGAAACATGCACACACTCTCAGCGACCTTACAGTACACACCAGCACTGTTTGATTACTGAACAAAATCAGATACCAAGGTGTCGGGACAGACCACCAAAACCTTGGTTGAAAGCAGATTTTGAGGCATGTTTTAGGAAGTGGGTACAAAGTGAAGAGATTTTCAGGGTATGATTTAGAAACAAGGTACAGGAGCAGGCCATTCGAACCTGCACCGTCATTCAGTATGATCACGGCTGATCATGCAATCTCAGTATCCCATTCCCACTCTCTCCCCATATGCCTTTAGCCACAAGGACTATGCCCATCTCCCTCTTGAATATATCTAATCAAGTGGCCCCACCAGCTCCCTACAGGAGAGACTTCCACAGATTCTGAGTGAGGAACTTCTTCCTCATCTCAGTCCTAACTGGCTTACCCCTTATTCTTAGACTGTGACCGCTAGCTCTGGACTTTCCAAACATCTGGAACATTCTTCCCACATCTAGCTGGTTTAGTCCCATCAGGAGTTTCTATAAGCGACCCCCCTTTTTCTTCCAAACTCCAATGAGTACAAACTCCTATGAAGCTGTATTTGCAATCCAGTAAAACCTTGCTTCACAGAAAATCACTTAATAGAAACAATGGGGCTTTTGGGAAAAGTGGGGTTAGGGGCTGACCAGCAAAAAACAAAATTACTCATGATCGCTCAACAATCATCCAAAATCTTAACGCCAAGTATAGCACAGCCTGAATGAAGGTTGAAATCATATTTATTAACAAAAGCAAATTTAACAGTGCATTAATAAGAGTAAGAAAACTTCTCATTGTACAGTACCTCTCTCAGAAAGCTGCTACTGGCAGCTGACATCGAGCGTGTGCAGAGACTTCAGCGGATGCACAAAGACTGGCACCAATGTCGCACATGTACAGATGATGGCGCATGTGCAAAACGGCATAGATTTTGCCAAGGACATCGGCGCATGCAGCGCGCAAACTAATACCTGCTGGAATTGCACTATTTCCAACAGAGGTAAGCGTTCTCCAAAATACCATTCCCTAATTCTTCAGTGACGTTACAGCCAAATTGCGCGGCCCAAAAGCGCTTTATACCAGAACTACCTGTACATGCCCAGTTGGTCCGGTCTTTCCCATATGTCAGTCCTGCCATCCCAGGAATCAGTCTGGTGAAGCCTCACTGGACTCCCTCAATAGCAAGCATGTCTGTCCTCAGACTAGGAGACCAAAACTACACACAATACTCAAGGTGTAACCTCACCAAGGCCATGTATAACTGCAGCAAGACATCCTTACCCCTATACTCAAACCCTCTCGCTCTAAGGGCAGCACGCCATTAGTTTTCCTCACTGCCTGCTGAACCTACATGCCAACCTTCAGCGACTGCTCCACCATGATTATGCTGCACCTCACCTGGCAGCTGAAGACACAGCCATAATGAGACACAGAGGAGAAGTTTACATTGATGCAGGGTCAGACCAAGATCGCAAGTAGATCTCTTTAACAGAACCACCCCTTTCCACATCACAAACACTCACCGCTTCCTGGAGCCCCCGAAGAGCAGGCATGCAATGGCCTTCTTGATGTCAGAGCTGCCGTAGATGGAGGGAGCAATGCTTTTGGCAACAGTCTCGTAGATGTTGGGCATGGCAGCTAGCTGGCGGAACTCCTCCTCGTCCTGTGGGGCTGTGGTACCAGACAGGCCGTGTCCTAAGGATAATGATACTATTGTGAGATCAAGGACCCCTGTTCCAGAGAGATGACTCCCCATCAGAGAGCGGGTCAGCTCACTGCCGGCTCTCAGTCCCGGAATTTATTCACCAATTAAAATTAAACAAAACCCTCCTCGATTAGATCGGACTACATGGGTCTCTCCCAAGGAAGTTCCCACACCAGACCTCAAGGCCCATGAGCCCTCTGAAGAGCAACCCACCCAGACCCATTCCCCTTCATTTACCCCTGACTAATGCACCTAACACTATAGGCAATGTAGAACGGCCAATTCACCAAACCTGCACACCTTTGGACTGTGGGAGGAAACCGGAGCACCCGGAGGAAACCCACGCAGACACGGGGAGAATGTGCAAACTCCACACAGACAGTTGCCCGAGGTGGGAATTGAACCCAGGTCCCTGGCGCTAAGAGGTAGCAGTGCTAACCATTGAGCCACCCACTGGAGAAAACCCAAGCACACTCAAGGGGCAAACCAGATTAAGGGACACATGATCTATTGAAACAGAACATGAAGAGCATCTTGGAAACAAATCTCAAGCTACATGAATAAATCAAATTGTAATTCATGCAAAAAAAAGACAAAACTTTCCAATAACCTCATGATATCCCTCGGCTGTTTCCAGCCGACATACTTTTGAAACAGTCACTGCCTGCAGAGGAAGTGTGGCAGCTAACGTGCACAGTCATCTCCCAAAAACAGTAACGGGGTAATATCCAGGTGATAGGTCACCGGGATGTTCCCTGAGGGATCAATGTTGACCAGGACACTAGGGATAACGCTCCAATCCCCTGCTCATCTCTGTGAACTGGTGGCTGTGAGATTGCAGCTCTGACAGTGTAGCACTCCCTCAGTACCACAGAGGTCCTGGTTTAAACCCTGGAATAGGGTCCAGTGAATTCAGAGTTGAGGGGAGAGGGATCATAGTCATGAAAGCATGGCACTGTGTGAACATGGTCAGAATCAGTGGGACAATTCACTGGCTCCTCATTGTCCTCTGCCATCTGAGGACCTGAGTGTTAAGGCAGCCCAGTTAACAATTTCACATAGGAGAGTTAACGGAGGGATGTGTATCTGTGTGCTTGTGTCTGAGTGCAAGTGTGTGTGTGTGTGTGTGTGTGTGTGTGTGCGTGTGCGTGTGTGAGAGAGAGAGACAGAGAGTGCCTGTGTCAGGGTGAGAGGCAGGACATACCTGTACCCTCAGTGTCGACCTGGATCCCAACCACTCGGATGTAGGATCCCCGGATCCCCACTCCAACTCGGTCACGACCTTTGTTGCGGCCTGCACCCGCTTTCTTGATGGAGTAGATCCCCATGATGGTGACACGGTTTCCAGGGACGACTTTATCACACAGGTACCTGCAGTGAAGACAGAGAGTGAGAGACAAAGTGTGTGTGTGTGTAAGAGAGAGAGAGAATGTGGTGTCTGTGAGACAGAAGGTCAGTCACCAGCAGGAGGTGAGGGTGGGAGATTAAAGGCCAATTCCATCTACCAACACCACATCACCACCCAAGCATGGAGGTACAGAGGGGCACAAACCCCAAAACTCAGTTGTAAAAGGGAGGCTCTCAAAATAGTGCCCCATCTTCTGAACTCAGCCACAAGCCTCCAGTGAATCAACTGCATTGGTCCTTAAATATGATGACCAAAACTCTACACCATATTCAAGATGTGCTCTCACCAATGCCCTGTGAACTGAGCATAAAATCTTGCATTCAATTCCACTTATAAGGACAGCAAATTCATTAGCCTCATTGATCACTTCATGTACCTACATAATAACTTCTAGTGACAAAACATGTAGATTTCTGCAGTGATTCTGTTTATGCAACACTCTGCTTTTTAGATCTTCCTACCAAAGTGAACTGCATTTTTCGACATTATACTCTTTCTGCCAGATTTTTTTTGCCCACTCACTCAACCCATCTAGATCGGCCTGCAACCACATGTAGTCTTCACAATGTATTTTCCTGCCTTCCATGGTGTTGTCTGCAAAGTTAGGCCCTGATCATTGGGTGTGAATTGTAAAAAGCTGAGGCCGCAGTTCAGATCCCTGCAAGATTCCACTCGTCATAACTGTCCAATCAGACAAAGACCAATGTGAGAATACTGTTTGCTGCCAACCCATCACCCATCCATCCCAATCTGTTATTCCCTAAACAATGAGCCCTTACTTTTCACAATAGCCTTCTGTAAATCCAGACAGAGTAAACCTACAGATTCTCCGTTACCCACAGCACATTACTCCTACATAGAGAAACCCCATGGATTGATGCAGCAGGGCCCACATTGGTAACTGCACCCACCTCCTCCCGACCAGGATCCTGACAAGAACCGGATAATTACTCACTGGGGGCAGAAATAGATTCATAGAACCTGTGCTCTGCAGAGAGAAGGTTTCAGCCCATCGAATCTGCACTGACCCTCTGGACAGCATCCTGGTTCCTCCATCCGCATCCCATAACCCTGGATTTACCCTGGCTAGTCCACCTAGCCTGCACATCCCTGGACATACGAGCAAATTCAGCATGGCCACTCCACCTAACCTACACATCATTGCACTGTAGCAGGAAACCGGAGCACCCAGAGGAAACCCACGCAGTCACAGTGAGAGGGTGCAAATTCAGATGGGCACCTGAGAGTGGAATCGAACCCAGGTCCCTGGCGCTGTGAGGCAGCAGTGCTAACTACTGAGCCACCGTGCTGCCCTATTCACTGCTGCTGCCCAGGGAGGCACAGTCAGAGTTAACTGCCTGCAGTGCAGGTGAACCAACCTTGCCCCACTCCTCATGTGGCCTGACTGCATCCCCATCACTCAGTGTACCCCGACCTCCGTCACGCCACCCCACCCCAGTACCTGTCACAGTAAAGCTGCATGTGTCGGGGCATCTCTCCATGAGGCACAGCGTCAGGAGCTTCTTGCAGCTTCAGGGTTTGGAAATCCACACATTTGCACTTGTCAGGAATGATGAAATATGGGTCCACGGGGCACTTTGGGCGCCCGGCCTGCTCCCTGCAAACACACCCACATAACGCCTCCGTCATCCTCAGTGCAAGCAGCAACAACCACCCCAGGCCTTGAGCTTGAAGGCAGACCGGCCAACAAATCTCTACCCCCCCGCTACCCACCAACATAAATGAAACATTACCCAGAAAAAAAACTTTTCAACCTGAAACCTTTAATAAATCAGGGTAGGAACAAACTCAGGGAGGGCCCCACAAATCTCCACAATGTAAGCAAGGGAGCCCGTTCCAGATATGTAGCTAATGAGGATATTGAAAAACCAGAGGAACGAACAGCACAATTCAGGAGCAAATAGAAGTTCAATGATGGACATTGTTTCTCACTCATTGGCTTTACCAGGCACCAATGCAAATAAGGTCAGGGCGTGGGCAGCAAATCTTCGACACGGGAGTGAAGGTGTTAGGGAGCGGGGGCATAGCCTCAGCAACCCACGATCCAGACTCGATAATGCCACGCCTCACACTCACGTGTTGCACTTGCGTGGCAGGGTGTAGCCTTCCAGCCCGGGGCGGACCGCGATGTTGCTCATCACGTTGCGACAGCCACGACATTCAATGGCAATTCTGGTGGCCTTGGCCCGCACTGAGCTGGCAGAGATCACAATGCCCGGAATCTTCACCAAACGAGACATCTGGTCCGACTGACAGGGGAAAGGGAGTATTAAAACAGTGCCAGGCAAAACCTCACACCTTATTAAAAAAAACAATTTATAAAACAGAAATTTGCCTGGATGGTATTTAAAAACATTTCATCTTTAGACATTACACAGAATATGGAATTTTCGCACAGTGGTGGTGATCCAGAACCAGGGAACACAGTCTTAGAGAAGGGGTAGACTGTTTACTCCTAATTCTTATGTTCAAGGTTCCCCAGAGCATTGGTCTGGGCCTCTGGATTATGAATGATGCGACCACAGCCCAGACACAAAATGCAGGTGGGAGGATGAAATGTGGAAGAAGCTGCAGAGGTGCTTCCGTGTGACTTGGACAAGTTGAATGAGTGGGCAATTGCATGGCAGATGAAGTATAATGTTGATTAAGGGTGGATTATCCACTTTGGTAGCACAAACAGGAAGGCAGATCATCTAAATTGCGATAGATTGGGAAAGTACAAGACATGGGAGTTACTTGTCTCCCAGCCATCGTAAGTAGGCAGCCAGTGAAAGTTGCAGAAAGTATACAGGTATTGGGTTTCATAGTGAGAGGATTTGAGTACAGGCATGGGAATGCCTCACTGCAATAGTACAGGGTTTTGGTAGCTGCACACCTGCAGTACTATGTGCAGTTTTAATCTCCTTATTTGAGGAAGGATGTCAGGCTATGGAGGGAGCACAACAACGGTGTAATTGACTGCTTCCTCCGCTGGCAAGACTGATGTCCGAGAGACTGGATTAAACATACCGGAGTTTCGGAGAAGGATGGTGGGCGTAGTCTTGGGTTTTGAAATTATATTTTCAAACGAATTGTTCAGGGTTAATTGGAAAGAAAATGTAAAAGAACATGAAAAGCAGGTCTAATACAAAAACAGCCTGCTTTTCATGGAAGGTGAGCACATGCCACTGACCCACATCTGAGTATTGCCCTGTTATGTAATTCAGAATTGGAATTAGACTTTATTGTTGTGGGTATATGAATAGGAAAGGTCTGGAGGGATATGGACTGGGTGCTGGCAGGTGGGACTAGATTGGGTTGGGATGTCTGTTCGGCATGGACAGGTTGGACCGAAGGGTCTATTTCCATGCTGTATATGACTCTATAGACATACAAGAGTACAGTGCGAAGTGTACATATCGCCATTCTCTGGCACTATCTTGGTTATACACTGGATGACAAAACTGCAAAAACACAGGGGCCAGCTGGATTTGTTTTTCAGCCCGTTGTGAAGGTTGGAAAATTACTACAGCAATTATTAAAGAGAGATTAAACGCACAATCTCAGATTCAGAATACCATTAGTATCAGGGACTTTGCCCCACTTATTAGACTTTTTAACCATTGGGCAGGGGTTCACAACATTGGTGCCATGGAATCTGAGACAGAGCTTCGAGTGTCATACCACCAGAGTCCCTGACAGATAGAAGGCAGTGTCAGACTCATGTATTTGTGTATACTCACTTGTTAGTTTGCCTATTTCTCTAATAGATAATAAGTAGATTAAACTACTAAATTGGCTTGACATTAAAGTGCATGCGTCATTACTTTTGCCAGCATTTAGCCCATATCCTTCTAGATCTTTCCTATCCACGTACCAATCTTAGTATCTTTTAAACGTTGAAATTGTACCAACTTTACCACTTGCTCTGGCAGCTCATCCAATACACCCACCACCCTCTGTGGTCCCTTTTAAATCTTTCCCCTCACCTTACAAATATGCCCCCAAGTCTCAAAATCCCCCCCTACTCGTGAAATCTCCCACCCTAGGAGAAAGACCTCTGCCATTCATCTTATCTATACCCTTCATGATTTTATAAACTTCTATAAGGTCGCCCCTCAATGTTCTATGCTCCAGTGAAAAAAAGTCCCTGCCTATCTTCACAACTCAAACCCTCCATTCTCAATAACATTCTGATTAATTTCTTCTGAACCCTGCTCAGCTTAATAATATCCTTCCTCTCCCAGAGAGACCAGAACTGAACAGTATTCCAGAAGGGGTGTCACCCACGTACTGTACAATCTCAATGTAACATCCCAACTCCTTTACTCAAAGATCTGAGCAATGAAGACAAGGACGCTAAATGCCTTCTTAACCACCGTGTATATGTGACGCAAATTTCAGAAGAACTATGCATCTGAACCCCTATGTCTCTGTTTTACAACACCACCCAAGGCCCGACTTTTAATTGTGCAAGACCTGCCCTTATTTGTTTTACCAGAAATTTCTCCCTTCACTGGCTTCTCTCCAAGCAGAACAGACCCAACCTCTCCAATCAATCGTCACAACTGAAGTTTCTTGATCCTGGAACCATTTTTGTTAACCACTTTCGCATTTTCTCCACTCCAAAACACTAACATCCTTTGGTCTCATATGTTTCAATAAGATCACTTCTCATTCTCCTACACTCCCGTGAGGATAGGCCCAATGTGTTCAACCTCTCAGATGCCAACCCCTTTATTCCAGGAATCAGCTGAGTGAACCGTCCCTGAATTGCCTCCAATGCAAGTCCATACCTTCTCAAGGGGTAGTGTCCAAAATTGTACAGTTGTTTTAGTTAAAAGCTGTGGATCTCACCAACTCCCCTGTCCATTTGTAACAAAATGTTCTCCATTTTCTATTCCACCAATCTTCTAAAAATCACCAACGTACTTTGGCTTGCTCATCACTCACTAATCTAATCTTCAGAATGCACGAAACAGGATACAGTATGAAGTAAGTGGCACAGTGGTTAGCACTGCTGCCTCAGAGCGCCAGAGACCCAGGTTCAATTCCCGCCTCAAGCGACTAACTGTGTGGAGTTTGCATATTCTCCCCTAAACTGCGTGGGTTTCCTCCCATAGTCCAAAAAAGTGCAGGTTAGGTAAACTGGCCATGCTAAATTGTCCGTAGCGTCAGGTGAAGGGGTAAATGTAGGGGAATGGGTCTGGGTGGGTTGTACTTCGGCGGGTCGGTGTGGACTTGTTGGGTTGAAGGGCCTGTTTCCACACTGTCAGTAATCTAATCTTTATAAAAACTGCAGACGCTGGAAATCAGAAACGAAAAAAGAAACTGCTGGAAAAGCTCAGCAGTTCTTCAGCATTTGTGGAGAGAAAGCAGAGTTAATATTCCAAGTCCAGCGCTGCTTCTTCAGAGCTAGTTATAGCTAGGAAAAGGTTGGTATATTTGAACAAGAAAAATGAAAATCCTGATGGAGGGGAGCAGAACTTCCACAAGGTGGGCATACATGAAAGGGATATGGCAATGAAATGCTTCATAAAGAGAGTGAGAGCTTAATAAACCTTTCCCTGATATCCCAACAGGCAGGGGCACATCTCACCAGAAACCCCTCCCCGGTTGTTACCTTCAGGCTGCGGATATTAGCAGAGTTGGCACTGGACCGCAGCATGACCTGGATCTCCTGAAGCGTCTCCTCACCAGCTGGGCGTGGGCGTGTCACTTCATCTGCCACCTCTCGCGCTGCCTCCTCCAACTGCAGGGGACAGGAAGCAAAGAGAGAGGCACACACACACACAGATATAACTACAGTCACTCACACACTGCACAGTCCCCACCCCACGACGAGACTCTAGAGCGGGCCGATACCACACATCTTTCTCAGCTGGGAATGTGGCGTTGGTGTTAATTAATCAACCCAAGTTTGCCCTCCTCAGAGAACATTTAAATCATCACCTTCCACCCTAGTAGTAGAACCAGGTGGCAAAAAGGACACTCAGGTCAAGCCCTATGGGAACCAGGAACAACCTACTACAGATAATGTCACCGAGCACCTCATTAACCAGGAGCAACCCTGGATAACTCCAGACTATTTGACTGCTTGGGTATCACAACTGTGATTCATGTGGCATTTACTAACTTTACAGAAAGGGTGCATTCCAGAGGATTGGAAAATGCCAGGGCAATGGTACACCAGCTCAGCTATTCCTGTGTCACATTTCAAGTCTGTGATCCCTCCCAACCGTGGTCAGCGGTCACACTGAATGGACAATGGTCCATGCTGGGAAGGAAATGCTCCCTCCTGATATCTTAGGCAAAGGGGAATGCCTTTGGGTTTTTACCAGTGGCAGGTGTTCAGATGGTTGCTTGAGAAGGTAGTCAGCCAAATCCTCATCGAAGCTGCTCAGATCCTCGAGGGACACCTCGATCCAGTATTGCCCCAGGTTGTAGTGACGTTTCAGTTCATCCCTGTGCATCAGTCAAAATCCAAAGGAATTAAATGCCAGAGCAGCAAAGAGCATGTTAGCTTCCCTGCACCTCCCCTTGCCCCATTCCTGTCAATTCTCTCCCTACTGGCCTCATTACCCATCCCTCCTCCAATTCAACATTCACCCAGATCCCCAACACCCTCTTCTCACTCCTCCTTTCCCTCAATTCCCCCCAATGCCCATTTCCCTGAACAACTACCCCACCTCCTTCAGACCTCCCTCGTCCTTGCCCCCCCGCTCCCCTTCCCACCACCCCGGGATACCCCCAC
>NC_057748.1:20930929-20937692 GCF_004010195.1 Chiloscyllium plagiosum | reverse complement strand
AGAGAGGGGCCGGGGGGAGAGAGAGAGGGGCCGGGGGGAGAGAGAGAGAGAGAGGGGCCGGGGATGGAGCCGGAGCCGCGGTCTCTCGGGGATTCTCCTCTTCACTTTCTCTCCCTCTGTTTATTTTCTATATTTTCTCCCTTTTCTGTATTTCTTTCCCTCTATTTATTTTTTCTCTCTCTCTCTTCCCGCCGCGTTGTCCCCGGTTTCGCGCCAGATTCACCTCAGGCCCCGCCCCTTCCCCTCATTGGCTACTCCTCTCCAAGGCCCCGCCCCGAGTTCATTCTGGCGCCAAACTCTGGCCAATCGGCGAAAAGAACATTTGCGGGTGGTCAGTCGGCCCCTTATCCCCCTGCTGCCCCTTTGGTAAAAGGCACTAACCGAAACATCGCTTCCCTCCTGAAAGCAACAAAACCCTCGCGGTGATGGGTCCCTCTTGGGATGTGAATTCCCTGGAAGTATCTCACTGGAGGATATCATATTCAGATTGGTTTCTGATCTGTGTTCACAAGGCACCAGCATGATCCCCAAACATTTCCTGTGTTTCCTTCATAATTTCCACTATGTTTTAACTTCTACTTAAGCATTATCCCGAGGGCTGAATGGGAATCATCAATTAACCTCCTGGCCACCAGAGAGAGTGAAATGCATGAAACACATAGGGCAATGTCCAAAATCCAAAGATGTGCAGGTTAGGTGAATGGTGTCGAAAAGCGTGGAGCTTGAAAAGCACAGCAGGTCACGCAGCATCGGAGGAACAGGAGAATCCACGTTTCAGGCATAAGCCCTTCATCAGGAAGGGGGGGGGGGGGCGAAGGGGGCTGAGAGATAATTAGGAGGGTGGGCGTGAGGAAGCTGGAAAGGCGATAGATTAGATTACTTACAGTGTGGAAACAGGCCCTTCGGCCCAACAAGTCCACACCACCCGGCCGAAGCGCAACCCACCCATATATTTACCCCTTACCTAACACTACGGGCAATTTAGCATGGCCAATTCACCTGACCTGCACATCTTTGCAAACTGGTGGAGCCAAGTTGATGCTGTGTGGTTGGAGGGTCCCAAGGCAGAAGATGAGGCATTCTCCATCTAGGTATTTGGTGGCTTAGGTTTGGCAGAGGAGGAGGCCCAGGACTTACATATACTTGGCAGAGTGGGAGAAGGAGCTGAAGTAGTCTGCCACAGAGCAGCGGAGTCATTTGGTGCATGTGTCCCAGAGAGGTTCCCTGAAATGTTCCATGAGTTGGCATCTTGTCTCCCCAATGTAGAGAAGACCACATTGAGAGCAACAAACACAGTAGATTAGACATTTGGATGTGGAGGAAAATCTCCTTGGACAGAGATGAGAGGGGAGGTGTGAGCGCAGATTTTACACCTCTTGTGGTGGCAGGGATGGTGCTGGGAGTGGGGGGAGGAGTGGAGGTTGGTGGGGTTGGCATAGACATAACAAGGGAGTCGCGAAGGGAATGGTCTCAATGTAATACCGATAAGGGTGGAGAGGGCAATACTGTATATTTCTGCTGCTGGGGTCTGCTTGTAGGTGGCAGAAGTGATGGAGGATAATGCGCTGTATCTGGAGATTAGTGGGACAGCAATTTCCCCTCCAGCGCATCTCCTGCATTTCCCGCACCTCTGCCCTTGAACACCACCCCTCCAACCACAACAAGGATAGAACACCTCTTGTCCTCACCTTCCACCCCACTAAGATCCGGATACAGTTTATGGGTCAGGGTGAGTTATTCTTCGGAGAGTCAGTGTGGACTTGTTGGGCCAAATGGACTGCTTCCACACTGTAGGGATTCTATGATGGCATGCAAAGGATGTGATTTCTTTATCTAGATTTATTGCATATATTAGAAGAAAGATGGTAGCAACAGAAAGAGTAGACCCACTCAAGGATTAAGGAGGGAAATTACATGTGAAGCCATAGGAAGGGGGAGACTTATAAATACTTTGTTTCAGTATTCAGCGAGAAGGACATGACTGTCATTGAGATGAGGAATGAGAGTGTGAATACTCTGGAGAATGTCAATATATTGAAGGAGAAAGTTTTGGATATCCTAAATTGCATTAAGGTAGACAAGTCCCCAGGGCCGGATGGCATCTATCCCAAGTTACTGCGAGAGGCAGGGAAGAAGTAGATGGGATATAGGACTGGAGGTTAGTCAATGTTGTTCCCATGTCTAAGAAAGGAAGCAGGGATAATCCAGGATATTATATGCCAGTGAGCCTGACATCTGTGGTGGGAAGCTCTTGGAGAAGATGCTGAGGGACAAGATATCTGCACATTTGGAAGAAAATGAAATAGTTAGTGACGGGTAGCATGATTTTGTACAGCCAAGGTCATGTCTTACCAATCTGATTGCAATCTTTGAAGACATGACAAGGGTAATTGATGAGGGAAGGGCTGTGGATGTGGTTTATATGGACTTTAGTAAGGCATTTGATAAAGTTCCACATGGCAGATTAGTACAAAAACTAAAGTCACATGGGTAAGCTTGTTAAAATACCTATTTGAGTCAGCTCAGGGAATCCCTGATGGACTCCACCTGTAAGCCTCTCTTGGTTCATCCCAGAGATCAGACTCTGTGGTAGTCTGTAATATAAAATTCTTACAGACAGTTTAGTTTAAATTACTACCTTTATTTACCAATGGCTTCAATGTTACACTAGAACATAGATACCTACAAGCCAGGCTTGAGCTAAGGCTCTAAAACCATTAGTAGTGTAGCAGTGCCAGCTCTTACCCCTAAGAGCTCTCTCAGACAACTCTCATTGCTGCAAAGAAGCTGTCTTTATACAGAATTTGGTATTAAAATTACAAAAATGCCACATGTCCTTAATCAGATAAGCAGCAATAAAATGGCAAAAGTTTGCAGAGGAAGAAAAACTCATTGACAGGCCTGAGTACGCTTGACTAATTAAGCTTCATGCACATCAAAGGGGAAACCCTAGATCAAGCCAGGCCAAATGGTCAATTGCTTTGGCTTATGCATCATAACGAGGGACTAGTCTAAACTATGTGGAAAAGGTCATGAGGTAACCTTACTCAGCTAACATGCTTAATATCATTGTCCTACAAAATGGCTTTTTCTTTTAAAATCATCTTAGATTCCCAGAATGCAAATTAAATTCATAACATTCCAGGTTCTCAAGCTCCAGGGAACAACACACAAATATTCAATCCATGACAAGCCAGTGTTCACTCAAATCAGACCACAAAGAGTTAATATTTCCACCAGCTTCTGTCCTGTCTCTCTCTCTCTCTCTGTGTGTCCCTTGAACCCTTTGGTCAGTGAATGTAACTTACAGAAGAATGTTTTCTCTCTCTCACTCACACACGAACATCTTTCAACTTTCTTACCATATCAACTTTTAGCCTTTGTGTTTTCCTGGCCTGCACGGGTAATGAAACATTTACATTCCAGAACAGTCAAGATGAGGGAACTGAGCTTCATAAATTCAAATCTGCTCAGTGTGGTATACATGAAAATGTGTCAGGATTGTTCTGTTACATGCAAATTCCACTCATCTTAATAAATTACATGTTCTTTTCCTATTGAGTATGAGTTTTGTTAAGAGTCTTCAATCTAAACCAGAAATTTAGTTATCCGACATCTAACTGTGAAAAATGCGCACCTCAGCCCCCGAGGTGAGAAGGAAGTACTGCCACACGTTCAACATGTGAACAAATGTTATCACCTTATTTACACCAAGGTGAGTAAGAAGGCATATGGTATGCTTACCTTCATCACATTGACACTAAGAACAGATGTCCTTAATTCTTCTGAATAAATGGCGACCCTCCCCACTCCAGCCGTGGTCAAGCACTTTCCCACATCTCCTTAGCAAATGGGTAAGGCTACCAGCTTTCTCAGGCTGGCTAGATGAATACAAAACTGGCTTGGTCATAGGAGACAGAGGATAGCGGTGGAAGGGTATTTTTCAGAATGGAGACCGGTAGCTTGTGGTGTTCCACAGGGATCAGTCTTAGATCCTCTGTTGTTTGTAGTATATATAAATGATCTGGAGGAAAATGTGGGCGGTCTGATTAGCAAGTTTGCAGATGACACGAAGGTTAAAAATCACCAGGTTATAGTCCAACAGGTTTAATTGGAAGCACACTAGCTTTCGGAGTGACGCTCCTTCATCAGGCGATAGTGACGGTGGGTAGAATTGCTGATAGTGCCAATGATTGTGAAAGGATACAACAGGACATAGATAGATTGACGACTTGGTCGCACAAGTGGCAGATGGAAATGAATCCAGACAAAATATGAGGTGATGCATTTTGGAGGATCAAATTTAAGTGTGAATTACACTGTAAATGGCACAGAGCTTTGGAAGTTTAATATACAGACATGCCTCTGGGCATGTAGGTCCACAGTTCCCTGAAAGAGACGACACAGGTGACCAAAGTTATTAAGAAGGCATATGGTATGCTTACCTGCATCACAAGGGGCATGGAGTACAAGAGTTGGCAAACCATGTTGCAGCTATACAAAATCCTTGTTAGGCTGTATATGGAATATTGTATGCAGTTTTGGTCACCACGTTACCAGAAGGATGTGGAAGCTTAGGAGAGAGTACAGAGAAGATTCACCATGATGTTGCCTGGTCTTGAGGGTGATGACTATGAGGAAAGGTTAAAAAGACTAGGATTGTTTTCACAGGAAAGATGGCAGCTGAGAAGGGACCTGAGAGGCATAGATAGGGTAGATAGTCAGAGCCTTTTTTCCAGTGTTGAAGTTTCAATTACAAGGGGACACAGGTTCAAGATGAGAGGAGGAAAGTTTAAGAAAGATGTGCAAGGGAAGAGAGTAGAGAGTGGTAGGAACCTGATCGCACTGCCAGAAGAGATGGTGGAAGCACATGGGTGACATTTAAGAGGCGTTTGGACGGTCACGTGAATAAGGAGGGAATAGAGAGATACGAACCAAATAAGATTCTGTACAGTCCAGAAACAGGCCCTTTGGCCCAACCAGTTCACACCGAAGAGTAACCCACCCAGACCCATTTCCCTCTGACTAATGCACCTAGCACTATGGGCAATTTAGCATGGCCAATTCACCTGACCAGCACATCTTTGAACTGTGGGAGGAAACCAGAGCACCCGGAGAAAGCCCACACAGACATGGGGAGAATATGCAGACCCCACACAGACAGTTGCCTGAGGCTGGAATCGAATCTGGGTCCTTTGCGCTGTGAAGCAGCAGTGCTAGCCGCTGAGCCACCATGCCGTCCATAAGAGCAGAAGGTTTGCTTTTTAGTTTAGTTAGGGCATGATGTCTAGTAAAGGCTTGGAGGGCTGAATGACCCGTTCTTGTGTTGTACTCCTCTTTATTCTTCCTTTATACCGCATTAATCATTTCGCAAGATATTGGCACCGAGGCAACAAAAACCTCTTTGACTAGGTGATGGGAAATCATGCGATAAAAACCTTCAGGAATGTGTCCAGGCAGAGTTGGCAACTCCATATCTTGTCAATCGATAATGAAAGATTTGTGTATTTCAATAACTCTTCAAGCAAATGCTTCCCAACCTGTGCCACAGAACAAGTATCCACAAGCACCGACGGGTTTGAATAATGTGATGAGAGTCATAGAGATGTACAGCATGGAATCAGACCTTTCAGTCCAATTCAGCAGTGCCAGTCAGACATCCCGTCCTGACCTGGTCCCATTTGCCAGCATTCGGCCCACTTCCCTCTAAACCCTTCCTATTCATATAGCCTCCAGACACCTTTTAAATGTTGTAATTATATCAGTCTCCACCACTTCCTCTGGCAGCTCTTTCCATACACGTGCCAAACAGGTCCTTTTATAAATTTTTCTCCTCTCACCTTAAACATAGGCCCTCTTGTTTTGGACTCCACCACCCCAGGAAAAAGGCCTCAGCTATTCACCCTGTCCATTTCCCTCATGATTTTATAAACCTCTATGAGGTCACCCCTCAGCCCCCAACTGTGCAGAAAAGAAGCCACAACCTATTTCGCCTCTCCCTCTCATTCAAATCCTCCAGTCCCGGCAACATCCTTGTAAATCTTTTCTGCGCCCTCTCAAGTTTAACAACATCCTTCCGATAGAAGGGCAACCAGAATTGAATGCAGTATTCTAAAAGTGGTCTCACCTATGTCCTGTACAGCTGCCACATGAAGTCCCAACTCCTATATCCAGTGTTCTGACCAACGAAGGCAAATGTGCCTTCTTCACCCTTTATACCTGTAAGTCTGCTTTCAAGGAACTATGCACCTACATCTCTGGGTCTCTTTGTCTGGCAACATTCCCCAGGGCCATTCCATTAACTGTACAAGTCCTGCCTTGGTTTGCCCTACCATTGGGACTATAACTGCTGGAAATGTGTTGCTGGAAAAGCGCAGCAGGTCAGGCAGCATCCAGGGAACAGGAGAATCGACGTTTCGGGCATAAGCCCTTCTTCAGGAATGAGGAAAGTTTGTCCTGCAGGCTAAGATAAAAGGTAGGGAGGAGGGACTTGGGGGAGGGGCGTCGGAAATGTGATAGGTGGAAAGAGGTCAAGGTGAGGGTGATAGGTCAGACTGGAGTGGGGGCGGAGAGGTCAGGAAGAAGAGTGCAGGTTAGGAAGGCGGTGCTGAATTCGATGGATTAGACGGAGACAAGGTGGGGGGAGGGGAAATGAGGAAACTGGTGAAATCCGAAGCCTCCAGCAACAGACGTCCCTCCGGATCCTCCGCTCTACAGCAAATCCGAAGCCTCCAGCAACAGACGTCCCTCCGGATCCTCCGCT
>NC_057748.1:20908523-20930090 GCF_004010195.1 Chiloscyllium plagiosum | reverse complement strand
TGCAATCTTCTTCCCGCCCTCTCCGCCCCCACCCCAGTCTGACCTTTCACCCTCACCTTGACCTCTTTCCACCTATCACATTTCCGACGCCCCTCCCCCAAGTCCTTCCTCCCTACCTTTTATCTTAGCCTGCAGGACAAACTTTCCTCATTCCTGAAGAAGGGCTTATGCCCGAAACGTCGATTCTCCTGTTCCCTGGATGCTGCCTGACCTGCTGCGCTTTTCCAGCAACACATTTCCAGCTCTGATCTCCAGCATCTGCAGACCTCACTTTCTCCATTGGGACTATAACCCAATGTTGTGTGATTTTTGACTTTGTCCACCCCAGTCCAACACCAGCACCGCCACTAAATGTTGTGATTGTGTGGAAATAGATAAATATCCATGTATTTAATCAATTCTGTTTTAACACCTCCATCCTTACAGATAGAGAATTCCAGATCACAACAATCGCAACATGAAAATTCTCCTCTTTCTGCCCTCTGGCAATTACAATCAATCTCTGGCCTCCATTTATTCACAGCCCTGTCAATGGAGAGAGCTTCTTATTGGCTGTTATGGTGTTGTAATAGTGTTCCTGCCTCTGATCCAGGAGGGTTCAAATGCCACCTATTGCAGAATGTAAAATGACATCTCTGAACAGGATGATTAGAAAGTATCTTAAAAGAGTTTCTCCCCATGTTCTTTATTTATCAATTGGAACTTGGTTATTAAATCACACACAAATCTTCCCCACATGAAGTACTTCTCTGGTCTTGAATTAATTGAAGTCCGTCATCTCTGGAATCACTCCAGTCTACTACCTATGCAAGACTGTGACATTTTTGCTGAAAGAGGGTATTCAGTATTTAACATAATACTGCAATGAGGCCTAACCCTCAGGCTAATAAAAGTTTAACATATTGTTCAAGATTTTTTACCTTTTCAGTTGTTAAAGCAATGGGTAACATGCACTTTCTGAACCTGTCTTGTCTCCAATACTGATGACTGGTCTAAGAGTGGCAAGCAATATATTTCCAAGGAAGGTTGATGTTTGAGTCTAAGGGGATCACCTGGGTGGTAGTGCACCTATGTTGCCCTTGTCTTTCTAAGTGGTGGAGGTCTCAAGTTAGGAAGGTGCTATTGATGGAGCCTTGTTAAGTTGGTACAGTGCAGCTTGTGGATGGCACACACTGCTGCCACAGCGCATTGAAAGTGGTAGTGTACCAGTGAGGGGGGCTGCTTTGTCCTGGATGATGTGAAGCTACTTGAGTGTTGTTGAGGCTGCCTTCATCCAGGCAAATGGGGAGTATTGCATCACATGCCTGATTTGTGCCTTGTAGATAGTGGACATGATAGTGGTGAGGTCAAGAGGTGAGGTACTTGCTACAGTATTTCTAGCCTCTGACCTGCTCCCGTAGCCACTGTGTTTATGTGGCTAGTCCAGTTAGGGAATAGGAATCTCTTCAGGCGGTCAGTGGAGAATCCAAGGGCCAAATGGCCTCTTTCTGCACTGTGCGGATTCTGTGAAATTACAATAGGACTTCCAGAAACAATTGGCGATGGTGATGGAGGGCACTGAGTGGGGGAGCTCTGTTGCCACTGGGACCTCCGCCAGCAGGTGTCAATGGTGAGGGAGGCGGGGAAGGCTACCACAGCATTCAAAGGGGCTATCACTGGAAGAGAGCAGTGTCTTTGGTGGAAGAAGAGCTGATGGGAAGAGGGCACAAACAGGCGTGAGCTAGAGGCTTCATTACATGCAGGTAGTGTAAATAGATCCGTAATTTCTTTTCTGTTTGCAATGACCTCATACCAGTGGAATAAAGAATCCCTGCTTAATATCTCTGACTGAAACCCATCTGTCTTGTCCCCTAACTCATTCCGAAGGTAGGGTGAGTCTTAAAACTGCTCCCATCCGTCTCCTCTGCCCCTCCCAATGAGTTGAAGGACAAAATATGTTGGCGCAGGCTTGGAAAGCCAAAGGGCCTGTTCCAGTGCTGTATTGTTATTTGTTATATTGAGAATCCTTCCTGCCACAGGGACCAACTTTTATTTTTCTTTATTCTTTCATGGGATGTGGGCGTCAGTGCCGAGACCAGCATTTGTTGCCCAACACTAATTTCTCTCAAGTTGGGTCATGTCAGAAGTCATTTGAAAGTAACGTGTAAACAAAGTGATGTGAGAAAGACACTTTTTCCACACAGGGTGTAGTCAGCATATGGAGTGCACTGACTGGAAATGTGGTGGAGGCAAGTACAATTGAGGCATTCAAGAGCATGATTATTTCGACAGAAATGGTGTTCAGGGGTAAGGGGGAGAAGATTGTCACTCGGTAACAGAACCAGTGCAGTCACAACGGGCTGAATAGCCTCCTGAGATGTAATGATTCTGTGGTTGACATTATTGTGGGTTTGGAGTCACATAGTAGGACAGACCAGGTAAGGATGCCAGATTTCCATCCGTAATAGATATTAATGTTTATAGTTGATATGGTCACTGTACTGATTGTAATGAGGTCAGCTAGGTGGATCTCAGAATTTGAGTTCCCCGATTGGACCAGAGTAACAGCCCCAATCAGGGAGCCCTAGCTGACAGGGAGAAACAGGAGTGTCAGATCCTGTCACTCAGAGCTGTCTCTGAGGAAGCTAGGACTAGGACTCAAGGACTCTCCTCATGTAAATAAAAAGGTGACTTGGTGCTGGGATACTAGCCTCGGTGGAGTGATTTCTGAGGTGAGGGAAGTTTTTTTGTCTATGGAACTTTCCAGAGAGGATATTATTGAACACTTAAGAGAAGAAAGGTGAATTCTTCACTGACAAGGGAATCAATGGTTAATTTGGGGTCAACAAAAAAGTGGAATTGAGGCCCAAATCAGATCAGCCATGATCTAACTGAAAGACAGAGCGAGTCTGAGGGGCTGAATGGCCTCCATGTTCTCCAAATACTGCCAACTTGGCACCCAGATTACAGAACTGACTGGTTTGTGCAGCTCACTAAACATCTCACTGCTGAGGTTAATTATTCTCCAGCTTAGATTAAATCCACACACTCCACAACAGTTAAAACAGACATAAAACAGGATGTGAAATCAATATCAATTTTAATTCAAATGCACATGCCCACTTTGAAATGGTTTGAAAACAGTTTGTACAAATATATATTTTTAATGTATATACAGAAACTAACAAAAATAGAAAGAAATTGCATCTTTATCACACCTTTGCATTAGACATCCCACAGTGCTTTCCAAGTAATTAAACACATCTGAAGTGCAGTCATTGTTGTGAATGGTAGGACATTTATGCTGAGCATGATCCCACTAACATGATCATAATCACATGGCTGCTTTTTCCTTCAGTTATAAGCAGAAGCAAATAAACAAAAAATTCCACGAACTGGAACTTCCCACATTTGAAGGCCTAACTGCCAGTCATTTTAAGAACAACAGTTTGCATTTGTATAGCTCCTTGAACTTTGGAAAACATATTTGGAGCCCTTTATATAGTTGATGGGATAGATGATCAAAAGCCTAGTCAAAGCCCCAAATACTGCAGGCACACTGATCCTGCATTTTACCCGACAGGTGGTGACTTGCCAACAGGCACAGATTCACCAGAACAAGATTGTTGGTTGGCAGTGGAAGAGCTGAAAGGGTTAAATGATGAGGTTGGGCTACGTAGGTTTGAGGTGTATCCTCCTGAGTGTAGACCGTTGAAAGTGCCATCAGTCAAGTATGAAAACGACTCAGTAAGTTAGACACAAAAAAACGTTTCACTGAAGGGAGCCTCTAGATTAAGGACTCCCTCGTAAGTCAGTGTACCTACAGCACATGGACTGCAGCAGTTGAAAACAAAAGAGTGGCTCGTCACTACTTTCTCAAAGACATTAATATGCAATAAATGCTGACCCAGGGCCTGGATTCAATTTCTAATCTTTTGCTCAGTTGGATTATTAAGGGATGCGGGGCTAAGGGGTGAAATTTGAGATCAAGATAGAGTGGAACAGATAGCATAGTAGCACAGTGGTCAGCATTACTGCCTCATAGCACCAAAGGCAAGGTTCATTTCCACGTTCAGATGATTATGCGTGGTGTGCACTTTCTCCCTATGTCTGTGTGGGTTTCCTTTTGGTGCTCCAGTTACCTCCCACAGTCTAAAGATGTACCAGTTAGGTGAATTGACCATGGGTATCCAGGGATTGGTGGGTTAGGTGGATTGGCCATGGGAGAATGCAGGGTTATAGGGTTAGGGTAGAGGATGGGTCTGGATGGGATGTTTGAGGGTCAGTGTTGACTTAATGGGCCGATTGGCCTGCTTCCACACTGTAGGGATTCTATGAGTATAGCAGGGGCTGAAGAGCTTCCTCCTGTTCCTGTGTTGGCCTTCCCTTGGAATCCATTCACAGAGACAAGCCATCACATGCAAACAGGGGAAAAACAGCAAGGGCTATGCCCCCTATGGATTAGGAGCAGATTCCCCTCACCCTCCAGGATCTTGTTTCCCCTTTGACCCTGACAGAGGGGCTGATAGGAGTTGGGAAACTGGTGATCATTCCTGCCCCACATTGTGGTGAGTGCACTCTGGCCCATGGACCTCAGAGCTTTAGGGAGGGATTCTGCATCTATCTAGTTCCTTTCACCACCTGAGGATAGCCAGAATTGCTTGATAGTCAATTTAAGTGCCTCTTGAAAAGTCATTGCTTGCAGGAAACATGGCAGCCACTGTGAACACAGCAAGCTCCCACAAAAAAAAAGTGATACTCAACAGATAAAATCAACTTCTTATTTTGTGACAGTGGTTCAGAAATAATTAATTATTGGCCAGGACACCGGGAAAACTTCCCAGCTCTTCTTCAGAAGAATTTCTCCAGAAGTAGGACCTTGGTGTAACACTTCATACAGGAGCTGACACCTCCGACAATGCTGCACTCTCTCAGTACTGTAGTGGAGGATCATGAAGAGTGGGTATTGAACCACAATATCCCAGCACTGAGGCAAGAAATCTATGCACGGAGATGGAATCTAAAAACTGGCCAAATTTGGTTAGTACAACAACACGGAAAGAGAGGAGAGAGTGTCTCGTTGCTGAAGTTCTCACCATACATATTGGTAATATGCAACAGTGAGTGTTACTACAACTAAACCAATCAGTACAGCAAATCGCAGGCCTTGGCCGTGAGTCAGCAAATCATCTGAGTGCTTTGGCGGATGCTGATTGGCTCCTGTAAGTACTGATTGTCCTGTGAAGAGAAAAGGTAACAGTCATTAATCAGAACTGACCACTAGAAACTGATCTACCTATGTGAATTAATTCATTGGGGGAATAGACAATCAAAAAAATGATAAATTCATCAGTGCTTGTGACCATTACAACCACTATCAATTGTTGTCAACAAAACCCATCGAGCTCACCAATGCCTCTTTAGGCAAGGAAACCTGCTGTTCTTACCTGGTCTGGTCTACATGTGACTCCAGACCCCACAACAACATGGTGTCCTCATAACTGCCCTCCAAACATATGAGCAAGGAGGAAGACTAGGCCCTTCAAGCCACCTCAGCCATTCAATGAGATCATAGCAGATTCAGGTGAAGAGAGAGGCTCAGTTCAAGGCCAGTTAGGAGGCACCGATGAGGAAGGTGATTTTTTAAATCTGTTTTTATACGAATAAAGTATATTTTTACATCAGGACAGCAACAAGTGCTGGTCTTGCCCACTGCAAATGTAGAGATAGCAGGAATATTCGACATCACAGTTGAGCCAGAGAGAGACTCCTGGCTCTTGTGGTAAAGTTTACAGCCCAGTCGACACACCCGCCCCACCCAGCCGAGCCAAATCACACCACCCCTTACCCTGAGCGACGATGCGTCTCCTGGTCTCTGTGTCATTGCTGTGCACGGCACCGTTTCTCTCTGAGCTGGAGGTCAAAGTTTGGAGTTCGTGGAAAAGCTGCATTGGGAAATGAAGAGGACACTTTTAATGACGGAGGTATCGGTGTAAACAAGATGGAAGATGGGCGTGTGTGGTGGGGGTTAGTTGTACAGGGCTTTGCAAGACTATACATGGAGTATTTTGCACAGATTTGGTCTCCTTACCTAAGAAAGGATATATTTGCCATAGAGGGTGTGCAGCCAAGGTTCACCAGACAGGTTCCTGGGATGGCAGGTTTGTCGTATGAGGAGATTTAGGGTTGACTTGGCTTGTACCCCACTGGGATTTTAGAACAAATCACATTGAAGTGTGTAACATTTTGACTGGGCTAGATAGACTGTATGCAGGAATAATGTTTCCTGCAGGCTAGGGGGCGATTCAGAGCAAGGAGGCAGGGTTACGCAGTGGGCCATTTAGTAAAGTGAAGGGAGGGACAATTCTCCACTCAGGGAATGATGAACCTGTGAGATTCTCACTCAGAAGGCGGAGTCACTGACTAGAATCTCTACAGTGCTGGTAAAGACCATTTGGCCCATCAAGTCTGCAATGAATCTCTGAAGAGATTTCATCCAGACCCCTACCCTATTCCCATAACCCCACATTTACCATGGCCAAACTACCTAGCCTACACACCCTGAACACTATGTGCAATTTAGCATGGCCAACGCACCTAACTTGCACATCTTTGGACAGTGGGAGGAAATCAGATCGCCCAGAGGAAACTCACGCAGATAGAGGGAAGACAGACAGACACCTGAGATTGGAATCGAACCTGGGTTCCTGGTGCCATGAAGCAGCAGTGCTAGCCACTGAGCCACCATGATACCCTTACATAAGAAAGGGATGGAATTCTGGAGGCTGATGGTGTCAGAGGAAAGAGCAGGAGGGTGGCTCAGAGATGGAGAAACAGCCACTATCATGTTGAAAAACAACATGAACTCAATGGGCTGAATGGCCTCCTACTCCTAATATCTATATTTGTAAGTTTAAGAAGGCAGCTCACTGCCTTCGCCAAAGTAGTGATGGATGGGCAATTAACACTGGTCTCACCCAAAGTATGTAACAGTTACCCATGGTTACAGATTCTGAGTCTTCCTCTTACCTCCACGTTGAGCTGGAAGGCCCGGTTGGCCTCTTCCAGGATCTTTTCTTTTATTCCATTCGTGATGTCCAGCGTGTTCATGCGGGAGCGGTACAACTGCTTGAACTTGGTGGCGTTGGTGACCCGGTCGAAGGTGAAGAAGGCGACCCCTTCGCCCGTGCTCGGCAGCTGCAATGCTTTCTGGGCCACCTTCTTGAGCACCTGCCCTCCTGACAGGTCCCCCATGTACCTGATGTAGGAGTGGGCCACCAGCAGCTCAGGCTCCTGGCGCCCAACCTGCTGGATCCTCGACACATACTTCTTCGTAGCCCTCGGGCACTCGATGTGGCTCTGCCAGCCCGGCCCATGGAAATATTCCAGATCTTGCACCAAGGCATCCTTCCGGTGGAGCTCCAAGGGGAAGTAGAGAGGGGCGAAGGCCGGGTGATCCTTATTCCTCTCGATCTCCTCTTCCAGGGCCGTGTAGATGAAGTACAGAGAGTCCAGTAAAAGCTGCAGGAGGGACAGGGAAAGGGATCAGCAGCAGGCATCAGTCTGAGCTCACTACCTGACATCAACACAGTGAGGGCACTGAGGGCAAAGGGACTGGGTGCTGAGGGTGAGGGGAGTGAGGATGAGGGTAATGGGATTGAGTGCTGAAGACAAGGGCACAGAGATGAAGGTGGTGAGGAGGAGGCTGATGGGACTGGGTGCTGAGGGCAAGGGGAGATGAGGATGATGGGACTGGGTGCTAAGGGAAGGGAAGATCCACTGTTGTTAAGCCCAGTCTGGTGTTTCCCAATACTGAGGGACTGCTGCACTGTTGGAGGGTCAGAGCTGCAGTGAAAGCTGAGGGTCCCCTCCAATTTTGTTTCTTCTATCGCTGCCCATTCCTATCTGCTCTAGGCCTGAGTGACTTGCGTGACCATTTGAGAGACCAGTTGCTGCAGGTATGGAGTTACATGTAGGCCAGACCAGGTAAGGATGGCAGACCTCCTTCCCGAAAGGGCATTAGTTAACTGATTGACTTTCTAAGCTATACTGAATTCCAATTTCTGAACTGGATTGAAATTTCCACCAGCTGCCTTGATGGGATTTGAACCCAGACCTTTAGCCTCAGCCAGTGTACTCCAAGTCCATTGATATTCCACCCTCCTCTCCCATTTGAATGCTCCTTTCCTGGCCCATGTTGATGCTGTATGTTCAAAATAGATGGACCCCTGAGATTACATCTAGGTCTGAAATATCCGTCCTCAGTCTTAGCCCAAGGCTGTGATTTACCTCAGCTCCCCTAGGTAAGGTCTGTTGGTGGTGTATGGGCAGATTCATGATTTCCAACTGACTTCTGACTGACCCTCGATGTTAAGAAGTGGTGTTTCGATGAGATTGGAGAGGGTCTAGTCCTTCACCCTGGAGATCACCATCCCATAGGATACCATCGTCCAACGTTGGCGAAGAGATGGAGGACAAGGGTTAGGGGGTGAAGGTGACCACGAACTGGAGGTAATGGTCAAGAGTGCTGGGAATGGCTACAGGAGGTCAAAGGTGAAAGTTTGAAGGTGAGGTAGTGCGTACAATTTGAATAGTTGTATCTTACCTTGAACTGATCCCGGGTAACTTGACCCTTTTGGAAGTTTCTCATGAAATCCGAGTTCTCAGCTAGTTCATGAGAGTCCTTCGTGGCCAGTTTCAGGGCTTCTGATAGGTCGGATGGCATGCTGGGACCAAGAGGTCAAAAGGGCAGTATTAGATTGGCTCAATCCTGCCACAGTTGGCGTCACTTATTCAGCTCTCCCACCCTCTCCAACACCTCATATCCTTCCCCTCACCCCCAGCAAATCACAGAGGGAGTGGTTCTTGTTGCTCCCCCCCCCACCTTCCTCCTGAAACAGCTCAGACTATCCCATGACCGAGTCTGGACAGGGAGTTTCAGTTGACTGTTTGACTGTGGAGGCCGTCACACTGAGGACAGTCTCAATGTTTACAGGTGTTCACTTTCCGACTGGGTTCACAGCACCCAATGGAACTGATGTCAGCAGCCACCTCATCATCCCCCAAAGCCCATATCTGAGCTTTGAACGTCCCTATATACACCCAGGGTTAGCTGCTGGCTTCCTTAAGGGGCCCTCACCCAGTTACCATCTCCTCAGGAAGGAAGGGGGCTGCTGGTGTAGCCAGGGCCAGTGTTACACAACAACCCGTGGTCATATTCTGCCAGTAATCTCTGCTAACATTAGATGTGACCCAAACTCTGACTGTAAATCTGACCTAAATGCAGCCTGACCCTGAACCTAACCCCAACCCTAAACCTGACCCCAGCGTGACCTCCTTAACCTGACCTTAATCTGGACCCTAAACCCAATGATAATCCTGACTAAAACCGACCCCAACCCTAAAACTGACCCTAATGCAGTCAAATGCTAAACCTCACCTGAAACCTGACTGATGTTATTCTGACACAAACCCTGACTTGAAACCCTCAGCCTAGCTCTAACTCTGACCGTCAGCCTAACCCTAAGACAGGCCCAAAACCTGAACCTAAACCTGACTTTGACATTAATGCTGACTTAAACCTAAAACACAGACCCAAACCCAAACACAGTATGATGCTGACCCTAACACTGATCTAAAGTCTAACACTGACACTGAATTGTAACTCCAGCCCTGAACCTAGCCTGCTGGCCGCTCTGCCTCATGTTGAATTTGGTGCCAGGATTCAGAAGGCTTTTTCTCCTCTTCCACTCCATTTCTCTGCCTCGGTGTCTCTCATCTGCATTTCCCTTCTGGAGCGTGTTGTCCTTGGGCCACCCTTGGGTTGAGCCGAGGGAGAATCAGTGGGTTCTTTAGCCCAAACCTGATGGTTTTTTATTCTCCCAAAGGCCTTGACCTTCTCCATGGACACAAGTCTACAGGTGACGGGCATCCTAGAGCAGCTCAGGTACCCTGTCCCTTTACTGTTCTGTGCTACTCTCTACCTCTAGAGAGGTGTGTCCCAGGGCTGAGACACATTACTGGGCAGTGTAACCTGTATCTTTACCCTCCATCCATCTTGAAGAGAATAGGGCATCAATCCTGGCACCACACTCTTACCTGACTCCTTGCGTCTGGTTCTGAGTTTTCAGCTGCTGGAGCTCTGCAAAAACCTGCATTTACAATAAGACAAAAAAAGAAAACTCAGTTTAAGGGCTCAGCGTGAAGCAAAAACAGTTAAGTGCTAAGTTTTGCAGAGCTCCATGCGGAAGCAGCCATTTAGATTCAAGATTGGGCCAACCACATTAAACCTCAGCTGGACTCAGGGTGAAGATTGCATTCGGATGAATTGGAAGTGGTTTGGAGAGCGAAGCCAAGGCAATTATCTTCACGCAGTCTCATGTAGACGGCTGAGCCTTAGCAACAAGGCCCAGAATGCCTCACGGTCAAGGACAAGGTTAACCCAGACTCACTGTGAGATCTCATCACACACAAAAAAAATGATGAGTATATTCCTCTTACCTCCACGTTGAGTTGGAAGGCCCGGTTTGCCTCTTCCAGGATCTTTTCTTTTATTCCATTCGTGGTGTCCAGCGTGTTCATGCGGGAGCGGTACAACTGCTTGAACTTGGTGGCGTTGGTGACCCGGTCAAAGGTGAAGAAGGCGACCCCTTCGCCCGTGCTCGGCAGCTGCAATGCTTTCTGGGCCACCTTCTTGAGCACCTGCCCTCCTGACAGGTCCCCCATGTACCTGATGTAGGAGTGGGCCACCAGCAGCTCAGGCTCCTGGCGCCCAACCTGCTGGATCCTCGACACATACTTCTTCGTAGCCCTCGGGCACTCGATGTGGCTCCGCCAGCCCGGCCCATGGAAATATTCCAGATCCTGCACCAAGGCTTCTTTCCGGTGGAGCTCCGAGGGGAAGTAGAGAGGGGCGAAGGCCGGGTGATCCTTGTTCCTCTCGATCTCCTCTTCCAGGGCCGTGTAGATGAAGTACAGAGAGTCCAGTAAAAGCTGCAGGAGGGACAGAGGGAAAGGGATCAGCAGCAGGCCTCAGCTCGAGCTCACTACCTGACCTCAACACAGTGAGGGCACTGAGGGCAAGGGGAGGTGAGGGCGAGGGGAGAGGAGGGTGAGGAGAATGGCATCGAGGGTGAGGAGGGTGGCGAGCCTGAGACTAGACATAATGACGACAGATTATGCCTGCTCTCTTAAAAATACTGAGGGAGTGCTGGAGCTGCACTGTTCATTTCAGAAATGAAAGAGAGTCCCTCTTCAGAAAAGAGCCATTCAGATGGAGCAAGTGACTTCTCCCTGCTCTGCTGGAGCCAGCATTCATCACTTAATTAAGTTTCTGAGGAAGGGATCATCCAATCAGTACCTGATCTTGCTGTGTGCCAAATCAGCCAACCAGACCAGTGACTATACTCTGAAAGCACTTCACTGGCCCTAAAGCACTTTGGGAATGCTAGAGGTTGGGTAGAGAATGTGGCTACAGCAATGCAAGTCTTCCTTCTGTGTATCTCAGAATTGGGACTTGCAATGTCTGGGAATGTTTTCCTTAGGAGAAGTGAAGGATGACAGGAGATCCAGAGAGGCTTTCAAAACCCTTAAAGGCCTGGACAGAGGGCATCGTGGGAAACTGTCCCCACCAGAGATGGACTGGGAGTCAGAGGTCTCAGAATTAAGATCATTGGCAAAGAGTTGGTGTGTTGAGGAGAAAGGTTTTCAGACAGTAGTGAGGATCTGGAATGGGCCGCTCAACTGTGTGTGGAGCCAGGTTTGATCGAGGCTTTTGACGAGGGATTAGGATTGCTTTCTGAGCAGGAAGAATGTGCAAGTCTATAGGGAGTAAACTGAAGAGGAATAGTCAATGGACTGATTCTTCAGGGTAAGCATAGACACGAAGGGCTGATTGGCCCCTTTCTGTGCTGGAACTGTTCCCTGATTTTTGAGTTGTGATCTAGATAGGAAAGTGGATCCAGATATCCAACTCAAATAAAGACTTGACGGAGAGGGTGTTTGCTGAGCAATGGGGAAGGAATTTGGTGCAAATGGTTAGCTCTTCCAGTCAACTCTGACATGATGGGAAAAAACATGGCTTCTGACTGTGCAGTCAGGAATTCTGATTCTGTTCTGTGGAATCTCCTGACTTAAGAACATAGGATCAATAATGTAGAAGCTAGAAGGAGAACTGCTTTGGTCAATTTGAAAAAAGCTCCCCAGCTCCCCCCCTTACCTTGAACTGATCCCGGGTGACTTGACCCTTCTGGAAGTTTTTCATGAACTCAGAGTTCTCAGCCAGTTCATGCGAATCCTTCGTGGCTAGCTTCAGGGCTTCTGATAGGTCAGCTGGCATGCTGGAACCAAGAGATCAAAGGGCAGCGTCAGCGCCAGTTATTTGGTCTCCCACACAAACACACAATCCATGTGTGTTTCAACATAGTTAGTGTTGTCAAGATTGTCAACTGTGGAAGCTACCACACCAAGATCAGGAGGTCAAATGGTTGGGCTGCCTGAGGGAAACATGATGCAATGAGTTCCCATGGAGCCTCTGATTCCATAGCCATCATACGTTCATCCATGTGACCATTGTTTATATATGGACTGATTGCTAATATTAGCAGGTTACTCAATTGCACAGTGCATCGCGATCAATCACAGGCATCAAGCTTGTCCTGCCTCTAACCTGGTGAGGGGAGATCTGTAGAAGGAACACATTTCTTGTCCCCAGACCTGGGAGACCTGTTGACCCCTGACCTGGAAATACTCATGGTCAAGACGTCAAAGTGTTCAATGGGGGTCATACTATCACCTCCAAGTCAGAACGTCACAGGTCTGAGTCTCCCTCCTAAGGAGAAAGTGAGGTCTGCAGATGCTGGAGATCAGAGCTGAAAATGTGTTGCTGGAAAAGCGCAGCAGGTCAGGCAGCATCCAGGGAACAGGAGAATCGACGTTTCGGGCATAAGCCCTTCTTCAGATTCCTGCTGCGCTTTTCCAGCAACACATTTTCAGCTCTCCCTCCTAAGCCCAAACCAAGATCCCACAGGGATACAGGAATCTTACGATGTCATAGAGGCAGTGTCCTGTGATGGAGTTCACTGAAATCTACTTAATGACCCAGCTTCGACAGCCTTCTGTGGTTAAGATTTCCCCTGATTCACAACCCTCTGAGAGAACCCTCTCTCAGATGGGGACCCCCTCATTCGGAGACGATGATCTCTATTCCTAGATTCCTCCACAAGGGGGAACTACTTATCTGTATCTACTAGATGAGTTCCCTAATTGTATGTTTCAATATAGTCACCTCACACCTAAACTCCAATGAGCAAAGGCCCAATCTGCTCAACCTCTCTTCATAAAACAGTCCTTCCCTACCCAGGATCAGCTTTGTGAACTTTCTTTGGACTGCCTCCAATGCCAGTATATCTTTCCTTGGATAATGGGCTCCAACCTGCTCACAGTATTCCAGTTTTGGTTTAACTTGTATAGTCTTAGCAAGACATCCCTATTGTTATACACCATTCCCTTTGAAAGGAATGTCATCAATCCATCTGCTCTCCCTATTACCGGCTGAATTTCAATGGCAGTTTTTTTTGGGATTCATTGAAGAAGACTAGAATTCTAGGTGCCTTAGAATTGTGTCCTCCACTATCACCTGATGAAGGAGCGTCGCTCCGAAAGCTAGTGTGCTTCCAATTAAACCTGTAGGACTATAACCTGGTGTTGTGTGATTTTTAACTTTGTACACCCCAGTCCAACACCGGCATCTCCAAATCATGACTTAATTCCAGATTTGCATTAAGTTTAAACTCCACCATCTGCCACAGCAAGATTTGAACCCAGCCCCCCCCAAATCATCACCAGGGTCTCTGGATCAACAGTCCAGCAATAATACCACAAAGCGGTTGGTGCAATAGTATCACAATCACTAGCTTTTTCTGAACTGCTCTCCCATGGAGACAACAAACTGAAACTGCCACTTGTAAATATTTAATCTGTTGTGATCTTTACACAACTTGGTCAGACTAGCTGACAGTATCGTTAATATCGTGGTGCCCAGCAACGGGTTCACACACACCTGTCTGTCTTTCTCTCGAGGTTTGTTATGTGACTCACACCAGTTTCAGAATCTGGTTTCATTCTTTATCAAGACACCTCTCTCACTCCAGGTTCAGACTCAAGTCTCTCTCAGGATTTGCTATCTAGGCTCACTCCAGTTTAGGAATCCTAGTTACACTCTGGATTCAGACACGAGTCTCACTCCAAAAGTGTAATGCGGACTCACTCCGGATTCAGAATCTGTGCTCATCCCTGCAAGAATCTCACACCGGATTCAAACATTGGCCTCACTGCAGGTACAGAAGCTAGTATCTCTGATTTCAGACACAAGCCTAGCTACTGTCTGCCTCCTACCTGTCTGTTTGGCTGATGGTTGCTGTTGTGATCTCCATGCTGGTCTCCATTTCTGGCTCTCAGATTCTCTAGCAGCTCACTCTGTTCTCTGTCCAAAATGTGTGAACGCTGGAGCCTTTTATCTGCTGTCTGTGGAATCCCACGTGATGCTGTGAGTCAGCCCTCTTGTTGGAGCAGCTTTGGACCTCTCCCAGCCCCACTACCATTCACATGATTATCAGTTAGCAAAACGTTAGTGCCGAGAGGATGTTGAGTTCATTTCCTGTGCGGTTAACTTGGAGACTTTTCTCTAGCTGGGTGCGAAATCTAGAATGTTCTTTGTCCCAGTGAAAACTTTGATCTCCTGCTCCCAGTCAGCTGAAGCCTGGGGCTTGTGTGCAGTCAACTTTTGCAGAAATGAGAGACTTTAACCCCTTGGCTGCCAGACTCCTGAACTTGAGAGTAGCAATAACATCCATGAATCTGAGAATGGTGAACAATGTTCCCCTTCTGAACTCTGCAGCAGGGCTAGGCTGACAGATTTCGATTGACAGGGAGAAGATCCGAAAACATTGAAAATAGCAGCAGAATTAGGCCATTCGGCCCTTCAAGCCTGCTGCAATATTCATTGTAATCAAGCTGACTATCCAATGCAGTACCTGATCCTGCTTTCTCCCCATACTCTTTAATACCTTTATTTCTAAGAACTATATCAAACTCCTCAAAAATATGCAATGTTTTAACCTCAACCAATTCCTATGGCAGAAAATCCTACATAGAGGCGGCTCAGTGGTTAGCACTACTGCCTCACAGCGCTAGGGACCCAGATTCGATTCCAGCCTCAGGCAACTCTGTGTGTGTGTGTGTGTGGAGTTTGCACATTCTCCCCGTGTCTGTGTGGGTTTCCTCCAGGTGCTCTGGTTTCCTCCCCAGTCCAAAGATGTGATTTGGAGATGCCGGTGTTGGACTGGGGTGTACAAAGTTAAAAGTCACACAACACCAGGTTATAGTCCAACAGGTTTAATCACAACCACCTGATGAAGGAGCAGTGCTCGGAAAGCTAGTGCTTACAATTAAACCTGTTGGACTATAACCTGGTGTTGTGTAATCCAAAGATGTGCGGGTTAGGTGAATTGACTATGCTAAATGCCCATTGTATTCAGGGATGTGTAGGTTAGGTGCATTAGTCAGGGGTAAAAGTAGAATTATAGGGTAGGGGAATGAGTCTGGGTGGGTTACTCATTGGAGGGTTGGTGTGGACTTGTTGGGCTGAAGGGCCTGTTTCCACACTGTAGGGATTCTATGGCATACCACTCTCGGGGTGAAGATGTTTATCCTCATCTCAGTCCTAAATGGCCTACCCCATTCCCCTATGCAATGATCCTGGGTTCTGGACTCCCTGGTCATTGAAAAGTTCAAGAGGAAAGCAGGAGCGTCCAATTGATCCAACTCATGTTGGTCACGTCTTCTCTGAAAAGAATAAGCCAGCAAATGGAACCTTCCAGAATACAGATGATTCAATAATGACTCAGAATCATTCGCCTCAATCTTCACTGTCCTCTGTCTCCCTCACTTCCCTCCCATTCCCTCCTCACCCCTTCTCCATCTCACACCCTCCATTCTCTATCCCTCCTTCCACCATGCCCTCCAACTTCGCCGTCCCTTCTCTCCCACCTCCGTTCCCACTCCCTCTCTTATTTCAATGAGGTGCTGCCAAAGTGTGATGCGGTGTTATAGAGCATTATAGAGGGTCTTCCCCCCCCACCCCTCCACTAGCCTCAACCACACACTTCTGTCTCATTTGGCCCCCTCAGCCCAACTCTCAAGGTCCCCTACCTTGGCTCACCTGCCACTGACACCTTCACAGAGAGAGAGAGAGAGAGAGAGACTCTTCGGAATTGGATGAGAGTCATACCTTGAGAGTCTGATGTCCATGGTTTTCCTGATAGGTTTGGCCTGCTGGTGTAGGACCTGCTCTAGGACATCACAGGAAAGAATACCATCCCCTCGCCAGTTATGTCTGGGACCCTGTTCCCCAACATTAGCTGAAAACCAGATTCTCCACTTCCCATTAGTCTGTTCATTTAGTCCCACACAAGTGAAGGTCATGACCTTGTGTTTTCATCAGTGCAATGCTATCTCTCTGTTCTTCATTGACTGAATGTCCTGTACTGTACCAGTTGCAGGTCCTTTGAGGTTCACACTGATTAGCTCCTTCACTGGCCTCGTGTTCCTTTGCTTCATCACCGACCTTTCACCTTCCAGGCCTAGCTAAGACCCAGTCCACACTACAGGGTGAAAACCTACTCTTCGTGTGAGCAAGCGTTCCCTGTCTGTCTCCTATTTGGCCTGAGACTAAAATTGGGTTTGAACCCCTTTGTTCTGGATATCCACCACATTTAGAAATTAATTTTTCTCCATTCCCTACCAAGAGATGTTGACATACTTTGCATCCTACAACGTTTGCTCCCTAAAGTGGAATCATTTAGTCAATATTGCAGCAAGACATGAATGATTTGGGCTGAAAAGTGGCCAGTAATATTCATGCCACTTAAATATCATCTCCAATAAGAGACAATCTAACCACCACCCCTTGACATTCATTGGTGGTGCCATCACTGAATCTCCCACTATCGACATCCTGGGAATTATGATTAACCAGAAACTGAACTGGGCCCACCATTGCAACTACAGTGGCTACAAGAGATGGCCGGAGGCTCAGACTTCGATAGTGAGTAATTCACCTCCTCACTCCCCAAAGCCTGTTCACCATCTACAAGGCACAAGTCAGGAGTGTGATGGAATACTCCCAACTTGCCTGGATGGATGCAGCTCCAACAACACTCAAGACACTCAACACCATCTCCGACATAGCAATCAGTTTGATTGGCACCATGTTCACAAGCATCCACTCCCTCCACCACTAATGCTCAACAGCAGAATGTATCATTGTCAAGATACACTGTGACAACTCACCAAGGCTCCTCTGACAGCACCCTCCAAACCCACGATTATTACCATCTAGAGGGACAAAAGCAGCAAATACATAGGAACACCATTATCTGCAACTTCCCCCTCCTAGCCACTCACCATCCTGCCTTGGAAATATGTTACTGTTCCTTCATTGTCGCTGGGTTAAAATCCTGGAATTTCCCCCTCTACAGCTCTTTGGGTCTACCTGCACCTCAAGGACTGCAATGGTTCAAGAAGGCAGCTCACCATCACTATCTCCCAAGCAATTTGGGATGAGCAATACATACAGGGATAACCAGTATGTATGTATCAACATCCCATGAACTAATTCTATAAAAATGACCTAAATGTACTTAAAGCAAGCATTCAGGCATCATTTGACATCCAAAGTAGTGATTAACTGACATAAAATCCGTTAATCATCTTAAACACAGTGATTATATTTTCAAAGGAGTATAAACCTCACACCAACCTTTAAAATGTAACCCTTCGAGTCCTACAGTGAACATGTAAAATCTGTTGCACGCTCCTTCCAGAATGCAGCCTTTGTTGGGTACGAGTCTGGATCAAAACATTGTTCCTTTTCAGATAATAATTAAACTTCCACTCGAAAATCTCAATTGAACCTGCTTCCACCGCACTCTCAGGCAGTGCATTCCAGACCCTAACCACTCACATAATTTAAAATTGTTTCCTCATCTCACGATCGCTTCTTTTGCCAATCACTTTAAACCTGTGTCCTCTAGTTCTCAATCCTCTCACCAACAGGAAGAGTTTTTCCCGAACTACTCCGCCCCAGACCCCTCATGATGTTGAACACCTCTCAACGTCTTTCTTCAATCGATCCCTATGACTGAAGATCCTCGTCCATGGATTCTACCCATGAATCTTTTCTGCACTTTCTCCAACAGCTTCACATTCTTTCTAAAGAATTCTTTATGGGCGGCACGGTGGCACAGTGGTTAGCACTGCTGCCTCACAGTGCCAGAGACCCGGGTTCAATTCCCGCCTCAGCCGACTGACTGTGTGGAGTTTGCACATTCTCCCCGTGTCTGCGTGGGTTTCCTCCGGGTGCTCTGGTTTCTTCCCACAGTCCAAAGATGTGCAGGTCAGGGAATTGGCCACGGGTCGGTGTGGACTTGTTGGGCGAAGGGCC
The DNA here is from genome assembly GCF_004010195.1 of Chiloscyllium plagiosum. Classification (NCBI taxonomy): domain Eukaryota; kingdom Metazoa; phylum Chordata; class Chondrichthyes; order Orectolobiformes; family Hemiscylliidae; genus Chiloscyllium; species Chiloscyllium plagiosum. The sequence continues at coordinate 20,911,609 of NC_057748.1, read as the reverse complement.
TGTTTCCACACTGTAAAGTAATCTAATCTAATCTAAAGTAATCTAATCTAAAAAAAAAAGTGCAGTAGCTAGGACAGGACCCAATACTCAAAAGACTTGGCAGTTGGGAAATCATGTGGGAAATGTGAGTTGTGCATTGGCAGGAAGAATAGAAGAGCTGAGGATTACATGGAGAAAGACCGCAGACAGCTATGGAGCAGAAGAAATTGAGAGTCCTGGTGCACGGATCACAAAAAAGTTCAGCAGGTTATAGAGAAGGCAAATGGAATGTTGGCCTTTATTTCAAAGGGAATGGAATATAAAAGTTGGGAAGTTTTGATAAAGCTATACAAAGTAGTTGTCAGGCCACAGCTGGAATACGGTGAACGGTTTTGGGTCCCTTATCTAAGGAAAGATGTACTGACATTGGAGGCCGTCCTGAGAAGGTGCACTCGGCTGATCTTGGGTATGAAGGGACTGTCTTATGAAGAGAGGTTGAGTAGGTTATGTGAAAGAATGAGAGCTGACCTTATTGAAACATAGAAGGTTCTTTGGAGAGGTTGTTTTCCCAGGTGGGAGAGTATGCCCAGAGGGCATCATCTGAGAATAAGGGGTTCACCCATAGGCACATAGGAATTAGGAGGGTGAATAGGCAATTCAGCCCTTTGAGCCTGTTCCACCTTTCAACATGATCATGGTTTTTTGTTTCCTTGTCCCAACCCCACTTTCCTGCCTGCTACACATACCCCCTTTATCCTGCTTTTCAACAGAAACCTCTCTTTCTTTCATGAATCTGTTGATTGATTCTGCCTCCACTGCACTCTGGGGTGAGTTCCACAGATTCACAATCCTCTGGAAGAAGCAGTTTCCCCTCAGCTCAGTTTCAAACCTATCTCCTCTCGCTCTATAACCTCTTGTTTGAGACTGTCCCACATGGGGGAGCGTCTGTTCAACATTCACCTTATCAATCCCCTTTTGCGTTTTATACACCTCAACCAGATCACTCCTCTTTCTTCTGAACTCCGGTGAGTACTAGCCTAAGCTATTTAACCGTTCCTTGTACAACAGCCCTTTTATCCTTGGAATCAACCTGATGCACCTCCTTATATAATCACCACAACACTTTTGTCCTTTTGCAATAAATGCCAAGACTCCATTTGTCTTCCCTTTTTATAGGCTGCTCCTGCATACGCACTTTCCTCAATTCATGCACAAAGACGTCCTGGTCCCTCTGCACAGATGCACTTTGAATCGGCTTCCCATTTAAATAATAATTTGGCCTTTTATTTTTCCGGCCAAAATGGATAATCTCGCACTTATCCATATTAAACCCCATCTGCTAGATTCTAGCCCATTTCCTAGCCTATTAATATCCCTGTGTAAACTCTTTATTTCCTGCTTTCCTATCTATTTTCGTTTCATCTGCGAATTTTGCTATGTTCTCTGTCCCTGCTTGCAAATCATTTATATAGAGTGTAAATAGCTGAGGTCCGAGAACTGAATCCTGTGGCACCCAGCTAGTTACAATTCACCATCCATCATCGATCTTGACCCTCTGCTTTGTGTCAGTCAGCCATTTGAGACAAAACGAGGAGGAATTTCTGCTCTCAGAGGGCAATGAATCCAGTGAATTCTTTATGACAAAGGGCTGGAGAGACTGGTTTGTTAAATATGTTCACGCTTGAGATAGACAGGTTTTTAAATAGTAAGTGAATCAAGGATTATGAGGAAAAGGTAGGAAAATAGAGTTGAAGGTTGTCAGGGCTGTTGTACAAGGAACGGTTAAATAGCTTAGGCTAGTACTCACCGGAGTTCAGAAGAGGGGTGATCTGGTTGAGGTGTATAAAACGCAAAAGGGGATTGATAAGGTGAATGTTGAACAGTTGATGGTCTCATTGACTGGTGGAGCGGACTCAAGGGGCTGAATGGCTGACTTTCGCTCCTGTGACTTATCCTGTGTCTTATACCCTACTTCAGTTAAGGTTGAACCCATTTCTTATATAAGTCTAACACAGCCACCTTTGCTCTTGTATGCTATGCCCCTATGAATAAAGCCTAGGATGCTGTATGTTTCATTGACTGTGGTCTCCACTTTTCAGATAAACTTAGGCCCCTCTGTTCCTATACTCTGTTTCGAACTGTACCCTTTAATTTATATTGTCTGTCTGCACTCATCTGACCAACAGAATCACTTCACACCTTTAATCTGCCGCAGCTTTTGGAGCCAGAGTTTATGAATTCAAAATTAACCCTGAAGCAAATGCTGCAGTCAGTTTGAAATATATAGGGTTAACTGGAATTAATCGATGTTTACAGAAGCAGAACCAACCTCAAGTTTGGTACAAGTATGAGGAACAACAGCGACAAGTGAAACAAATAGATTTATGAAGTGAAGATGGTAACAAGAGGATAGGAATTGTTTGTCAAGATTTATCCATTAAAGGGAGCCCACCCCCAACTCAAGAGAGAGTGACAGCAAGACACAGAGAGAGAAAGAAAGAGACTGAACTACTTTGGAAAAATTGTCACCAGCAGGATTTCAAAATGGGATCAATGATAACAGGCTGCCCAGAGCCCCTACTTCAGACACAAAGAAGCCAAAATGGCATACAAGATACAAATGCCCAAAGTAACCACCTGCCATGTTGGATCTATCTGCTTTAATAGCAACCAACAAAATCACCAAATATATTTAAACCACTCCTCCCTGCCAGTTCCATGGGCACTGGGCGATCTTTCAGGACTCAGAGGCCCCGATTGTCACTTTGGTTATTCAAATACAAGGGCCCAAATAGAGGAACCTCTCCCTTTCCATATCGGACACTATCCATATATACTTGCCAGATGTTCCCAGACATGTGTGTGTGTTGGGGAGTCTGTGTTTATGTCGGGGTGTGAGTGTGTGTTGAGGTGTGTTTGTGTTGGGGTGTATATGAATGTGTGCCAGAGGCGGGGGGAGGGTGTGTGTGTGTGTGTGTTGGAGGGTGTGCATGTTTTTGTCGAGGTGTGTGTGTGTTTGTTGAGATGTTTGTGTCAAGGGATATGTGTCAGGTGTGTGTGTTGCGTTATGTGTGTGTCAGGTCGTTTGTGTGTGTGTCAGGGTGTTT
>NC_057748.1:20896432-20908360 GCF_004010195.1 Chiloscyllium plagiosum | reverse complement strand
CTGTGTGTCAGAGTGTTTATATGTGTGTGTCGGAGGGTGTGTGTGTACGTGTGTCAGGGTGTGTGTATTTGTGTATAGGGTGTGTGTGTATCGGGGAATGTGTGTGTGTGTCAAGGTGTCTATGGATGTGTCTGTGCAAGTGGTGTGTGGATAGTGTGTTGGGTATGAGGGATGAGGTTTTCCGTGAGTCCTTTTGTTTTTGAGAGTGCACACTCGTGTGATGACTAGGTGTACAAGACCTCAGCTGGAGTGTTGTGTACAGTTCTGGGCCCCCACTTTATGGGAAAGATGTGAGCACATAGGAGAGAGTGCACAAGTGATTTACAAGAATGGTTCAAGGAATGAGAAACTTCAGTGATAAGGATAGATTAGACTGTTCTCCTTGGAGAGATGCAGTGAGTAATTCAGATTTGGAATGCGTCACTTGCAGATGTGGTTGGAAGTATAGAAGGGCTACTCTCATCTACCAATCTATGGTTGTTCACTGTGAGTTCAAAAGGAAGGAAAACATGAATTCCAAAAATGGCCCTTTCCAAATTTAGAAGATTCCAAAGGACTATGCAACAATTGAAATATTTGGTAACGAGATTGTATTGTGGGAATGTGTTTTAAGTGTCACGAATTTTAGAATCTCTTGCCAAGACTACAGTGGAAATGGAGTCATTGAAATTAAGGCAGAAGTAGATTGATTCTTGACTGAGACAGGAGTCCATGAGGTGGGAAGATGAAATTGAAGCCAAAATTAAATCAGCTGTGACCTTGTTGAATGTCAGAGCAAGCTAGAGAGGCTGAATGGTCCATTCCTGCTCCTAATATGTACATGTGTTTGTATGTTCGTAGGAAACTGCAATGGAACATGCAAACATTGAGAAAGACTTAGGGAGGGAAGTCAAGAAGATGGGGCCCAGATAGCTGAAGCTGGAGTGACCAATAGTGGGTCAGGGATGTCCAAGAAGTTAGAACTCGAAGAGTGCGGAGATCTCGGAGACTGGTTGAGTTGGAGGAGGTTGTGGAGATGGGGAAAGCCAAGACTGTCAAGGGATCCAACACAAGATCCCTCAGAGCAGGGCTGTCTCACTCGATCAGAGTGAGGGAGCTCGTGCGATTTGGGAGTCACAGGCCAATCCACCCCTCGGGACAGTTGTGAAGAGAAAGAGCAAGGGCTTGCATTTATGAAGCACCTCTGTGATCTGAGGATTTCCTGAGGCATCTGCCATGATCCACAAAGTTTTTTTTCAAATGTCACCAAGGTTTTTAAAGAGAAAGGACCGCACTGCACACAGCAAGATCCCACAAACAGCAATGACACAATAGGCAGCTATTTGTTTTGGCATCAGGATAAGTATTGACCAGGACAATGGGAAAATATCGCCTTTGCTTCTCATCAATTTGGTGCCCACCTTCATCAGGCTGGGCCGAGGGGTTCAGGTAACTGAAGATAGAACTCAGGATGGTCTTGTGCTCTAGTTTCTCTGATTCTGAGACAGTGGCCCCCTCATCCAAGACCAGGAAGTAATATTCATTCTGTTTTTACCCAATCAGGGCTCCTTAACATGGAACTGTAGACACCAGAAACTGGAGGAGGACATTCAACACTTTGGGTCAATGGCCACTTGCCTATTTCAACGTATTCTCCCTCATTCATATACCCTTAATCCCTTTAAATTCTAAACATTAGTCTTTCTTGAGTATATTCAGTGACTCAGCCTCCACAGCCTTCTGTAAAGAATTCCACATGCTCACTCCCGTCTGAGTTTATTCACCCTCGTCCTGAATGGTCTACCTTGTCTCCTGAGATTGTGGTGCCTACACTCCTCAATAGGGAAAATCTCTTCCCTGAATCTCGAGTCAGAGACATGGACAGCACAAGTCCAACTCATCCATACCGACCAGATATCCGAACCTAATCTCGTCCCATTTGCCAGCACTTGGCCCATATCCCTCTAAACCCTTCCTATTCATTTACCCAACCCATCCAGATGCCTTTTAAATGTTGTAATTGTACCAACCTCCACCACATCCTCTGGCAGCTCATTCCAGACACGCAGCACCCTCTACGTGAAAAACTTGCCCCTTAGTCCCTTTTAAAGTTTTTCCTCTCTCACCCTAAACTGTGCCCTCTAGTACTGAACTCCCCCAACCCAGGGAAAAGACCTTGTCTATTTACCCTATCCATGTCCCTCACGATTTTATGTCTAAGGGTTGGTGGGTTTGAGCTAAAGGGAAAAGCTGAAGAGGCTGGGGCTATGATCCCTGGAGTGTCAGAGGCTGAGGGGTCACCTTATAGAAGTTTATAAAATCATGAAGGGCATGGATAGGATGAATAGTCAAGGTGTTTTCCCTGGGGTGGGGGAGTCCAGAACTAAAATTTGCACGTTCTCCTCGTGTCTGTGAGGGTTTCCTCCGGGTGCTCTGGTTTCCCTCACAGTCCAAAGATGTGCAGGTCAGATGAATTGACCATGATAAATTACCCATAGTGTTCAGGGATGTGTAGCTTAGTGCCTTAATCAGGGGAAATGTACAGTAATAGGAAAAGGGGAATTGGTCTGGGTGGGTTACTCTTTGGAGGGTCAGTGTGGACTTGTTGGGCCAAATGGCTTGTTTCCACATTGTAGGAGTTCTATGGTTCTATGGTAGAGGGTGTAGGTTTAAGGTGAGAGGGGAAAGATTTAAATGGGACCTAAGGGACAACTTTTTCACGCAAAGGTGTGTGTGTGTATGGAATGAACTGCCAGAGAAAGCCGTGGAGGCTGGTACAATTACAACATTTAAAAGGCATCTGGATGGGTTTAGTAGGAAATGTGCCAAATGTTGGCAAATGGACCTAGATTTATATAGGATATCTGGTTGGCATGGACATGTTGGACTGAAGGGTCTGTTTCTGTGCTGTATGTCTCTATGACTTTAGTCTGTCAACCCCTGTTTGAATGTTATACATCTCAACCCGATCCCCCCTCATCCTTCAAACCTTTTTAATGAATATAAGTCTGGTCGAATCAATCTCTCCGCATAGTCAATAAGAATTATATTTATTTTAAAGAAATGCAGAACCAGCCTATACAGACAGGAGTAGGTCTGGTCTGGGGAGAGGATCAAATGAGTGATTGATTATGTGTGGGCAGTCAGGCTCACCAGCCTAAAGTCAATGTGGCAAATTAAACTGGGCGAAGGCCAAAGCTAATCTCAAGAGCTGAAACAACAGAAATATTCACCTTTGAAACTTGTCATCAATAAAAGCCACTTCCTCATTACAACCAAATCCAGCAGATATGGACTAGTGAAAGTGCTCTCTGTTAATTCGATATCGATTCTAAACTTAAAAATCACACAACACCAGGTTATAGTCCAACAGGTTTAATTGGAAGCACTAGCTTTTGGAGCGTCACTTCTTCATCAGGTGGTTGACCTGATGCCAACCACCTGATGAAGGAGCGACGCTCCAAAAGCTAGTGTTTCCAATTAAACCTGTTGGACTATAACCTGGTGTTGTGTGATTTTTAACTTTGTACACCCCAGTCCAACACCGGCATCTCCAAATCATCGATTCTAAATTTGTCATTGTTTTCAAATCCCCTCCCAACTTTGTCCTTTTTGATCACTGCAATCTTCAAAATCTCCTTTGATTTTAACTTATCAATATTCCTGATTTTTTTAATATTGCAGAAATATACTTTATAAATAAAATATGTTTCTATACATACACAGTTACTGAAACAGGTCTGTACAGTATTTACTAGGATGAAAGTGAGGACTGCAGATGCTGAAGATCAGAGTCAAGATTAGAGTGGTGCTGGGTTGGAGTGGATAGATGGGAAAGATGATGGACAGGTCAAGAGGCTGGTGCTGAGTTGGAAACTTGGGACTGGGATAAGGTCGGGGGAGGAAGCTGGTGAGATCCACATTAATCCCATGGGGTTGCAGTGTCCTAAGGAAGATGAGACGTTCTTCCTCTAGGCATCGGGTGGTTAGAGTTTGCCGATGGGGGTGGATCTGACAAGGGAGTCGCAGAGGGAATGGTCTCTCCAGAACGCTGAAAGGGGTGGGGAAGGAAATATATCCCTAGTGGTGGGATCCGTTTGTAGGTGGCGGAGGGTGATGCAGTGTTGGTGGTTGGTGGGGTGGAAGGTGAGGATCAGGGGGTTCTGTCCTTGTTGTGTTGGACAGGGTGGGGTTTGAGGGCGGAGGTGCGGGATGTGGAGGAGATGCACTAGAGGGCATGGTTTACCACGTGGGAGGGGAAATTGCGGTATTTAAAGAAGGAGGCCATCTGCGATTTTCTATGGTGGAATTCGTCTTCCTGGGAACAGATGCAGTGGAGGCAGAGGAATTGGAAATAAGAGATAGCATTTTTGCAGGAGGTAGGGTGGGAGGAGGCGTAGTGCAGGTAGCTGTGGGGGTCCATGGGTTTGTAGTAAATGTCCTTGGTTAGTTGGTTGCCGGACATGAAGAACAACAATATTTGCACATGAAGAACAAATAAACATTGGAATTTGACATTCCCTGCAGTTGCAAAATACCCGAGGCATTCCTTACTTATTTACACACATTGAGCCCCTAAGATGACCTGATATTCCTGATGTTACTCTCTCGGTGGTTGCATAACATAGATAGATTGCTAACTTTACCAAACAGCAAGGGATGCTGGGTACTTTGGTCAAGTGAAACTCTGAAATCACAAAGACCCACACTCCAGACAAAGTGCAACACACAGCAGCCAGGTGTTAATGATATTACCATAATGTGAAAGGTAACAGATATTCTGGACAGAGTCAAAAGTGTGGCGCTGGAAAAGCGCAGCAGGTCAGGCAGCATCCGAGGAGCGGGAGAGTCAACCTTTCGTGCACAAGCCCTTCATCAGGGATGTGGAGGGGAAAGGGGCTGAGAGATAAGTAAGGTGTGGAGGTGGGGCTGGGGGGGAAGGTAGCTGGGAAAACAATAAATGGATGCATTTGGGGAGTAATTGTGATAGGTGGGTGGGCAAGATGGAGCGGATAGGTGGGATAGAAGATGGACAGGTAGGACAGGTCATGAGGGCGGTGCCGGATTGGAGGGTTGGATCTGGGATGAGGTGGGGGGAGGGGAGATTTGGAAATTGGTGAAGTTGATGTTGATCCCGTGTGGTTGAAAGGTCCCAAGGTGGAAGATGAGGCGTTCTTCCTCCTGTTGTCAGGTGGCTTGGATTTGGCAGTGGAGGAGGCCCAGGACTTACATGTCCTTGGGGGGGGAGGTTAAAGTGGACGACGGTGGGGTTGTTGGGTGTGTGTGTGGCCCACAGATGTTCTCTGAAATGCTCTGTGGGTTAGCATCTTGTCTCCCCGATGGAGAGGATATCCGCTCCACCCTCCCCACTGACCTAGCACAATCAGTCCTTTAACCTGCATCCACCTATCGCCTTCCCCCCAGCCCCACCCCCACACCCACATCCCTATTTATATTTCATCCCCCTTTCCCCCCACATTCCTCATGAAGGACTTATGCCCGATGTGTTGACTCTCCTGCTCCTAGGACGGTGCCTGACCTGCTGTGCTTTTCTAGCGCCATGCTTTTCGTCTCTGACTCTCCAGCATCTGCAGTCCTCACTTTCTCCTAGTTATTCTGGACAGACACCCCCAACAACTTGGTTGGCTTCCTGCATCCAGGCTGAACTGGAGCAGTTCATCAGCTTCACCAACAACTTCTACCCCACCCTCAAAATCACTTGACCTATCATGGACACCTCCCTCCCTTTTCTTGACGTCTCCACTTCCATCTCCGACGACAGTTTATTGACTGACATTTGCTATAAACCCATAGTTTCCCGTAGCTACCTGGACTACACCTCCTCCCACCCTCTATCCTGTAAAAGCTCCATCCTGTTTTCCCAATTCCTCCGTCTCTGTCGCATCTGCTATGATGAGGAGACGTTCCACTCCTGACCATCCCAGATGTCCTCCCATTTCCAAAAATGTTCTTCCACCCCATTGTCCAGACAGCCCTCCACCACCTCTCCTCCATTCCCAGCCCCACTGCTCTAAACCTCCCCCACTCCAAACATAATAAAGATAGGGTCACTTTTCATCCCACCAACTGCATCCAACGTATCATCCTCAAACACTTCCGCCAACTCTAATTAGACCCTACCACTCAACACATCTTCCCTTTCCCATGCCTCTCTGCCTTCTGTAAGAACTGTCACTGTTACTATTCCTTGGTTCACGCCACACTCCCCACCAACCCCTCCAATCCCCACCTCCACCCCATCCCGCCCAGAACCTTCCCCTGTAACCGGAAAAGATGAAAATCCGGCCGGTACACCACCCCCCTCACCTTCATCCCGGGCCCCAAACAATCCTCCCAGCTGAGTCTGAGGTTCACCTGCTTCTCCTCCACTGTATCCGGGGATCCTGATGTGGTCTTCCCTACATCGGTGAGACCGAACTTGGAGTAGGTGTCCGTTTCACCGAGCATCGTTGCTGGGCCTTAAACAGCCAGCCTGACCGTCTGGTCACTGCCCATTTCAATTCCCCCTCCCATTCCCCCTTCAACATGCTCACCCTCAACCTCCTGCACTGCCACAGCGAATCAGACCATAAATTGTTGGAACAACACCTCATCACCTCATCTTCCACCTGGGTAGCCAGAGGACTCCATTCTTAAATAATCTTTTCATCCTTCCCCCAGCTCCCTTTCCACCCCCTCCCCCGTCTCCTCCTGCCTCACTGGCTTCCCAGCTCCCCCTCCCCGCCCTTTATTTCTGAGCTCCCTTCCCCCTCCCTCATCCTGATGAAGGGTCTCAACCCAAAATGTCAACTTCTCCACCTTCTGATGCTGCCTGGCTTACTGTGTTCTTCCAGCCTCCTGCCTGTCTACCCCAAACAACGTATCCACTAAACAAAGGAGGGCCCACACAGAAAGCACCGGGTCCTGCTACACAACTAAACTAACTGTAGCAAGCCGTCTAAATGATTGACTCTTGTTTCAAACTACAACAGTCCCCCCCGCCCCTGTACCCGCGAGGGATATCTTTCAGGACCTACTGCAGAAGCCTGAAACTGCAGATAGGAGTGAACCCATTTCATTTCAGCAGCCCCTGGTCACTTGTTCCGGAAGGTTCCCTATAACACGTTCTGGTCATGTTGCTGAAACTGTGGAAAACAATTCCGCCGATATGTGGGTCGCCCTCTATTTAGTGTCTGTCCCCAATTAGCAAGAACTATAGAAAGTGCCAGAAGGCCATCTAAAAGCTATAAAAACATGGCTTCACCAGCAGACCTCCGTCTTGGAATCGCTCTGGGAATTTCTGAAATTGTCTGAGGCCTTCCGAGGAGACCAGCATGGCAAGAGGCAGCTGACCATCGAGAGAGAGAGAGAGAGAGAGGCAGATGAGATAGCAATAGGTGGATGCCAGAGGGGGGTCAATGTTTAATATTAAAGACTATTGTAATTTTGTTCCTAACAAGGTGGGATTGGTTTGCTTTGGTACTGACTTGTGTTCATATTGAGTTGACCGCTTTGGTATTGTGGGACAACTGGGAAAAGAAATTTATAACATTCTGGTCGGAATTGTCTGTGACCTGTTTAAAGAGGAAAAACGACACATTGAGCCATAAATTCTGGAATTCCCTCCTTAAACCTCCCTGATTCTGTGCCTCCTTTAAGATATTCCTTAAAGTCCACCTTTTTGAGAAAGCATTTCCTGTCACCGCACCTTGTCCTTAAACGTTATTTGCCAAATTTCTTTTTGAAGTGGTTTAGTTTTGCGAAGAGTGGTGTAGTTATTATTGCAGTGGTGGATTGTTAGTGGTGTAACATGATCCAACAGGAATGTCCGCCTGAATTGGTCATCAGTCAGAAACGCCTCGTGACTGAGGAAGCAAACAAATGGACTTCGCCACCCTCCCCCCCACCCCGCACCAAGCTCAAACAGTGACACAGCACAAATCAGAAACTGAGTGTCAGTCAGCAGTTTCCTGTTGCTGGCACTTCGGACTGTCGTGACTCAGCAAAGTTTTCTCAGCCACCATTGACTCAGCAAGCATGGCCAACAAAGATTGAATCAGCAAAAAAATGTCTACAGGACAAACGGCTTCAATCAGTTCCTGTGATCAGGGCAGTGTCTGTGCGGATCTGCTTGTGTCACTATGTCCGCCTCTCTGTGTGTGTGTTTCTGTCTGCACCCTTGTCTTTGTCCACGTGTGTGTCTGCGTGTGCATGTTTGTTTGTGTCCCTGTGGTTAGCTTAATTGGCTGGATGTCTGATTTTTGTGATGCAGAGTGACACTATTAGTGTGAGTTCAATTCCCTCTACTGGTTGAAGTTACCATGAAGGACTTAGAGGGGAAAAATTTAAAATGGACCTAAGCAGCAACTTTTTTCCCACAGAGGGTGGTGTGTGTATGGAATGAGCTGCCAGAGGAGGTGGTGGAGGCTTATACAATTACAACCTTTGGTATATGAATAGGAAGGCTTGAGAGGGATATGGGCCAAATGCTGGCAAAAGGGACTAGATTAGGTTAGGATATCTGGTCAGCATGGACCAGTTGGACCGAAGGGTCTGTTTCCATGCTGTACATCTCTATGACTCTCCCTTCACCTGAGGCATGGTGACCCTCAGGTTAAACAGCTACCCGTGTTTCTTCTCTAATGAGAGAGCAGCCCTACAGTCTGGTAAACTGTGGTGACTTTGTGTGCATGTGTGTGTCTGTAAGTGTGTAACTGTGTCTGTGCACATACATTTGTGTATATTTATGTGTCTGTGCTCTTGCACATATGTGTGTTTATCTGTGCATGTGCGTGTGTATATATTTGTGTGTCTGTGCCTCCAAGTGTGTAAATTTGAGTGATTATTTGTGTTTGTGAGTGTGTGTTTGCGCGTGCCTGTGCCCGAGCATGTGCGTATATTTGTATGTGTCTATGTTTGTTGTTTGCGTGTGTCTGTGCTCATGCATGGGTGTATGTTTATGTGTGTTTTCAAACAGGAGAGAGATAATAAGATGGTTCTCCCCTTGTCCACTTCTCAACTGACCACTGATTGATTTGTTTAAAAGAAACATGTTTTCACGTCTTCAGAATGGGTAGATGATAGATTTTCCCTGAAGTTTTCCAAATGGAGGATAAATGTGTATTCGTAATGGCATACACTGTCAGGCACTCGCAATCAAGGAAAGATGTCGATTGCATGCATTTAGGTCTTGAAAGTCCAAAAGAAATCATTGTCACACTTGTTTCACTCAAGGTAAAATCCTGAAATGTTGCCGACCTATGATAACACTTCCTTCCACTGAAAGCATAGAGCTGGGAGGTTATTAAAGCAGAATACACAGTGGTTTACTGCTTTCTGCAGCAACTTCCTCTGGCTTCACTCCTGCTGAAGTTCAGTCAAACCTCTACAGTGAAAAGTTCATGCTGTTCTTCAACTGAGTAGGTGAAGGCAGGGTCCTGTTCTTATGCTGGTCTGGTATTCTTTCTCATCTGTCTATGGTCTAGAAGTGAGTCTTATTAGATGTTCGCTATTCAAAACCTGAAATGTGGTCATAGAATTTATTTCATTGCCTTCAAAAATAGTCATGATGTGGAGGTGCCAGTGTTGGACTGGGGTGGACAAAGTTATAAATTGCAAAACACCAGGTTATAGTCCAACAGGTTTATTTGGAAGTACTAGCTTTTGAAGCGCTGCTCCTTCATCAGATCGCTGTGGAGCAGGATCACAAGACAGGGTCTTACGATGAAAGAGCAGCACTCTGAAAGCTAGTACTTCCAAATAAACCTGTTGGACTTTAACCTGGTATTGTGTGATTTTTAACTTCAAAAATTGTCTCTGACGACTTGGCCATTGCGAAGCAACCTCATTCAGTTTCATATTTTCACACAATAATGTGATAACGGAGAGATTTTCATCCTTTCTTTGGAAACCCACATGAAAGTTGAAAAATGTGGTGCTGGAAAAACACAGCAGGCCAGGCAGCATCCGAGGAGCAGGACAATCGACGTTTCGGGCATAAGCCCTTCTTCAGGAATGAGGCTGGTGTGCCAAGCGGGCTGACATAAAGGGTAGGGGGGAGGGAATTTGGGAGAGGGGCGCTGGGAATACGATAGGTGGAAGGAGGTGAGGGTGAGGGTGATAGGCCGGAGAAGGGGTGGGGGTGGAGAGGTCGGGAAGAAGATTGCAGGTCAAGAGGGCGGTGCTGAATCTGGGGTTGGGACTGAGATAAGGTGCAGGGAGGGAAATGAGGAAGCTGGAGAAATCTACATTCATCCCGTGTGGTTGGAGGGTTCCTAGGCGGAAGATGAGGAACTCTTCCTCCAGGCGCGTGTGGTCAGGGTCTGGCGATGGAGGAGGCCAAGGACCTGCATGTCCTTGGTGGAGTGGGAGGGGGAGTTAAAGTGTTCAGCCACGGGGCGGTTGGGTTGGTTGGTGCGGGTGTCCCAGAGGTGTTGAGGCATTTGGATGGGTATATGAATAGGAAGGGTTTGGGGGGATATGGGCCGGGTGCTGGCAGGTGGGACTAGATTGGGTTCGGATATCTGTTCGGCATGGACAGGTTGGACCGAAGGGTCTGTTTCCATGCTGTACATCTCTGTGATACAATGTATCCGGAGGTTGGTAGGGTGGAAGGTTAGGACCAGTGGGGTTCTGTCCTGGTGGCAATTGGAGGGGCGGAGTTCAAGGGCAGAGGAGTGGGAAGTGGAGGCGATGCAGTAGAGAGCATCGTCGACCACGTCGGAGGGGAAATTGCGGTCTTTGAAGAACGACGCCATTTGGGTTGTTCGGTGGTAGAATTGGTCCCCCTGGGAGCAGATGCGGCGGAGGCGAAGGAATTGGGAATATGGGATGGCGTTTTTACAGGGGGCATGGTGGGAGGAGGTGTAATCTAGGTAGCTGTGGGAGTCGGTCAGTTTGTAGTAACCCACATAAGACCAAGACGTCTGCAAGAAATGTTGTGGACGAGTTCCCATAATTGTTTGGATAAAATTAGCCATTAATCACAGCCTTCTATTTTCATGCAGTCTATTTTAATGGGTTCACAATATGATGGCCTGAAAGTTTGTTTGCATTCTAGACAAGAAAGTGAGTTTTATGCTGTTCTACAGAGGTAACCGGGAAGAAGAAAAAAGCCTCCTGAACTCTCAACTCCCATTGTTTTAAAGTAACATGTTCATTCTCCATTTTGTTCTCATGTAAAGCATCCATTTCAACTGTATACTTCATAAATTCATGAATCGACAGGGGGCCCCTGATTTACAAATGTCCAACTTTGAAATAATCTCACAGACTAGTAAAGCAACACCCTGACATAATCGTACTCGTGGAGTCATACTTACAGACAATGTCCCAGACAGTAACATCACCATCCCTGAATATATCCTGTTCTACTGGCAGGGCAGACCCAGCAGAGGTGGCCGTATACAGATGGGAGAGAGTTGCCCTGGGTGTCCTCAACATTGACTCCGGGACCCCTTGAAGTCTCTTGACTTCAGGTTAAACATGGGCAAGGAAACCTCCTGCTGATTACTATGTACTGTCCTCCCTTAGCGGTCTGTTTGCAGCAGAGAGCGGCGGGAGCTGGGCGGAAGTGAAATCGGAGCGCAAAGCCGGTCGGGAAGGTAAGTGACTGGCACGAGGTCCGGCTCTGAGGCTCAGAAGGGAAAGGGGGAGAGGAGGAGAGCGCTAGTTATAGGAGACTGTATAGTTAGAGGGACAGATAGGCGTTTCTGTGGACATGGGCGAGACTCTTGGTTGGTTTGTTGCCTCCCGGGTGCCAGGGTCCGAGACGTCACGGACTGTGTCTTCAGAATCCTTAAGGGGGAGGGTGTGCAGCCTGAAGTCGTGGTGCACATTGGCACCAACGACATAGGTAGGAAGAGGGGTGGGGAGGTCATTCAGGAGCTCAGGGAGTTAGGCTGGAAGCTAAAAGCTAGGACGGACAGAGTCGTCATCTCTGGGTTGTTG
>NC_057748.1:20890972-20893191 GCF_004010195.1 Chiloscyllium plagiosum | reverse complement strand
AGACAGTCAGAGGCTTTTTCCCCGGGTACAACAGAGTGTTTCGAGGGGACATAAATTTAAGGTGAAGGGTGGAAGGTATAGGGGGGATGACAGGGGTAGGTTCTTTACCCAGAGAGTGGTGGGGGCATGGAATGCGCTGCCTGTGGGAATGGCAGAGTCAGAATCATTGGTGACCTTTAAGCGGCAATTGGATAGGTACATGGATAGGTGCTTAAGCTAGGAAAAATGTTCGGCACAACATCGTGGGCCGAAGGGCCTGTTCTGTGCTGTATTGTTCTATGTTCTATGAATCAGTGCTCTTCCATGTTGGACAACATGGAGGAAGCACTGAGTTTGGAAAGAACTCAGAATATACTCTGGGTGAGGGATTTCAATGCCCACCATCAAGAGTGGCTTGGCAACAGCACTATTGATCGAACTAGTCAGATCCCAAAGGACGTAGCTGCTAGACTGGGTCTGCAGCAGGTGGTGAAGGAGCTAACAAGAGAGAAAAACAAACTTGACTTCATCCTTACCAATCTGCCTACCGCAGATGCATCTGTCCAGGATAATATCGGTAAGAGTGACCACCACACATTCTTTGTAGAGATGAAGTCTGGCCTTCACATTAAGGATAACTTCCATTACGTTGTGTGGCACCATCACTGTGCTCAATGAGACAGACTTCAAACAGACCTAGCAACTCAAGACTAGGCATCCAGGAGGCGCTGTGGGCTATCAACAGCAGCAGAACTATATTCCAGCACAATCTGCAACCTCATAGCCCAGCATATTCCCTACTAAACATTACCAGCAACCTTGATTCCATGGAGAGTGCAGGAGGGCATGCCAGGAGCAGCACCAGCCATACTAAAAACAGGTGTCAACCTGGTGAAGCTAACAATACTACTTGCATACTAAAC
This sequence comes from Chiloscyllium plagiosum, assembly GCF_004010195.1. NCBI lineage: Eukaryota > Metazoa > Chordata > Chondrichthyes > Orectolobiformes > Hemiscylliidae > Chiloscyllium > Chiloscyllium plagiosum. The sequence goes on along the minus strand of NC_057748.1, from coordinate 20,892,289 downwards.
AGCATAAGCAGCAAATGATAGAGCTAAGTGATTCCACAGCCAATGAAGCAGATCTAAGCTCTGCAGTTCTGCCACATCAAATCACAAATAGTGGTGGACAAATAGAACATAAAATATTGCAGCGCAGTACAGGCCCTTCGGCCCTCGATGTTGCGCCAACCTGTGGAACCAATCTGAAAGCCCATCTAACCTACACTATTCCATTTTCATCCATATGTCTATCCAGTTACCCTTTCAAATGCCCTTAAAAGTTGGTGAGTCTGCTATTGTTGCAAGCAGTGTGTTCCATGCTCCTACTACTCTTTGAGTAAACAAAATATCTCTGACATCTGCCTTATATCTACCACCCTTCAATTTAAAGCTATGTCCCCTTGTTCTAGCCATCACCATGTGAGGAAAAAGGCTCTCACCATCCACCTGATCTAACCGTCTGATCATCTTGTATGTCTCAGTTACGTCGCCTCTCAACCTTCTTCTCTCTAACAAATACAGCTTCAAGTCCCTCAACCTTTCCTCATAAGACCATCCTTCCATACCAGGCAACTTCCTAGTCAATCTTCTCTGAACCCTCTCCAAAGCTTCTACATCCTTCCTATAATGCGGTGACCAGAGTATTCCAAGTGCGGCCGCACCAGAGTTTTGTACAGCTGCAGCATGGCCTCGGGGCTCCGAAACTCAATCCCTCTACCAGTAAAAGCTAACACACTGCATGCCTTCTCAACAACCCTTTCAGGGATGGCAACTTTCAGGGATCTATGCACATGGACACCAAGATCTCTCTGTTCATCTACACTACAAAGAATCTTGCCATTAGCCCAGTACTCTTTATTCTTGTTGCTCCTTTCAAAGTGTATCACCTCACACTTTTCTGCATTAAACTCCATTTTCCACCTCTCAGCCCAGCTCTGTTGTCCTTTTGTAACCTGCAACATCCTTCAGCACTATCCACAACTCCACTGACCTTAGTGTCATCTGCAAATTTACTAACCCATCCTTCTATGCCCTCATCCAGGTAATTTATAAAAATGACAAAGAGCACTGGCCCCAAAACAGATCCTTGTGGTACACCACGAGTAACTGAACTCCAGGATGAACATTTCCCATCAACCACCAACCTCTGTCTTCTTTTAGCTAGCCAACTTCTGATCCAAATAGCTAAATCACCTTCAATCCCATGCATCTAACATTTTGTGCAATAGCCTACTGTGGGGAACATTATCAAATGCCTTTCTGAAATTCATATACACCACATCAACTGCTTTATCCTCATCCACCTGTTTGGTCACCATCTCAAAGAATTCAATAAGGTTTGCGAGG
>NC_057748.1:20883901-20890657 GCF_004010195.1 Chiloscyllium plagiosum | reverse complement strand
ATGCGGTCTCCTCTACACTAGGGAGACAGGACACCAACTCACAGAATGATTCCAGGAACATCTCTGGAAGACACACACCCAATAACCCCACCGCCCTGTGGCTGACCATTTCAACTCCCTCCTCCCACTTTCACCAAGGATATGCTCGTCATGGGCCTCCTCCATCGCCAAATCCGAGCCATCTGACAACTGGAGGAAGGACACCTCATCTTCCACCTTGGCACCCTTTCAACCACACAGCATCAACATCAACTTCACTAATTTCCAAATCTCCCATCCCCCATCTCATCCTAGACCCAACCCTCCAACTTGGCACCGACATCTTGATCTGTCCTACATGTCCATCTTCCCTCTCCACCTATCCACTTCACCCTCCCCACCAATCTATCACAATCACTCCCCATCTGCACCCCATCTATTGCCTTTCTCCCAGCCCCACCCCCACTCTCCTATTTATCTCTCAGCACCCTTCTGTCCCTCCAACATTCCTGATAAAGGGCTTATGCCCAACTCTCCTGCTCTTCGGATGCTGCCTGACCTGCAGTGCTTTTCCAGTGCCACACCTTTAGACTCTGACAAGTGGCAAGTAACATTTGTGCCACACAAATGCCAGGCAATGACCACCTCCAGTAAGAGATGATCTAACCACCACCCCTTGACATTCAGTGGCGTTACCATCACTGAATCTCCCACTATCAGCATCCTGGGGATTACCATTGACCAGAAACCTAACTGGACTTGCCACATAAACTCAGTGGCTACAAGAGCAGGTCAGAAGGTAGGGATGCTGTGGCATCCAACTCACCTCCTGACTCTCCAGAGCCTATCCGCCATCTACAAGACCCAAGTGAGGAGTTTGATGGAATACTCCCCACTTGCCTGGATGAGTGCAGCCCCAACAACACTCAAGAAGCTTGACAACTTCCAGTATAAAACAGCTTGTTTGATTGGAACCATATCCACAAACATCCACTACTGACGATCAGTCGCAGCAATATGTACTATCTAAGGGATGCACTGCAGAAATTCATCAAAGATCCAGAAAGAGCATCTTCCAAACCCATGATCATTTCTATGTAGAAGGTCAGGGCGGCAGTTAAAAAGGAACAACACAGATGCTGCCAGACCTGCTGCGTTTCTCCTGCATTCTTAGATTTCCACAGTATTTTGCTTTCACTAGCCCAGGGATCAACACCTAGTTGCCCTGCTGTGAACTGCTTCCAATGCAAGTATGCCAAGAAGTAAAACTGTACATAGTACTCCAGAATCAATCTCAATAACGTTGTGTACAACTTCAGGAACAAATTGATCCATTCCCCCGATATGCTTGGTGGGTTGACTCTGAGTTGCGCTCTGGACAATTTGAGATAGGCAATAAATTCTGGCCTAGCCAGTAACTCCCACATCCCATGGACAAAAGTCCCTTTTCAATTAAGAGAAACTGGTCTCTCAGATCCATCTATATCCCAGAGTTTTGTGATCTCTCTCATTTGAAATAATATTCTGCTTTTCTATTTTTCCTGCCAACGTGGACACACTCATTCTTTCCCACGTTATAATTAGCATTTACATCAAACTTTTCACAATCTCAGGACATTCCACAATGCTATATAGCCAGTGAAGTACTCTCGAGACTTTGTCACTTACCCAATTCCGGATTTATGGCTACCAACGTGCGCACAGCAAGATCCTACAATCTGGAATGGGATAATGAGCAGAAAATCTGATTCTGTGATGGTGGTTGAGGGATATGAATATAGGAACTGGAGTAGATCACTAGCCCCTCAACCCTCCTCCACCATTCAATCAGATTGTGGCTGATCTGTGGCCTAACTCCACATATATGTCTTTGGCCCATAATCCCTTAATATCTTTGTTTAACAAAAATTGTCTCTACCTCTAAAATTATTGTCACTAAAGTTAATAACTGATCAAGCATCCACTGCCGTTTGTGGAAGAGAATTCCGCATAGCTATTACCAGTTGTGTATAGAACATAGCACATTACGACACAGTGCAGGCCCTTCGGTCCTCGATGTCACGCCGACATGTGAAACTAATCTGACCTGCACGATTCCATTTTCATCCATATACTTATCCAATGATCATTTAAATCCCCTTAAAGTTGGCGAGTCTACTACGACTGAAGGCAGGGCATTCCATGCCCCTACTATTCTCTGAGTAAAGAACCTACCTCTGACATCTGAGCTATATCTATTACCCCTCAATTTAAAGCCATGTCCCCTCATGCTAACCATCCAAGGAGAAAGGCTTTCATTGTCCACCCTATCTAATTCTGTGATCATCTTATATGTCTTTATTAAATCATCTCTAAACCTTCTTCTCTCTAACGAAAACAGCCTCAAGTCCCTCATCCTTCCATGTCTCCTAAATGGCCTGGCCTTAATTCTCAGATTATCTCCTTGCCAGGACACTGAACTCTTCCACTTCTTCCTAAAACAATGTTGTGGCTTTTATCGTGTCCAAATGGCCCCTCTGACACTCTCGGTTTTGTTCAAATGAGAGTCAGCACAGTTTCTTTGAAACTGAAACGTGTTAAAAAAATGTTTATTTCTACTTTTGACAGGCAGAAGCGCAGAGCCAAAGGCAGAGGAGTTGTTAATGGTGGAGAAAGAGAAAAGGAGAGGTAAAACCAGTGTAAATTAAAGGAAGAGAATGGGTCCTAACCAAAGTAAACATGGCAAGGCTGTGAGGGAATGGGTAGAGAGATTGTAAAAATAATAGAGAACCAATATAAAATGGTCGGATTCTGAAGTTATAGAGTTCAGTATTGAGACCTTGAGGCTGTAACAGGCCTCTGTGGAAAATAAGCTGTTACTCCATGAGCTTGTGTTGTGCTTGATTAGATCATTGTAGCAGGCCCAGGACAGAAACAATCATAGAATCCCTACATTCCTCATGAAGGGCTTATGCCTGGAACTTCAATTCTCTTGCTTCTCGGATGCTGCCTGACCTGCTGTGCTTTTCCAGCACCACACTCTCGACTGGAACTCCAGCATCTGCAGTCCTCACTTTCTCCATAGAATCCCTACAGTGTGGGAGCAGGCTGTTTGGCCCATCAAATCCACACTGACCCTCCAAAAAGCATCCCACCCAGACTCACTCCCTGTAACCCCATACTGTCGCTCAGTGATTAGCACTGCTGCCTCACAGTACCAGGGATGCGGGTTCAATTCCAGCCTCGGCTGACTGTCTGTGTGGAGTTTGTACATTCTCCCTGTGTCTGTGTGGGTTTCCTCTGGGTGCTCCAGTTTCCTCCCACAGTCCAAAGATATTAGGTGAATTGGCCATGTTAAATTGCCCATAGTGTTCAGGGATGTGCAGGCAAGGTGCATTAGTTAGGGGAATGAGTCTGGTGGGTTAATCTTTGGAGGGTTGGTGTGATCTTGTTGAGCCAAATGGCCTGTTTCCACACTGAAGGTATTTTATTCTATTTTCCACATCTAGATTAGATTAGATTACTTACAAAGTGGAAACAGGCCCTTTGGCCCAACAAGTCCACACTGACTCGCCGAAGCGCACCCTCCCAGACCATTCCCCTACATTTACCCCTGTACCTAACACTGCGGGCACAATTTAGTGCCCTTTTTAATCCTAGCCTACTTATCCTGGACACTATGGGCAATTTAGCATTGCCAATCCACCTAATCTGCATATCTTTGAACTGTGGGAGGAAACCCTCCCAGATACTTAGAGAAATGTGAAAACTTAAGACAGACCGTCACCTGAGGGTGGTATCAAACCTGGGTCCTTGGTGTGTTAATAGTGCTAACTACTAAGCCACTGTGCCGCTCGAGAACAGTAGCTCTGTTTCCCCTCTCCACAGATGCTAGGCTGAAGCTTTTGGCTTATGAGAAAGTTGGCCCTTGTTGGAGTAAAGAAGAATGAGATGTGATCTTACTGAATCATACAACACTCTGAGAGGGCTTGACAGGGTGGATGCTCAGAGGATGATTCCCCTCGTGGGTCCATCTCCAACTAGGCACAATTTCAGGATAAGGGCTCCTCTATTTAAGACGAGAGATGAGGAGTAATTTCTTCTCTCAGAGTTTGGGATTTGAGCAGTGGAGGCTGGGTCATTGAATATATTCAAGGCCAAGTTAGACAGAGTGATGAACAGGCAGGTGGAATCATGGGAGATGGTGGCGCAGTGATCATGTCACTCAACCAGCAATCCTGTGCCCCAAAGTAATGTTCTGAGGACATGGGTTCAAATCTTGAATTTTTTTTGAATTCAATTAAAAAAACAAAATCTCGAATTAAAAAGCTGGTCTAATCTTATTGTCAATTGTTGTAAATACCAATCTCGTTTCCCTTAGGAAGTGAAATCTGCTATCCTTACATGGTCTGGCCTATATGTGACTCCAGACACACAGTGATGGGGTTGACTCCTAACTGCCCTCTGGGCAATTAGGGATGGGCAATAAATGCTGGCCAGTAGCGCTAACATCCTAAGAATAAATATATATTTAAAAAAAGGTTGGCTATCAAATGGTGCAGCAGGTTCGATGGCCCGAATGGACTATTCCTATTTCTACTTCTTATGCTGTAGTTCAGAATTTAGTTCAGAAATATTCCTGTGTCGAATATTTCTATAGTTATATTATCAGTTAGCGTTAATCTCGTAGAATCTAAGGTCGTGTTCTGGTGAGTTCAGCACTGTGAGAGAGGGCATCTTTCACAAATTTGAGGAAATGTGAGAGATCAAATCTTAACTTCCCGTTTCAGCTGAAAACACACAGGATATCATCAACAGAATCATTCTTAATGCTTTTTGTTTACTGCCAACGCGATGCAGGTTATGTGGAACTCCCACGCAGTCGTCTTTTTGTGCTGACCCAGCCTTAGGAGGGCCCCACTCTCTGCCTGGACTGGTGCACTGTGCTTTCCAAAGCTTCTGCAGTTTCAGGTTTCGCTGAGTCACGGATCTCTGCAAGGAACAGATTGCTGAGTAAACCCTTGGGTTCTGCAACTGCCTTTTAGCTGATTCAGTGCAGGGCTCCAGCTGGTATTGGTTAGTGTGAGTCTGGCACAGACCCCGGTCTGATTACAGGAACACTGCTCCTGTTTGCTGTGCACGTACAGTGTGACACGTAAACAGAGGACGTTTCGAAAGTCAAATAGTTGCATGGTGCATATTTGCACATCATTTGTTTTTCCTCCAGGCCCAGCCTATCTCTGAGACACTTGCTTTGACTTCTGGCAGAACATTTCTCTTTAATAATTAGACAGAATTGATCGAGTTTTTCAAAATCGTTTGTAGGCTGGACAGAGTGGATGGGGAAATGCTGTTCCCATTTGTATAAGGAACAAGAGCAAAAGGGCATGGATGTGAAGTGACATGCAATTGATGTGAGAAAGTACTTTTCTGCTCACTGAATAGTTAGGATCTGGAAATGTGGTGGAGGCATGTTCAATTGAGGCTTTTAAGAGGGACATTGGATGATTGGCGCTAGGGAATGATGCTTGTTCGAACAGCCAGATTAGACATAATAAGCTTAATGGCTACTTCTGCACTGTATGATTCCTGTGATATCAAAGAAATGGGGGGGAATGGTGCAGAAAATCAGCCAGGTTTAATGACAGAGCAAACTTGAGGGGCTGAATGGCCTACTCCTTGCTTCTAATTACTACAAGATGAAGAATTAGCTTTTTGAGCACAGTAAAAAGTCACCATTTAGGACGCCGTCTTAGATACTAAGGTACTGAAGTACTGATTCTTAATTACAAATTCTTAGGGAAAAAAATTTAGAAAAATAAAGAAATAAAAAGTCCAGCAATAAATTAGAAACATAGAGAACGAAGAGTTCAAAATAACATTCCTTCCAACTCAGACTGTGCCGGGCTTCATCTTGAACCTAAGTGTTTGAGTCCCCACTGTGGGCGGGAGTTCAAGAACATACTGTGGGCGGGAGTTCGAGGGCATGCTGTGGGTGGGAGTTCAAGAACATACTGTGGGCGGGAGTTCGAGGGCATGCTGTGGGTGGGAGTTCAAGAACATACTGTGGGCGGGAGTTCGAGGGCATGCTGTGGGTGGGAGTTCAAGAACATACTGTGGGCGGGAGTTCGAGGGCATGCTGTGGGTGGGAGTTCAAGAACATACTGTGGGCGGGAGTTCGAGGGCATGCTGTGGGTGGGAGTTCAAGAACATACTGTGGGCGGGAGTTCGAGGGCATGCTGTGGGTGGGAGTTCAAGAACATACTGTGGGCGGGAGTTCGAGGGCATGCTGTGGGTGGGAGTTCAAGAACATACTGTGGGCGGGAGTTCGAGGGCATGCTGTGGGTGGGAGTTCAAGAACATACTGTGGGCGGGAGTTCGAGGGCATGCTGTGGGTGGGAGTTCAAGAACATACTGTGGGCGGGAGTTCGAGGGCATGCTGTGGGTGGGAGTTCAAGAACATACTGTGGGCGGGAGTTCGAGGACATATTGTGGGAGGGTGTTCGAGGACATACTGTGGGCAGGTGTTCGAGGAGATACTGTGGGCGGGGTGTTCAAGGACACAGTGTGGGCGGGAGTTCGAGGACACACTGTGGGCGGCTGTTCGAGGCATATTGTGGGCGGGAGTTTGAGGAGATACTGTGGACAGGAGTTCGAGGACATACTGTAGGCAGGTGTTCGAGGACATATTGTGGACGAGAGGTCGAGGACATACTGTGGGCGGTAGTTCGAGGACACATTGTCGGTGGGTGTTCGAGGAGATACTGTGGGCGGGAGATCGAGGAGATACTGTGGGCG
>NC_057748.1:20881063-20882029 GCF_004010195.1 Chiloscyllium plagiosum | reverse complement strand
GTTCGAGGACATACTGTGGGCGGGAGTTTGAGGACATACTGTGGGCGGGAGTTCAAGGACACACTGTGGGCAGGAGTTCGTTGAGTAACTGTGGGCAGGAGTTCGAGGAGTAACTGTGGGCAGGAGTTCGAGGACAAATTGTGGGCGGGAGTTCGAGTACATACTGTGGGCAGGGGTTCGAGGACATACTGTGGGCGGGGGTTTGAGGACATACTGTGGGCGGGAGTTCAAGGACACACTGTGGGCAGGAGTTCGATGAGTAACTGTGGGCAGGAGTTCGAGGACATATTGTGGGCGGGAGTTCGAGTACATACTGTGGGCGGGAGTTCGAGGACATACTGTGGGCAGGAGTTTGAGGGCATATTGTGGGCGGGAGTTCGAGGACAAATTGTGGGCAGGAGTTCGAGTACATACTGTGGGCGGGAGTTCGAGTACATACTGTGGGCAGGAGTTTGAGGGCATATTGTGGGCGGGAGTTCGAAGACATACTGTGGGTGGGTTTTCGAGGGCATACTGTGTGCGGGAGTTGAAGGACATAATGTGGGCGGGAGTTCGAGGACATACTGTGGGCAGGAGTTCGAGGACACACTGTGGCGAGTGTTCGAGGACATACTGTGGGCGTGTGTTCGAGGATATACTGTGGGCGTGTGTTCGAGGACATACTGTGGGCAGGTGTTAAGGAGATACTGTGGGTGGGAGTTTGAGGACGTATAGTGGGCCGGAGTTCGAGGAGATAATGTGGGCGGATGTTCGAGGACATACTGTGGGCTGGAGTTCAAAGACACACTGTGAGTGGGAGTTTGAGGACGTACTGTGGGTGGGAGTTTGAGGACGTACTGTGGGCGGGTGTTCGAGGACATACTGTGAGCAGGGGTGCGAGGACATATTGTGGGCAGGGGTTCGAGGACATATTGTGGGCGGGAGTTTGAGGATATGCTGTGGGCGGGTGTTCGAGGACATACTGTG
>NC_057748.1:20848344-20880338 GCF_004010195.1 Chiloscyllium plagiosum | reverse complement strand
GAGGACATACTGTGGGCAGGAGTTCGAGGAGATACTATGGGCGGGAGTTTGAGTACATACTGTGGGCAGGAGTTTGAGGACATATTGTGGGTGGGAGTTCGAAGGCATAGTGTGGGCGGGTGTTCGAGGACAGACTGTGGGCGGGGGTTCGAGGACACACAGTGGGTGGGATGTTGGAGGACTTACTGTGGGCGGGTGTTCGAGGACATACCGTGGGCGCGAGTTCGAGGACATACCGTGGGCGGGAGTTCGAGGACATACTGTGGGCGGGTTTTCGAGGGCAGACTGTGGGCGGGGGTTCGAGGACACACAGTGGGTGGGAGTTGGAGGACTTACTGTGGGTGGGAATTCGAGGACATATTGTGGGCAGGGGTTTGAGGACATACTGTGGGCAGGAGTTCGAGGGGATACTGTGGGCGGGTGTTCGAGGACATACTGTGAGCGGGAGTTCGAGGACACAATGTGAGTGGGAGTTCGAGGACATACTGTGGGCGGGTGTTCGAGCACACACTGTGGGCGGGTGTTCGAGGACATACTGTGGGCGGGAGTTCGAGGACATACTGTGGGCGGGAGTTTGAGGACACACTGTGGCGGGTGTTCGAGGAGATACTGTGGGCGGGAGTTCGAGGAGATATTGTGGGCGGGAGTTCGAGGAGATACTGTGGGCGGGAGTTCGAGGACAAACTGTGGGCAGGAGTTCAAGGACATAATGTGGGCAGGTGTTCGAGGACATACTGTGGGCAGGAGTTCAAGGACATACTGTGGACAGGGGTTCAATGACATATTGTGGACGGGAGTTCGAGGAGATAATGTGGGCGGGAGTTCAAGGAGATACTTTGGGCGGGTGTTCAAGGAGATACTGTGGGCGGGAGTTCGAGGACAAACTGTGGGCGGGGGTTCGAGGACAAACTGTGGGCGGGAGTTCGAGGACAAACTGTGGGCAGTTCGAGGACATAATGTGGGCAGGTGTTCGAGGACATACTGTGGGCAGGGGTTCAAGGACATACTGTGGGCAGCGGTTTAAGGACATACTGTGGACAGGGGTTCAATGACATATTGTGGACGGGAGTTCGAGGAGATAATGTGGGCGGGAGTTCAAGGAGATACTTTGGGCGGGTGTTCAAGGAGATACTGTGGGCGGGAGTTCGAGGAAATACTGTGGGCGGGTGTTCAAGGAGATACTGTGGGCGGGAGTTCGAGGACACAATGTGGGCGGGAGTTCGAGGAGATAATGTGGGCAGGGGTTCGAGGACATACTTTGGGCAGGAGTTCGAGGACATACTGTGGGCGGGAGTTCGAGGACATATTGTGGGCAGGGGTTCGAGGAGATACTGTGGGCAGGGGTTCGAGGACATACTGTGGGCAGGTGTTCGAGGGGATACTGTGGGCGGGAGTTCGAGGACATACTGTGGGCGGGAGTTCGAGGACATACTGTGGGCAGGTGTTCGAGGGGATACTGTGGGCGGGAGTTCGAGGGTATACTATGGGCGGAAGTTCAAGGAGATACTGTGGGCAGGAGTTCGAGGACATACTGTGGGTAGGTGTTCGAGGAGATACTGTGGGCAGGAGTTTGAGGATATACTGTGGGCGGAAGTTCGAGGACATACTGTGGGCGGGAGTTCGAGGACATACTGTGGGCGGGAGTTCGAGGACATACTATGGGCAGGAGTTTGAGGACACACTGTGGGCAGGAGTTCGAGGACACACTGTGGGCGGGAGTTCGAGAAGAGACTGTGGACGGGAGTTCGAGGAGATACTGTGGGCGGGAGTTCGAGGAAATACTGTGCAGGAGTTCGAGGACACACTGTGGGCGGGAGTTCGAGAAAATACTGTGGGCGGGAGTTCGAGGACATACTGTGGGCGGGAGTTCGAGGAAATACTGTGGGCGGGAGTTCGAGGACATACTGTGGGCGGGAGTTCGAGGACATACTGTGGGCGGGAGTTCGAGGACATACTGTGGGCGGGAGTTCGAGGACATACTGTGGGCGGGAGTTCGAGGACATACTGTGGGCGGGAGTTCGAGGACATACTGTGGGCGGGAGTTCGAGGACATACTGTGGGCGGGAGTTCGAGGACATACTGTGGGCGGGAGTTCGAGGACATACTGTGGGCCCTTCAGCCCTCGACGTTGTGCTGTTTATCCTACTCTAAGATCAGACTAACCGACATGCTTCCATTCACTTTGTTCCATGTACCTATCCAATTGCCGCTTAAAGGTCACCAATGATTCTGACTCTACCACTCCCACAGGCAGTGCATTCCATGCCCCCACCACTCTCTGGGTAAAGAACCCACCCCTGACATCTCCCCTATACCTTCCACCCTTCACCTTAAATTTATGTCCCCTTGTAACACTCTGTTGCACCCGGGGAAAAAGTTTGAGGACATACTGTGGGCGGGAGTTCGAAGACTCTCTGTGGGCGGGTGTTCAAGGAGATACTGTGGGCGGGAGTTCGAGGATTTGGGCGGGAGTTCAAGGACATACTGTGGGCGGGAGTTTGTGGAGATAATGTGGGTGGGAGTTCGAGGACATACTGTGGGCGGATGTTCGAGGACATACTGTGGGCGGGAGTTTGAGGACATACTGTGGGCGGGAGTTCGGAATGGCAGAGAGGGCGGGAGTTCGAGGACATACTGTGGGCGGGTGTTCAAGGACACACTGTGGGCGGGTGTTGGAGGACACACTGTGGGCGGGAGTTCGAGGATACACTGTGGGCGGGAGTTCGAGGACATACTGTGGGCGGGTGTTCAAGGACACACTGTGGGCGGGTGTTGGAGGACACACTGTGGGCGGGAGTTCAAGGACATACTGTGGGCGGGAGTTCAAGTCCTCATTGAGGCTGAGAGTTCAAGACCACTGAAGCTAAGGCCAGGAGTCATAGAATCATAGAGTTGTACAGCACACCAACAGACTATTTGATCTAACTCATCCATGCAGAAAATGTGTTGCTGGAAAAGCGCAGCAGGTCAGGCAGCATCCAAGGAGCAGGAATGATTCCTGAAGAAGGGCTCATGCCCGAAAAGTCGATTCTCCTGTTCCTTGGATGCTGCCTGACCTGCTGCACTTTTCCAGCAATAGATTTTCAGCTCTGATCTCCAGCATCTGCAGTCCTCACTTTCTCCTCTAACTCATCCATGCCACCCAGATATCCTAAATAAATCTACTCCCATTTGCCAACATTTGGCCCATTATCCTTCCAAGCTCCTCTTATTCATATTCCCATCCAAATACCTTTTAAATGTTGTACCAGCCTCCACCACCACCTCTCATCAGCTCATTCCATACACACACCACCCTCTGTGTGAAAAAGTTGCACCTATCGGCCCTTTTCAAATATTTCCCCTCTCAAGTTAAACCTATGCCCTCTAGTTTTAGATTGCCCCACCATGGGGAAAAGACCTTATCTATTTACCCTAAGCATGCCCTTCATGATTTTATAATCCTCTATAAGGTCACCCCTCAGCCTCCAATTCTTCAAGGAAAATATTCCCAGCGTATTCAGTCTCTCCGTCTAGCTCAAACCCTCCAACCGTGGCAACATCCTTTTAAATCTTTTCTGAACCCTTTCAAGTTTCACAACTACCTTCCTATAATAGGAAGACTAGAATTGAACGCAGCATTCCAAAAATGGCCAAACCAATGTACTGTACAACCGCAACATGACCTCTCAACTCCTATACTCAATGCACGGACCAATAAAGGCACGCATACCAAATGTCTTGAGTCCATGCTGAGGCTGGGAGTCTGTGCTGGCTTTCACCCTGGACATTGCCGATGCCACCCAAGGATGGGAGGTGAAAAGAAAAGGAAAAAATGCAAAAGGGAGAGAAAGAAAGGAAACGGACAAAGCAGACGAGCTTTGGCTCAAGTGTCTTACTCTGCCGCCATCTTGGAATGGCTGGGATCAGTGGGCAAACAGACTGCTTGTTACTACAATCCTTTAAAATTGTCCTCCAGAGAATACTACATAGGCCGTAAAGCACAGGAACACCCTAACACTATGAAAGAAGCTTTGTTACAAAAATCCTTTCATAAGTTGTGGGCGTCACTGACAAGGCTGATTATTGTTGGCCATCCCTAATTGTCCTCAATCTGTATGTCTCCATAAAGTCATTTTGGAGAGCAGTTAAGAGTCAACCACATTGCTGTGGGTCTGGAGTCACATGTAGGCCAGACCAGGTAAGTACAGCAGATCTTCTTTCTTAAAAGGGCATGAGTGAAGCAGATGGGATTTACAACGTAATAAAACAAAAAACCACAGATGCTGAAGATCCAAAACAAAAACCAGAAAGTGCTGGAGAAACTCGGTAGGTCTGGGCAGCATTTGTGGAGAGAAATCAGAGTTAACATTTTGAGTCCAGTGACCCTTCTTCAGAACTGTTTTCCAACAATTTTACAAACAATTGGGTTTTACAGCAAATGACAATAATGTCATGGGTCTAGCTTTTAGTTATGGCAATTGCTGTTGTTGTCTCCACTCAAGGAGCAGGTCCCACCCAGGCTTATTCCCCCCGGGCCCAGATTTGATGGCCAGGCTGAGGCTCCAGGTCCATGGCTAGGCCTAGGTGCCTGAAGGAGGAAAAGAGGTGGTCTCCTGGTGTTGCTGTCTTCTTTGGCATGGTGATCTTGTCCCATTGCGGAGATCTTCTTCATCTTCAGCTTTCAGGTCTTCCAGCAGCCTTCCAGATGGTCTCGTCTAAGAGTGGCGGTCTTGGTTGACATTGTGGTCTTCTTTGGCGGTGACTTCCAATTGCCTGGCATAGAAGTCTTGTCCCAGAATGGCGGTCTCATCCCCACTGTGTGTTCCAGGTATTCCATCGTTCCTTAATCAGCTTTCCCAGAGCCCAGGAGTTGTTAAGTGAACCATGACGAAATTTGCCTTAATTTTACTTTTTTTTATTGTTATGTATGACTTCTGTCATTGATGTCGGTGTAGTGGTGGGGTAATGTTTCACTGTATTTTTCATGTAGAAGTAAACGTGACAATAAATTTGTATTCTGTTCTATTCTGTATGGAAGCACAAGGTCTTATGAGATCTATTCTTAAATCTATCGTTCGTTGTTGAAGGGTTGACAGTTAAGTCCAGATCCTGTTTCAGCCGTCACCCTCAAGGCAGCTGATGCACTCGAATTAGGAAGGAAATGCTGGTCACATTCCCTTGTTATTCCCCACATGAGTATAACCCGATGACAGAGACTGAAACTGCCTTGTCTTTTGGCTTGCTGTTTGTCATAGGCAACTTGAATGTGGTGAAGCAGTTCTGAGCTGGAATAACCTGGAAGTGGAAGTTAATATGCCCCCCCTCCCCCCCAGTTCATTATTAAATCGAATTCTGCAGGCCAGAAAAACTGACCACAAAACCTGTCAAAACATCATAGTCAACCAACTGTCTTAGTAAGTCAGTGGGTCAGCTAAGAAACACTTAGTAGTCAATGTAATCCAGAGAATTTATGATAGTCTGCATTTAAGGCCCACTTTAAGGCTCTGGCACAATAATCTAGGCTGGATGGTCCAGTAGACGGCAGCACTGTCTGAAATCTCTCAGGTGAGACATATAATGCTGAGGGTCCCCTCTTCCTTCCTGGGCTGGGAAGGGGTTGTACAAAGTTAAAAATCACACAACACCAGGTTATAGTCCAACAGGTTTAATTGGAAGCACCAGCTTTTGGAGTGTCACTCCTTCATCAGGTGGTAGGTGGAAGGGGGAGGTGGCGAAAGGACACTTTCCAGGTCGAACAATGGACTTCCTGCTGATGCCTCAAGTACCATCACAAAATCCGATTAACCAGGTCATAATGGCATTGCTTGTGGGAACTTGCTGTTACTAATTGGGCTGCTGTGAATCTGATACTTAAAACACTTCAAAACACTCATTGGCTGTAACACATTTTGAGATGTGGAATGCTAGTGAAAAGCTCTATATAAAGCAAGGTTATTTTTGACTGAACCAGTCACTATCACCCACTCAAGGCCTGTAGTAGTCTAATCCTATAGTTGTCAGAATTAAATGGGGCATGTAGCAACAGTCAGAGGGAACCCTGTCAGTGAGCCTTTGGTAGATATTGGAGAGTCACTAGATCATGACAGACAAGGAGGTCATTCAGCCCATCTCTTAGGGACAACAGTTCCTTTTCCACAGACGACACTTGTTGGGTTTCCTCACAAGCTGGTAGGTTTCTCTCGGTCATTCCTCTCTGGCATGCGTTCACAAATCACCAGGTTTATTCAGTTCAACTCCACAACAGACCGTTGGGAAAGAAGACGTTTTGACCTTTACCTACTTGGTTTGAGGGCCAGGCTGGAGACACACATTTTTCATGGCCTTTAGCAGCTCAATTCCAACGTTCAACTTGGCTTCAGAGAGGTTTCACTCCCTGCAAAATGTAAAAAAGACAAGAAGACAAATTGTTGAAGGTGGCACATTAGTTTGAGAAAGTGGTTAATGCAGCTTTGCCACACCTTGGGTTTTATTGAGGCACAGGATAAACAGAGAGGGAATTAACATGAACCTTGATCAAACTGGACCAACGTCTACTGGAATATTGCATCCACTACTAGATATCACACTGTCGGAAGGTCAGTACTGATGGAGACCCGCACAGTCGGAAGGTCAGTGCTTAGGGAATGCTACATTGTCAGACCGTCAGTATTGAGGCTGTGCCACAGTTACTGATGGAGTGCTGCACTGTCAGAGGGTCAGTACTGAGGGAGGGCCGCACAGTCGGAAAGTCAGTGTTTAGGGAATGCTACATTGTCAGGGCGTCAGTATTGAGACTGTGACACAGTGTCAGAGGGTCAGTACTGATGGAGCTCTGCACTGTCGGAGGGTCAGTACTGATGGAGTGTTGCACTGTCAGAGGGTCAGTACTGATGGAGTGCTGCACTGTCAGAGGGTCAGTGCTGAGGGAGTGTTGCACTGTCAGAGGGTCAGTACTGAGGGAGTGCTGCACTGTCAGAAAGTCAGTACTGATGGAATGTTGCACTGTCAGAGGGTCAGTACTGATGGTGTGCCGCACTGTCAGAGGGTCAGTGTTGAGAAAGTGCCAGACTGTCCGAGAGTCAGTGCTGAGGGAGTGGTGCACTGTCAGAGGGTCAGTTCTGATGGAGTGTTGCACTGTCAGAGGGTCAGTGCTGAGGGAGTGCTGCACTGTCAGAGGGTCAGTGTTGAGAAAGTGCCAGACTGTCCGAGGGTCAGTGCTGAGGGAGTGCCAGACTGTCGGAGTGTCAGTGCTGATGGAGTGCTGCATTGTTGAAAGCTCAGTACTAGGGAGCACTGCACTATTGGAGAATCAGTGCTGAGGGAGCACTTCACAGTTGAAGAGTCAGTACTGAGTGAGAGATGCAGTGTTGGAGATTCAGTGCCAAGGGAGTACTGCATTGTTGGAGAGTTAGTACAAAAGGAGTGCTGCATTGTCAAAGGTGTAGTGATTGGAATGAGGTCAGCCAGGTGGACATCATAGATTATGAGTTCCCTGATTGGGGCTGTTAATCTGGTACAATCAGGGAGCCCTGGCTGACAGATGTAAACAGAAGTGTCAGACATCCTGACACGTTGAGAACTGGCTATAAGGAAGCCGGACCAGTGTCACGTACCTTGCACGTGGAAATAAAGAGTGACTTGGTGACAGGATACCAGCCTCTGTGGAGTTATTTCAGTGGAAATGAGAGAAAAAAATACCCTTGCAACATTTAGTGGGCGGCACGGTGGCACAGTGGTTAGCACTGCTGCCTCACAGCGCCAGAGACCCGGGTTCAGTTCCCGCCTCAGGCGACTGACTGTGTGGAGTTTGCACATTCTCCCCGTGTCTGCGTGAGGTTTCCTCCGGGTGCTCCGGTTTCCTCCCACAATCACAAAGATGTGCAGGTCAGGTGAATTGGCCATGCAAAATTGCCCGTAGTGTTAGGTTAGGGGTATAGGTGGGTTACGCTTCGGCGGGTCGGTGTGGACTTGTTGGGCCGAAGGGCCTGTTTCCACACTGTAATCTAATCTAATATAATCTAATTTGTCTTTGAGTTGGGATACGCATTTCTGGCATCATGCCATTATCTGTGAATTTTAACTCATTTGTACTTGTGATTGAAGATTGGGCCCAGTAAGTGGAAAGAATGCTTTTTTTTGCGGAAAATGACATTTAGGCATATGAAAAGCAATGACTAATTCTCCTGACAGCTTGTGGACCCACAGCTTTTTCGGTTATTAGGAGCCTAGCATTTCCTATCAGGGCAAAGGGCTGTCTTAATAGATCTATGGTATATGAGCAATGAGGCAAGTCAGCCTAAAGACAGTGTGGAAATGTGTTGCTGGAAAAGCGCAGCAGGTCAGAAAGCATCCAAGGAACAGGAGAATCGACGTTTCGGGCATAAGCTCTTCTTCAGGGTTTATGCCCGAAACGTCGATTCTCCAGTTCCTTGGATGCTGCCTGACCTGCTGCGCTTTTCCAGCAACACATTTTCAGCTCTGATCTCCAGCATCTGCAGTCCTCACTTTCTCCTTAAAGACAGTGTGGCAAATTAAACCGGATAACAGGCCAAAGCTAATTGGCAACAACTATATTCTTTCCCTTTAAGACTTGTAATTAATAAAAGCCATGTTCCCAATTCAACAACATCCAAAGAAATGGACTAACAAAATTGTTCACTGTTCAATTCAATATTGACTCTACATTTCCTGTAATGTTGTCTTGCTGCAGTTATACATTATTATGAGCAGCTTTAGTCTCCTTATCTGAGGAAGGATGTTCTGGCAATGGAGGTAGTGCAGTTCAGGATTACCAGACTGATTCCTGGGATGACAGATCTAATATATAAAGATAGACTGAATCAAGTTTTGAGAAGATTTGTAGCTCAGGTTGAGGTTCTGGATATAGATTTACTCACTGAGATGGAAGGTTCATTTCCAGACATTTGGTCACCCTACTGGATAACATCTTCAGTGGGCCTCCAGGCGAAGTACTACTGATAATCCCTGCTTTTCTATTTATATGTTTGGGTTTCTTTGGGTTGGTGATGTCATTTTCTGTGGCGACATCACCAACTCAAAGAAACCCAAACATATAACCTCTTTGACAAAGCTGTGATGCTTGAAAGTGCCACTATGTAGAAACATGTCACACTGCAGAGTAGCGGGTCAGGGATGATGGAGGAAGAGACCGGGAGTGAATCATCGGGACTGCGTTTTAAAGTCGGATTATATAAGTTGAGGTTTTTGGTCCTGGTCTGAGCAACTCTGGGCTGTGAGGGTCCTCCTTCCCTCTCCTGGAGTCTGATGGAACACAGTATTGGACCATCATGTCTGCACCGTCTCTGAGTATTTTCACTCTGTGCCAATTTTCTGTATTTTTCCCCTATCTGTGCACATTGTTTATCATGCAATGCCCTCTATAACTCCACAAAGGCTGGTATCCAGTCACCAAGTCACCCTTCATTTTCGTGTGGAGAGTCCTTGACACTGATGCAGCTCCTTCAGCGGCAGCCCTCAGAGTGAAGAGAACCGCTGACACTCCTGTTTATATCTGTAACGCACAGTAGCTTGCCTCTTGCACCTGGAGGGTCTTGGAAGAATTTCACTCTCCTCTTCGGTCGGCAAGGGCATCAAAGCAGCAACATCTGCTACTTCCAACTCAGATTCTGAGGCATTTTCAACGCTTGATGGAGACGGAGAGCTCATGAGGTCTGGAGCAGTCAGAAACACTGTCAAGGAGCTGGGCATGTTTTCTCCCACGCTGTTTGAGAGTTTGCAGCTTTCATATGGTCCAAGTGCTTGTTCAGGACCATCACACCGACCTGAACTATATACGTCACTGGACCTGACCTCGCATCGACCATGCTTCTTACTCATGCAGGGCCAGTCCCATGGTTCCTTCACCATCCCTGAAGTAAACTGTCTCATAGTCTGTCTCGCTTAGCAGAGTGTTGTGTCTGACATTGGTGTTCCTAATGCCATTTCACCTTCCCCACCCAGGTCAGATTTAACCTGGTGAGGACTCTCCTTCCCATGTGTGAGGGGTGGTCCTATAATCAAATAGAAACTGGGACAGTTTGGCATCTAGTGAAGCTGCAGGCTGCATCTTTCAGCCTGCCTTCAAAGTTTGGACTGCTCTTTCTGCCAGACCTTTGGATGGTGGATGGATAGAGCTGTCCTTGTATGATAAATACCTTTCGACTTTAGGTAAATAATGCCCTGTTATCTGTGACAACACTTCAAAGAGTCCGTGTATTGCAAAAGATGTTTACAGCTTTTCTATCACAGTCCCCATGATTGATGAATAAACTCGATGCATGTCCAGCCACTTTGAATGGGCATCCCCAATGACCGAGAGTATGAAAGGACCAGCATAGTCAACGTGTAACTGTGTGCAGGGTTTACCCAGCCATTCCCTGGGGTGTGGGTGAGTTATTGATGGTAATTTTTGACCTCGTTGGCACTCTGGACAGTGCCCCATCATTGTGGCCAATGCTGGCCACCAGGCATAACCTCTCACCAACATCTTCATTTTGGAGAACCCTTGGTAGCGTTCAGCCAGAATCTGGCGGTGACCTTTACTTGGGACTATCACTCTTGCTCCCCATAATAATATGCCATCCTCTACTGTGATCTGGTCTCTCTGGGTCTAGCAAGATTTCAATTCTGGTTCTGATGGCTCTTTGCTTTCCCCCATCACCACGTGCTGTTTCGGTTTTGCCAGGACCAGGTCTTTCTGTGTCCAATATTGTCAGCTGTGAATGGAAGGGTATCCAGAAAATTTAAAACTTTCCAGTGGTGACGTATCTGCCAGCGGGAAGCAGCTCAATGCATCCGCATTTGCTACTTTGCTTCCTGGATGGTGTTCCAACTTGTAATTATATACACTTAGAAACACAGCCCACCACTGAATTCAGCCTGAAGCTTTGGATGGCACTGCCTTGCCCTCTTTAAGTAGACCGAGCAGGGGTTAGTGGTCCAGTGTTACTACAAATTTATGTCTGTACAAGTGTAAGTGGACTTTCCAAGGTGCCACTCTCCTAGATACCGGCCTGCGGGTTCTCTTGCTCAATTTGAGTCCAGTGAGACCCTTGCTATCTTAGGTCTGCATGCAGCAACAACTACAATGGCCTGCCAGCCTAGATCCTAAAGAAAATTTTGACCATTTGGCTGAGGCTTGGCTTTGTTTTGGGGCTTTGCTGGGGGTTGACCTGGAGTCCCTCTGTTCAGGAGATGTCCTGAGTGAGGCTACGCAATTGCCTTCATTTCAAGTGGTGTTCCCCAAGCTCAGCTGGACTGGTGAGGGTGTCCACTTCCATCGGAATACACTGTAACCCATATGCTCCACTTGCTGTATTTTCCAATGATAGCCAGTTGTAGTGTCTGTTTGAAATCTAGTTGGACTTCAGCTAGTAGGCGCTTTTGCATGGTTACATCGTTAATCCCACATACCAAACACTCTCTCAGCATCTCATTAAGGGTTAAACCAAAGTCACATGCCTCTGCCAAGCCATCTTAACCCAGTCAAAAATCCTGATATGGATTCCCCTGGTTCTCAAATTGCCAAATAAAACCAATAGCATCTCAGAATTAAACAAGGCTTAGTATAATAATATTCTTTAACTACATCCATCAACTGTTGAAAGGTTTTCAAATCTGGTGCCTCAGGGAAAGTTAGGCTCCTAATAACCGAGAAAGCTGCGGGTCCACAAGCTGTCAGGAGAGATGTACCTTTTGCTTTTCACCTGCCCCAATGTCATTTGCCCTGGAAAAAATAACTTTCCACATTCTTTCCACATACTGGGCTCATTCTTCAATGACAGAAGTGAACGAATCAAGTTTCCCAAATAACGACATGATGCCTGAAATGGTGATCTCAACTCAAAGATGACTGTTGCAACTGAATTTTTTTCAGGAGTTTGCTTTTCCCTCATGGTCACTGAAATAACTCCCCTGAGGCCAGTATCCCGTCACCAAGTCACTTTTTAGATTAGATTAGATTGCTTACAGTGTGGAAACAGGCCCTTCGGCCCAACAAGTCCACACCGACCCGCCGAAGCGCAACCCACCCATTCACCTACATTTACCTAACACTACAGGCAATTTAGCATGGCCAATTCACCTGACCTGCACATCTTTGGACTGTGGGAGGAAACCGGAGCACCTGGAGGAAACCCATGCAGACACGGGGAGAATGTGCAAACTCCACACAGTCAGTCGCCTGAGGTGGGAATTGAACTCGGGTCTCTGGCTCTGTGAGGCAGCAGTGATAACCACTGTGCCACCGTGCCGCCCTAAAGTTATTTACATGTGGAGAGTCTTTGACATTAATCCAGCTTCCTCTGAGACAACGCTCAGAATAGAACCTACGACACTCTTGTTTATCTCTGTCAGCCAGGGCTCCTTGATTGGACCAGGCTAACAGCTGCAATCAGGGAACTCACCTGGCTGACCTTGTTACAATCTAAGATGGTGGCACAGTAGGACACATAAGCTGGAGGTCCTCTGCTCTGCCCAATTTTTTCTCTTCTTGAGTGCTGTTTTAAATTTTAACTTTTAAACTTACTTGGAGAGGAATGGAGGTGGCGAATCCCAGACCAGGCTGGTGCGGGAGGTGACTTCCTGACCAGGCCAATGAAGGAGGCAAGTCCCAGACCAGGCCAGTGCAGGAGGCAAGTCCCGGACCAGGCCGGGGTGGGAGGTGAGTCCCAGACCAGGCCGGTGTGGGAGACGAGTCCCTGACCAGGCCGGTGCGAGAGGCGAGTCCCTGACCAGGCCGGTGTGGGAGGCGAGTCCCTGACCAGGCCGGTGTGGGAGGCAAGTCCCAGACCAGGCCGGTGTGGGAGACGAGTCCCTGACCAGGCCGGTGGGGGAGGCGAGTCCCATACCAAGCCGGTGCGGGAGGCTAATCCCAGACCAGGAGGCAAGTCCTGGTGGTGGGTCTGGACTGGAGGCCATTGCAGAGAGGCGAGGACTCAACTTTTGAAGGCTAACGTTGCCTGGAGTTTTGACTGGTGCTGTGTGGAAGCTTAGTGCCGGCATGGACTGGGGTGAAAGGACTGTAAATGGTGTAGTTTTTTCCTTTTTAACTCTTATGCAGGATTTTAAATTATTATCCTTTCAATTTTGTACCAAGGTATCTTGGTGCTCAGATGGCGACAATATTGCAACTATTTCACTGCACTCATTTGTGTGCACATGACAATGAAGCGCATTCATTCATTCATCATACCATCACTAAACGCTTGAATCCTCAGTGGAACCTGTCTCTGTAACATTTACAGGCAGTGCATTCCAGACCCTAACCACTCGCTGCGTAAGGAAGTATTCCTGCTGGGTCCAACTGCTGTTTTAAATAAATTCATCATAATCTTGCTACTCTTGCCTCTGTACTGCCCTTCACAAAGCCTAGACTTCAGTGTTAACAGTTTTCTCTCTCCCAGGTCCCTATGGTCCTGCATTCCTTTTAGAATTGTACACTTTTTAAATACTTATTCACCACATATTGGTCTCAAATTTAATTAGTTAAGTCTCTTAAGAAGTGCTTTGCTGTCTGAAAGCTGCTATATCAATGTGCTGTTGTTGTTGTTGCAGTGGTGATTGTTAGTTTTGTAACATGACTAAAACAAGCCATCAGTCAAAAACAGCTCGTGACTGAGGCTGCAACAAAACGCCCGAGCTCAAACAGTGACACAACACAAATTAGGGACCAATCAGTAGCTTCTTGTTGCCTTGGGACTTTCGGCCCCCATGACTCAGCAAAGTTTGCTCAGCCACTATTGACTCAGCAAATGAAGGTCAAGAACTAATGAATCAGCAAAACGTGTGCACAGAAGAAAGGTCAATGTACTCCCAGCACAGAAGGGGCATGTAATAAAAATAAAGCAGTTCAGACCGGATGAAGATCGAACTGGCCTGAACTGGTTTGCTTCTGGTCTCTGCTGGATTCTACTAATAGTGTTTGAGTTAAATGGAGAGGCTGGGTGGGCTGGGACTTTTTCAACTGTAGCGTAAGAGACTGAGGGGTGACCGTATAAAATCATGAGGGGTATAGATAAGGTGAATGGCAGATGTCTTTTCCCTAGGCTGGGGGATTTCAAGACTGGGGGTGTATTTCTAAGGTGAGAGGAGAAAGATTTAAAAAGGACATGAGGGGCAATTTTTTTTTTTACACAGAGAGTGGTTTGTGTGTGAAATGAACTTCCAAAGGAAGTGACGGATGCGGGTACAGTTACAATGTTTAAAAGACGTTTGGATAGAGACATGAACAAGAAATGTTAGGAGAGATTTGGGCCAAGTGCAGGCAGTGGGACTAGTGTAGTTTGGGATTATGGCTGGTATGGACTGGTTAGGTCAAATGGTCTGTATGACTCTATGAGTGGTAATTTTCCAATGATAGAGTTGTTGAATACCTTTCAGCCAGATTTCATCTGCAGTCCCAATATCCATATATCTGCACCCACGAGCCTTCATTTTATACAGTGTCTCCTCATAATTGGATGTGTTCCTTTAGTGAAATTCCTTTGAGAAACATATTCATTGTCTAATTTTTATTTTTTTTGTGCAGTAAATTGCTAGAATGACACAACTGACAATTTCGATGAAAATTCACTTGTGTGTCAAAATGTTCAACTATCCTTCACTGGCTTTTGAGAATAAACTTGGTATTCATCTGGTCTCCCCATTATAGGAAGGATGTTGTTAAACTTGAATGGGCGCAGAAAAGATTTACAAGGACGTTGCTGGCATTGGAAGGTTTGAGCTATAGGGACAAGCTGAATAGCTGGGGCTATTTTCCCTGGAGCATCGGAGGCTGAGGGCTAACTTTATAAACGTTTATAAAATCATGAGGGGCATGGATAGGGTGAATAGATAAGGTATTTTCCCCAGGTTAGGGCCATCCAAAACAAGAGGGTGTAGATTTAAGGTGAGAGGGAAAAGATTTAAAAGGGACCTGAGTGGCAACTTTTTCACACAGGGGTGGTGTGTGTATGGAATGAACTGCTGGAGGAAGTGGTGGAAGTTGGTACAATTACAATATTTAAAAGGCATCTGGATGGGTATATGAATAGGAAGGGTTTAGGGAGATATAGGCCAAATGCTGACAAATGGGACTAGACCAATTTGGGATATCTGGTCAACACAGACGAGTTGAAACAAAGGGTTGGTTTCCATGCTGTATAACTTTATGATTTTGTGACTGTCACCTGATCAACTTGCAATATTCTTTTATCACAAAACCAATAAAAAGATTATTTAATTATCTTAATCATGGACTTTGTGTTTTATAAATTCCATTGTTATTTATTAAGATTGGATCCACCCTGTACCCATTAAGTATTGTACAAAGTCCAGTGGGTGCCAACTCCTTTTGTCTGTAAAATTCCAACATCTATCCCCCTAACTTCCTGAATTTCTGCATGTTGCACTCCTTCACCAAATACAACCCCACCCCCCATCATCCCCAGCAGGTGAAAACTTTACACCAGTTCTGAAACTGTCACTCTGTTTCTCTCTGATGCTGCCTGACTTGTTGAGTACTTGCGATATTTTCTGGAAGAATGTTGGGTTTAAATCGAGACACTACACTTTAGGAAGAACGTGAGGGACTTAAATAAGGACCAGAAGGATTACAGTTATATAGGTAGATTGGAGAAGATTGAACTGTTTAACCTTGAGGATAAGGTTGAGAGGAGACTTGATAGAGGTGGTCATAGTCAAGGAGGGGTCTGGACTGAGTGGATGGGGAGTAATTTTTCCCATTGTTGGAAGTGTCAAGATCCCAACTTTATAGATTGATATGGTTGGCAAAATAAACAATGGTGGTGCAAGGAAGAACGTTGTAATGTAGGGAGCAGTTAGGATCTGGAATGTCCTATCTCAGTGTGGGGAAGAGATATTTAATCAAGGCTTTGAGGATGGATTGTATTCTTAACAGGAAAATGTGCAGGGTTACAGGAAAAAAACCAGGTGGGAGGCACCGGATTCATTGCTCCTTTACATGGCCAGCGCAAAAACAAAGGACCAAGTAGCTCCTGTGCTGTCTGTATTCTATTTCTTTCATTGAAACATGGCTTTGAAGGGCCGAACGGTCTGAACTTACTTCAATCCCTTTAGTAATACACCCAATCCACCGCTAGGGGACCGTCCCACGAAGGGTCAGAGCCTACGTCTTCAGGACGCTGTGACGCACAATTGTCCCATGTGATTAATGGAGCGGGACATCGGTGACGCACTGACGCAGGGTTGCGCTTGGACGTGGTGACGCACTGACGCAGGGTGGCGCTTGGACGTGGTGACGCGCGGAGGCAGAGTCGCCCTGGGACGCGGTGACGCACTGACGCGGGGTTGCGTTTGGACGTGGTGACGCGCGGACGCAGAGTCGCCCTGGGACGCGGTGACGCGCTTGGACGTGGTGGCGCACAGACGCAGGGTTGCGCTGGGACGTAGTGACGCACGGAAGCACGGTTGCCCCGGGAGACTGGCCTAGGTAAACGTCCCGGGAGAGGAGCCGCGATCTGGCGGTAGGTCGCTGGACGCCGCCTGTTACCTGAGCCTGGATACGGGGCCTTCGCCCAGTTTGTCCAGGTCAGGAACTCCGTTCCATGATTCCCATCTCCATCGGCTTCTAATCATCTGCCTCCTGGAATAATTGAAGGAAATCGTCTGGATGCATTTAGTGGGGATCTAGTCAGGCAAATGAGGAAAAGAGGAATTGATAATGGTAGAGGGGTTTACAATGATAGACTTAATGAAGAAAAGGTATGGGAAGAGGCTTGAATGCAGCTGACTTAGACCGGTTTCTGCCCCTAATTCCATAATTTATATCCCAGTGCCCTTCATTCCTCTGTTAACTTTGTCCTCTTTCTCAGACTTGCTGGGTTGGGGGCAGATGCTTGAATAATCCCCTCATAACTACCACCCAGAAAGAAAACACAGTGAATGGGACATAAGAACAGATTAGTGTTCCTTTGGTATTTATTGACTCCTCTTCCTCCAGTCCAGTGAATGAAGCCTGCAGCCACTCCTCTCCTGTTTGGTTGTATTTACCCTGGTGTAGTTTTCATCCTGATATGTGCAGTGCTGGACATGTGATCAATATTTGTATCTGTGTATAGCTGGTACCCTAGTTTTGCCTCTCTATCTCTTCTTTTGTCCATTGCTATCCTTTCCTTTTGCTTGACCAAGGTTATTTAGTTCTATTCTCATTTCAATTCCAGTGAAGTTTTTTTGCTTGGGCCAGTTGTGCTTGGGGACTTACAACCTTGCTTGACTTTTGCTTTTTTTTAAAAGGCCAGGTACATCGGGCGTTACTGTCAAAGCTGTCCTTTATTGCTTATCTCCAGCTGCCTGGAAAATATGGTGATGCTCTGCCTTCAATCACTACAATCCATATGGTGTGGGGACACCGACAATGCCATTGGAATGAGAGTTCCAGGAATTTGACCCAGCAACAGTGAAGAAACAATTATATAGTTTCGACTCCGATGCAGTGTGACTTGCAGCAGTACTTGCAGGTGCCTCCTGTGTGCTAGGTGGCCTTGTACAGTACTAGTTAGCAGACATCACGAGTTTGAAAGGTGCTGTTGAAGGAGCTGGGTGAGTTACTGCTGTGCATCTTGTAGATGGTACAAACTGCTGCCAATGTGCTTCAGTGCTTGAAGGAAAGTTAAAATGAACTGCAAATTCTAGTCCGCCCCTTAACCATTCCTCTTATCAACCATACTCCCTCCCCCAATAAAAATCTTAGCCCCACATTTTTCATAATCCCTGGTCTCCACCTTTCCAGTGTTTTACATAGACACTGCCCAATCACACTTGCCCAACTCCCCAGTTCTTTGTGGCTTTCACTGTATTTTTGGCCCATCACTGAAGTTCGCCATGAAATAGAATTAACTAATGATCCCATAGTGAAGGTGCACCTGTGTAGCAGCAGCAATAATATGACTGAATTTTACATTCATTTTGAGGGAGAGAAGGATGGGCCAGAGACTGTTTTCAAAGTTAAATAAGGGCAGTTATAATAGTATAATGCAAGACTGGCTAAAGTAAATTTGCAAAATAGGTTAAAGGTAGATCAGTAGATTTAAGTGCAATTTTAAGTGTGTGGTGAATGACACCTCCTTGTTCAGATGTTAGAGTGAGGTCCAGCTTAGTTATATCTAACAGATATCTAAATAGTGGCTATGGATTATTTTGCTTCCACTTGTGAGGTAGATGGAAACATTTTATTCAAAAAATGGCACCTAAGACAGTGCAACACACTCTCAGTACTGATCCTTAGTACTGCCCCTCAGACTATGTAGCACTCTTTCAGTAATGCCCTTCTAAATATGCAGACTTCCTGCAGCTCTGAAAAGTGTACCTTTTCAACTATCCTTATAACATTACGGCATTCCCTCTGAACTGTCCTTCCAGCAGTGCTGAATGCTGAATTGTCTCTCTGACAGTGCGACAGTCCCTCTGAACTCCCCCACCAACATTGCAGCACTGTCTCTGAACAGTCCCTCAAATTGTACATTGTTCCTTCTGCATTGCCCCTCTGACACTGTAATGCTGTCTCTGCAAACCCCTCCGACAGTGGAGCACTCTGAACTGCACTGGGATTAACAATAAATTGCTTCAAAGTGAGTGTCTGCCTCTTATTTTGATTAGGTACCAATACTCCAGGAGCAACATGTCAAAATCATGGATGGGTTCTACCTTCGCCATACTCATCGTGAGTATCACCTTTGCCTCTTCCCATGCAACTGCACCAACAGACTACCTACACATTGACTACTGTGTAATTGGTGCAGGTCCAGGTGGCCTGCAGATGGCGTACTTTCTACAGCAGTCCCAAAGACACTACCTGGTCTTTGAGCGCAGCAACCTCTCTGGGAGCTTCTTTGTACGTTATCCCCGCCACCGGAAGCTCATAAGTATTAACAAGCAATATACCGGGAAGCAAAACAAAGAGTTTAACCTCCGGCATGACTGGAACTCTCTGCTCAGCCATGACGACAATCTACTGTACAAACACTACACCAAAGATTTCTTTCCTCATGCTGACACCATGGTGCACTACTTGAACAACTTTACAAACAGGTTTGACCTGAAGGTTCGATACAACACTGAGATAATGTGGATTGAGGCTGAGAAGCATCCTGAGGCCTGGAATGGACACTACTTCTTTTTGACAGATCAGAATGACTATCATTACAGATGCAGGTACGTCTTCGCCCTAACAGTATCAGATCATGCTGGTAGTAGTGAGTTTCAGGAAAGATATAAAAGCATTGGAGAGAGTGTAGAAAAACATTACAAGAATGGTTCCAGGAGTGAGAGGTTTCATTCCTGTGGATAGATCAGAGCAACTGGGATTGTCCTCCTCAAAGACGAGAAGGGTATGAGTAGATTTGGTAGAGGTGTTCAAAATCATGAGAGATCCATAGACAGCAGATATAGAGAACCTTTCCCATTGACAGGGTTGAGAACCAGAAGAGAGAGATTTATGGGGAGTTCTAAAAGAAGCAAAGAGACCTGCGGAAAAGCTTTCTTTTTTCATAGCCATTGATTAATATTTCAACTCTGCTGCGTGTGAGTATGGCTGAGGCAGATTCAACTGGGGTTTTGGAAAGAGAAATGAGCTTTCCTGAAAAAAAGAAGTGCTTTCAAAATCATTCATCTTGCCGTCATCAGGACAGATTTCAGAGGGGGTAGCAAGTTATATTGCATGTGAAAAGATGCTGATGATGGGCAAGCTGAGTCTGATATATATAGATTCTGGTATGTCTAAGTGAGCCACATTATGAACTCAACTGATGATCTTAAATGGATATTAATGTAGTTTTTAGCACATTCGGGATTGTTAGGTAAGCAATGTCCAAACATGGAATCACATCCAATGTTGTATTAGTTGAGTTTGGTCAGTGCTGGGTGTGTTGCAAACAGCAGAAGGGATGTTCTGTTTGGTACATTCCACCATTTATTAGGAATAGCTCCTATTTCCAAAGAGAAATTGGTTACTTGTCTGAAGAGAAAAGATTTGCAGAACCATGGGGTAAAAGGACCAGGGCTTTGTGGGTGATATGGTGGCTCAGTGGTTAGCTCTGCTGCTTCACAGTGCCAGGGATCCAGGTTTGGTTTTCACATTCTTCCCATCTCTGTGTGGGTTTCTGCAAGATGTCCAAAGATGTGCAGGTTACGTAGATTGGCTATGCTAAATCCTTCAGTAGTGTCCACGGATGAGCAGGCTAGGTGTATTAGCCATGGTAAAATGTGGGGTTGTGGGAAAAGGATGGGGGCAAGATCTGGGTGGGATGATCTTTGAATGGTCGGTGCAGACTCAATGGGCCAAATGGTCTCTGATTCGATGTTTTTGGGACTAGTTGAGTTGTCCTTATGGAGAGCTGGCACAGACAACAGGCTGAATGTCCCTTTCTGCACTGTGACTATTCTATGTGACTTTCCCACAATGAGTCTACTGGAGAAAAAGAAATGGCTTTTATTGCAGCTTCTGTTCAAGTACTGGAGGAGGCCAGTTAGCTTGTGGAGTTCATACCATCACCATTCAACAGGACCATGACTGATCTCTATTCCAATCGAATCTACCTGCTTTGGCTCCATATATCTTCATCTCCTTTTCTAGCAAAAGTTGATTGCAGATCTAAAATTATTCAGCTGGTATCTCGTGATGTCTTTCAGGGAGACATGCCACATTTCCACAAACTCTTTGCATGAAGATGTGCTTCTGATGTTTGTTCCTGAACGATTTGGCTCTGATTTTAACGTTATGTTCCCTATGTCCAGACTCTTTGACCAGTGGAAAGATTTTTCTCCCTTTCTATGTTATTGATTCCTTTCAAAATCTTAAAGGCACCAATTAAAACATCCCTTTAACTTCTAATTCCAGGAAATATTTCTTCTCTTAGGTGAATTGTTTTTCCCTTACTTGTTAGATACTGTCTCATATTACCCATGCCTTACCAATGTTTTATTATTCCATGGCTTGTTGGTTTTACAAGTAAGAGGAAGTGAGGACTGCAGATGCTGGAGATCAGTCAGAAAGTGTGGTGCTGGAGAAGCACAGCAGGTCAGGCAGCGGGTCACTCCCACACCCACCCCGCATTCCTGATGAAGGGCTTATGCCCGAAACGTTGATTCTCCTGCTCTTCAGAGACTTCATCAGTTTTCTCATCTCCCCTCCATCCACCTCATCCTGGATCCAACCCTCCAACTCAGCACCACCCTCTTGAACTGTCCTATTTGTCCATCTTCCTTCCCACCTACCCACTCCACCTCCAACCTATCTGAACTGTCCTATTTGTCCATCTTCCTTCCCACCTACCCACTCCACCTCCAACCTATCACCATCACCCCTCACCACATTACCTATTGCCTTCCCAGCTACCTCACTCCCATCCCTCAGCCCCCTTCTCACCCCCCCAAACATTCCTGATGAAGGGCCTATGCCTGAAACGTTGATTCTCCTGCTCCTCGAACGCTGCCTGACCTGCTGTGCTTTTCCAACACCCCACTTTTCGACTCTGGTGTTACTAGTAAGGCTAGTATATATTACCTGTCTCTAATTACCCTTGAAAAGTTGGTAGTGAGCCACTGCCTTGAACCATGCAAAATTTTATGTAAGTGTTGTTATTAAGGAAGTTCCAGGGCATTGACCTTGTGACAGTGAGGAAGTGGCCATATTGTTTCAAGTCAGCATGGTGTGTGGCTTGAAAGGAGACTTGTGGATGATGGTGTTCTCATGCGCTGTCACACTTATAATTCCAAGTGATTGAGCCCATTATTTTGGATGGTGCTATTGAAGGATCCTTGATGATTTGCTGCAATGCATCTTGCACAGCCTCACTAATTTAGGCCAGTGGGAGTGGTTGGGGTGGATCTGAATATTCCATCGCAGTCCTGGCTTATGTAAGTTTACACCAGTTCAGCTGGTGACTGTAAACAAAATAGAACAGGGTGGAGAGTTTATTGATTTGCCTAGTCATGCAGCTCTCCTTCAACGCTCCAGTGTCACGTTTGTTCCCTACTTATATGTGCTCAAAGACAATAAATATCCACCAGTTGATGCTTTTAACCTTAACAATCCATTTACAAATTTTAAGAAACTGATTGAGAAGACATTATCAACTTGTGCCCTCTAGATGGTGGACAGGCTTTAATGGTATAGGTGAGTTACTCACTGTAGAATTGCCAGCCTTTTGATCTCCTTTGTCAGTGCAGTAATTATGTCACTGGTCTAGTTCAGTTTCTTGTCAATATAATAATCCTGGAGGTGTTGATCGTGGGTGGAATTCAGCAGTGGCAATACTGTTGAATAACATTGGGAGATAATTAAATTTTCTCTTTGGCAGTGATCATTGCCTGACACTTTGTATAGCACAAATGTTGCTTGGCACTTCTTAGCCCAGATCTTAATATTGTCCAAGTTCTGCTGCATCTGAACATGGACTGCTTCAGTATCTGAGGAGCTGTGAATGTTGCTGAATATTGCACAGTCATTGATGTACATCTCACTCCTGACCAATGATAAAATAGCTGAAGATGGTTGGCCCTTGAGGAACGTCTGTAGAGATGACCTAGAGCTGAGATGAATGAACTGTAACCACCACAGCCCTCTTTCTTTGTACTAAATATGACCTCAACCAGTGGAGAGTTTTGTTTAGATTAGATAACCTACAGTGTGGAAACAGGCCCTTCGGCCCAACCAGTCCACACCGACCCTCTGAAGAGTAACCCACCCAGACCCATTTCCCTCTGACTAATGCACCTAACACTACGGGCAATTTAGCATTTGTTCGTGATTCCCACTGATTCCTGTTTTGCTAGGGCTCCTTGATGCCACACTCAGTCAAATGAAACCTTGATGATGTCAAGGGCAGTTGCTGTCATACCGCTTGGAGTTCATCTCTTGTCCATATTTGGTGAGGGCTTTGTTTACATTGGAGCTGAATGATCCTGGCAGAACCACTCGGTGGCTCAGTGGTTAGCATTGCTGCCTCACAGCGCCAGGGATACTGGTTCAATTCCAGCCTCAGGATACTGTTTGTATGGACCCCAGGTCTCTGGGCTAAAGATGTGGAATCGCCACACTAAATTGTCCATAATGTCCAGGGATGTGTAGGTTACATGTAGTAGCCTAAATGCTGGGTTACAGGGATAGGTTGGGGGTTGAGTCTGGGTGGGATGCTCTTTGGAGAGTCAGTGTGGACCTCTTGGACCAAATGGCCCATTTCCACGCTGTTAGGGTTCTATGATGAACTGGAATTGAGCGTCTGTCGGCTGCTTATTGCCGTGTGAACGCTGCTTGTAACACTGGATATGATACTTCCCATCTCTTTGATTGAGCTTAGACACACTAATTGGACTTTGGATTAGTGGTACTGGAAGAGCACAGCAGTTCAGGCAGTATCCGAGCGGCTCTCTGCCGTTATTCCTGATGAAGGGCTTTTGCCCAAATCGTCGATTTTGCTGCTCCTCGGATGCTGCCTGAACTGCTGTGCTCTTCCAGCACCACTAATCCAAAATCTGGTTTCCAGCATCTGCAGTCATTATTTTTACCTACACTAATTGGACTTGTCCTGTCCTGCTATCTGAGGGTAGGACATGGTTGGGCAATTTTCCACATTGCTGGGTAGACTGCAGGATTGTAGCTGTACTGGAACAACTTGTCTGCGGGCACCAGTTTTGGAATTTAAGTCTTCAGTACTATTGTTGGAATGTTGTCAGAGCCTATTGCCTTTGAGGTATCCAGCATCTTCACCTGTGTCTTTATCCTCTGGAGTGGATCATATTGGCTAAGAACATAAAAACTAGGAGCAGGAGTAGGCTGTCTGGCCCTTCGAGTCTGCTCTGCCATTCAATAAGATCATGGTTAGTCTTTTCATGGACTCAGCTTCACTTACCTGCATTTTCACCATATCCCTTAATTCCTTTATTTTTCAGAAAAGTATCTACCTTAGCTTTAAACATGATTGCTGAAGTCAACTACTTCCCTGGGCAAGGAATTTTATAGATTAACAACCCCCTGTGTGAAGAAGTCCCTTCTCAGTTCAGTTCTAAACCTGCTTCCTCTAATCCTCTAATCTTGTCCTAGTTTCACCTCCCAGTGGAAACATCCAATCTATTTCTATTTTATTGATTCCCTTCATAATTTTATATGATTCTATAAGATCACCCCTCATTCTTCTGAATTCCAATGAATATAATCCCAATCTATTCAGCCTCTCCTCATAAGCCAAGCTCCTCAACTCAGGAATCAACCTAGTGAACCTCCTCTGCACTCCCTCCAGTGCCAGTACATCCTTCCTTAAGTAAGGAGAACAAACCTGCGCACTGTACTCCAGGTGCGGCCTCACTAGCACCTTGTAAAGTTAAAATGAGAATCTGTGATGCTGGGGAGGAGGGCCAAGGTGGCTCGTCCATTTGACCTAGATGCCCAGATGTAAGGGAGACTTTGCAGGTTTGTCAGGGCTGAATATGCCTTTGTCGTTTCCAATGGCTGGGTTGATCCTGATTGGTCTATCTGATATCATTTATTTTTAACTTTTCTGTAGTGGTTTGACATAATGGAGAGGCTTGCTAGACCATTTCAGAGAGCAGTGAATACTCAGCCATATTGCTGTGTGTCTGAAGTTCTATGTGGACCAGAACAGGAAAGAATGGCAGGTTTCCTTCTCCAAAGAACTTTAGTGACCCAGATAAGTGCTTTTATGGGAGGCAGTGATGATTTCATGGTTACACCATTTTTGAGAGATTAATATTAAATTCCAGAAATCCTCATTAACTGAATTGAAATTCCACCAGCTACTGTCATAGGATTTGAACCCCCTGTAACCCCAGAGTATCAGCCTGGACCTCTGGATTACTAGGTCACTGACGTAATTGATATGCCACTGTCGGCTGCTGACTCCGCAGAGAAGCAGTTATAATTGAAGGTGTGTCTAAAATGTTCACTGCAAAATTTGAGAGAAGGGAATGGGTTCACCCACCCTCAGTCTTTCTTCACCCTCATATTTTCTGGGAAGACTTGTTTTCCTCACACAGCTCCATACATCAATTTGACTAGAGAACCATACAGCGTTGAAAAAGCTAGTGAAAGAAATGCTTTTATTTATTTGCACATTTCACAACCTCAGACAATCCCAAAATACTTTACAGACAACCTTTTGAATTGCAGTGCCTGCTGTATGTTGGGAAACAAGCTGCCAGTTGGTGCATAGCAAGTTCCCGCAAACAATGACATAGTAATGAACAATTAAGGCATTTTAGCAATATTAATAGAGGAATAAATGTTACAGATGAATTTGGAACAAAAGTAAGCCACTCAGCCCCGTGAGCTTGCACTATCATTCATTATATTGGCTGTTCTGGATTTCACATTCCCATCATCCTCCACGTTGATTCTTGTTAGGCAATGGAATCAATCTACCTTTATCTTTAGAAATACTCAATGATTCCATCTTCACTGTCTTCTGAGACTGAGCTCCAAAGTTGCACAGCCTTTGTGTGATAAAATGTTGCCTCCCTAAAAGGGAGACTGTGTGCAATTTTGGCCAGTGCATCAGAGCAAAGCTCCCCTACAATTTGAATAGTGAGATGGCATCTTCTATATTCTCCTGAGAGGGCAGTACTCTGACACTTCAGCACCTTGAGGCCATCACTGGATGCTACCCAGTGAAGCATGATTGATTCCTTTCACATTGAGAAAGGAATGCTCTGTTTTGTGGTCCTGTAGAAGAATGCCTTTAAGCCTCAGTCAGTTTTTAAAATTTATTCATTTTGTGGGATGCAGGCATCACTGGATGGCCAGCATTTATTGCCCATGCCTAGTTGCCCTTGAGAAGGTGGTTTTGAGCTGCCTTCTTGAATCACTGCGGTCTACCTGCTAAGGGATGACCCACAATGCGATTAGGGAGAGCATTCCAGAATTTTGAAGCAGTGACCATGGAGGAACAGCAATATATGGTGAGTGACTTGGAGGGAAACTTGACGATGATGGTGTTCCCATATATCTGTCCTTCTACATGGAAATGGTTGTGGGTTTGGAAGATGCCCAGAGAAAAGACCTTGTCTATTTACTCTATGCATGCCCCTCATGATTTTATAAACCTTCGTAAGGTCACTCCTCAGCCTCCAACCTCCAGGGAAACAGTCCCAAGAACAAACCACGACAAGCAGACCACACACAGCCAGAAACCCTAACCATCTTACCATACATCAAAGAAGTTTCAGAAATGACAGCCAGACTACTAAGACCCCTCGGAATCCTAGTAGCACACAAACCCACCAACACTCTCAAACAAAATCTAACAAACTTAAATGACCCAGTACAACCCATAGACAAAACCAACGTCATCTACAAAATTCCATGCAAGGACTGCCACAGACACTACGTAGGACAAACAGGAAGAAAGTTAGCCACCAGGATACACGAACACTAGCTAGCCACAAAAAGACACGACCCTCTCTCCCTCGTAGCCATACACACGGATGAAAAAGAAAACCACCATTTCGTCTGGGACAACACATCTATCCTGGGACAGGCTAAGCAAAGACATGCCAGAGAATTCCTAGAGGCCTGGCACTCCAACCACAACGCCATAAACAAATACATAGATCTCGATGCCATCTATCAACCCCTCAGAAAACGAACAGGAAATGACATCACCACAAACCCCAGGAACCCCATCCAGGAGAAAGATATAAATAGAAAGCAGGAGACAACAGCTTTGCTTCACATGGAGGTCGCCACTGATGATGTTACCTAGCCAGGTAATGAAACGTCTGGATATCAAACCTACAGCTCAGCGAGCAAACCTACATCCTAAACCTCAACCTGAGCCTATTCAGCCTCCAAACCTTGCAAACAGTTCCAGCCTATTCAGCCTCTCCCTACAGCTCAAACTCTCCAACCATGACGACATCCTTGTAAATCTTTTCTGAATCATTTCTAGTTTCACAACATCCTTCCTGTAGGAGGGAGACCAGAATTGTTCACAATATTCTAACAATGGCCTAACCAGTGTCCTGTACAGCTGCAACATGACCTCCTAACTCCTATAGTCAGTGTTCTGACTGATAAGGAAAAGCATACTAAACGTCGTCTTCGCTATCCTATCTACCTGTGACTCCATTTTCAAGGAACTATGAACCTGCACTCCAAGGTCTCTTTGTTCAGCAACACTCCCCAGGATCATACCATTGAGCATATAAGTCCTGCCCTGATTTGCCTATCCAAAATGCAGCACCTCACATTTATCTAAATTAAACTCCATCTGACACTCCTTGCCCATTGGCCTATCTGATCAAGATCCTGTTATACTCTGAGATCACCTTCCTAGCTGTCCATTACACCTCCAATTTTGGTGTCAGCTGCAAACTTACTAATTATACCTCCTATGTTCACACTAGAGGAGTCCAGTACCAGAAGGCATAGATTTTGGGTGAGAGAGCTACGATTTAAAAGGGACCTAAGAGGCAACTTCTTCAGGCAAAAGGTGGTGTGTGTATGGAATGAGGAAGTGGTGGAGGCTGGTACAATTACAACATTTAAAAGGCATCTGGGTATATGAATAGGAAGGGTTTGGAGGAATATGCATCAAGTACTGGCAAATGCGACTAGATCAATTTGGGATATCTGGCCGGCATGGGTGAGTTGGACTAAAGAGTCTGTTTCCGTGCTGTATGTCTCTATGACACTGTGCTGTCTGAGGATCTTTGGTGAATTTCTGCAGTGCATCTTGCTGCTACTGAGCGTTGGTGGTGGAGGGAGTGGATGCTTATGGATGTAGTGCCAGTCAAGCAGACTGCTTTGTCTTGATGGTGTCAAGTTTCTTGAGTGTAGTTGGGGCTACGCCCATCCAGGCAAGTGGGGAGTATTCCACTGCTGACTTGTGTCTTGTAGATGATGGTAGGGAGTCAGGAGATGAGTTACTCGCCGCAGTATCCCTAGCCTCTGGCCTGCTGTTGTAGCCACTGTAATAATGTGGTGAGTCCAGTTGAGTTTCTGATCAATGATCACTCCGAGGATGTTGATAATGGGGGTTTCAGTGATGGTAACATCATTGAATGTCATGGTTAGATTGTCTCTTATTGGTCATAGTTATAGCCTGGCATTTGTGTGGCATGAATGTTACTTGCCACTTTTCAACCCAAGCCTGGATATTGTCCAGATCTTGTTGCATTTGGACACAGATTGCTTCAGTGTCTGAGGAGTCATGAATGGTGCTGAACATTGTACAATCATTGGTGAACATCCCCACTTCTGACCTTACGGTGGAGGGAAGGTCATTGATGAAGCAGCTGAAGATGGTTGGGCGTGGGACACTACTCTGAGGAACTCCTGCAGAAAATTTCCTGGAGCTGAGATGACCATCGTCCTATGTGTCAGTTATGACTCTAATCACCTGATACCCATCGATTCCGGTTTTGCTAGGACTCCTTTTTGCCACACTCAGTCGAATGCAGCTTTGATGTCAAGGACTGTCACTCTCCCCTCACCTTTGGAAGTCAGTTCTTATGTCCATGTTTGAACCAAGGCTTTAAAGCGATCAGGAGCTGAGTGGCCCTGGCGGAACCCAAACTGGGTGTCACTGAGCGGGTTATTGCTGAGCTGGTGCTGCTTGATAGCACTGTTGATGACACCTTCCATCATTCTACTGATGATCGAGAGTAGACTTTTGGGGTGGTAATTGGCCAGGCTGGATTTGTCCTGCTTTTTACATACAGGATATACTTGGACAATTCTCTGCATTTTCAGTTAGATGCCAGTGTTCTTGGGCACATATCTTCAGTACTATTGAGGGAATGTTGTCAGGGCCCATAGCCTTTGCAGTATCCAGTGCCTCCAACCATTTCTTGATATCACATGGAGTGAACAAATTGGCTGAAGTCTGGTGTCTAAAATGGAGGAGGCCGAGATGGATCATCCACTCAGCACTTCTGGCTGAAGGTTGCTGAGAAAGCTTCAGCCTTATCTTTTGCACTGATGTGCTGGGCTCTTCCATCATTGAGGATGGGAACATTTGTGGAGCTGCCTCAGATTTACAGATTTACAGATTAATCTGTAATCTGTAAATCTGTAAAACATTTGTGGAGTTGCCTCCTCCAGTGAGTTTTTTTATCGTCACCATCATTCACAACTGGATGTGGCAGGACTGCAGACCTTAGATCTAATCCATTGGTTGTGGGATCGCTTAACTCTGTCTGTCACTTGCTGCTTATGTTGTTTGGCATGCGAGTAATACGACTGTACTCTAATATCAGTCTATCAAGTTTGAGGAGGAGGAAGGAATTTCTTAGCTCAGGGAAGTGCTAACCAGATTTAACACTGAGCTGGGTTGTATCACAGAGTGAAAGTGGTTAGAAAGGTGTCAACAGTTGGATGTGTTTTGTCATGCACGTAGTCCAGGATTGTGAGATGCATCAGTTCAGGTAAAAATAAAGTCCTTTAATTTATATCACAGACTTTGAACCGAAATAGGTTATAGGTCTTGTGAGTACAGAAATACAAGTGCCTCACTAAAGTTGTATAGGACCTTAGTGAGACCACGTTTGGAATACTGTACACCATTTTAGTCTCCTTATCTAGGTAAGGATGTGCTTGACATAGAAAATGCCATGGAGGTTCACCAGGGTTGGAAGGATTGTCTTACGAGGCGCAATCAAGGAAACTGGGCCTGTATTCAATAGAGTTTTGAAGATTGAGAGATGATGTCATTGAAGCATATAAAAGTCTTACAGGGTTGTTGTACATTGGATATTTTCCCAGCAGGGTATCTTGAATCAAAGGGACAGCACTAGAGGAAGGTAAGCTGTTTAAGACCACGGTGAGGAAACATTTCTTCACTCAGAGGGTCTTAAATGATTGGAATTCTCTACTCAAGAAGTCTGTGGGAGCTGTATTGTTGAGCATGTTCAAGACAGCAATCAGGCATAATCTGTTTAAATTGCAGAACAGGTTCAATGGGTCGAATGGCCTATACCTGCTTTTATTTCCTCTAAACCCAAGTCTTCCATAAATTGGTGCCGACTGTAAAAACAGCTTTCACAGTTGTGGTTCATGCTACCAGCCTTGAGCTGTAAGTGACTACCATCCTGGCCTCACAGCATGCTTTGTCCTTGGTCTGTGTACTGCCAGAAATGTTATTCAAGAGCACTGCTGAGTGATGGAGATTGTCAGGTTAGGGGCACACAGCCCTTTGTTTTAATGGCAAGCTGATCATTCTTGTTTCCCCCTTTCCTTTTAGTGTCCTGTTAGTTGCAACTGGAATGTGGGTGCCCAACAAGCCTGATTTTCCAGGTTCTGAACATGTCGAGGGCTACGAGAGCATCTCTGTGGACCCTGCTAACTTTGTTGGGCAGACAGTCCTCATCCTGGGCCGGGGCAACGCTGCATTTGAGACGGCGGACAACATTGTTGGAGTGACTAACTTTATCCACATGCTGGGCCGTTCCCGGCTGCGGCTCGCCTGGGCCACTCACTATGTCGGAGATGTCCGGTAAGTCATATGTGGCCTTTAACTCTGCTGTTTGTGTTAGCTTCAATCGTAATAGCTGATCTGATTGAGATTTCAAAGAATCCCTTTCACCTTTCAGTGCTGGGTGTTTTCATCAGTGGGGGCTTCACCCTTAATTGTACGATTGGAACAGACAGACATATACATGGACAGATGAATATCACAAAAGGAACAGTGGTCATGTGTCACATGATTGAATTTGGAACATGCTGCATTGGGAACAGAGGGAACCTTATCTGATACCTTCCTAGATCTCTGTGATCTTCAATTTTTGTGTCTTTTGGTCTCTGGTGACTGTGCCTTCAATTGTTTAACTCGAAGCTTTGGAATCAAAACCTTAAACATATCTACTTGGCTACCCCAAGACTTATATGAATATCTAAATTAGGTGTGGAAATAGGCCTTTCAGCCCCTTGAGCGGGCGAAAGTGAGGACTGCAGATGCTGGAGATCAGAGTCAAAATTAGAGTGGTGCTGGAAAAGCACAGCAGGTCAGGCAGCATCCGAGGAGCAGGAAAATCAACGTTTCGGGCAAAAGCCCTTTATCAGGAATGAGGCAGGGATCCTCCAGGGTGGAGAGAGAAATGGGAGGAGGGTAGGGCTGGGGAGAAGGTAACTAAGAGTACAATAGGTGGATGGAGATAGGGATGAAGGTGATAGGTCGGAGAGGAGGGTGGAGCGGATAGGTGGGAAAGAAGATTGGCAGGTAGGACAGGTCATGAGGATGGTGCTGAGCTGGCAGGTTGGAACTGGGGTAAGGTGGGGGAGGGGAAGTGAGGAAACTGGTGAAGTCCTAATCTTTCAGTGCTTTGAGCCTCTGTAGGATTCAATAAATCTGTTTGTGTTTTGTATTCCACGTTCCCATTAGCCCCATAATCTTTGACTTGTATATAATGTTTGATTTATCTTCCGGGAATGTATCTACCTCCACCTAAATTAATTGCATGTGCC
Organism: Chiloscyllium plagiosum; assembly: GCF_004010195.1. Taxonomy (NCBI): domain Eukaryota; kingdom Metazoa; phylum Chordata; class Chondrichthyes; order Orectolobiformes; family Hemiscylliidae; genus Chiloscyllium; species Chiloscyllium plagiosum. The sequence continues at coordinate 20,848,903 of NC_057748.1, read as the reverse complement.
TTCTGAGGAAGAGAGCTTCAAATTAACACGTGCACGCTGTCTCTCTCACGCGCGTGCTCTCTCTCTCTCTCTCGCGTGTGCACTCTCACCTCTGTCCCAAGATGTACAATGCTCCCTGGGTCTGGACTCATCATGACCATCTTGTCAAAAGTGTTCAGGATTTTATGTACTTGGATCAAGTCACCCCTCACTCTTTTAAACTCCAATGGAAACAAACCCTGTCTGTCTAATTATTCCTAAGAAGACAACCCACTCATTTAGATTAGATTAGATTAGAAACAGGCCCTTCGGCCCAACAAGTCCACAACGACCCGCCGAAGAGCACACACCCAGACCTATTCCCCTACATTTACCCCTGACTAATGTACACCTAACACTATGGGGCAATTTAGCGTGACCAATTCACCGGCACATCTTTGGATTGTGGGAGGAAACCGGAGGAAACCCACGCAGACAGGGGGAGAATGTGCAAACTCCACACAGTCACCCGAGGCTGGAATCAAACCCGGGTCCCTAGCGCTGTGAGGCAGCAGTGCTAACCACTGAGCCACCGTGCTAC
>NC_057748.1:20827581-20848279 GCF_004010195.1 Chiloscyllium plagiosum | reverse complement strand
TTTACTGAGCCATACACTGACATAGTCTGCAAAGCACTCCATGCTGGCCAGATAGTCCAGGTTAATGAGCAATGCACTGAGATAGTCCGCACAGCTCCCCATGCTGGCCCAATAGTCCATTTACTGAGCCATACACTTACATAGTCTGCACAGCTCTCCATGCTGTGTCTCATATTCCGGTTTCCTGAGCCATTCACTGACATAGTCTGCACAGCTCTCCATGCTGTGTCCCATAGTCCGGTTTCCTGAGCCATACACTGAGATCGTCCGCTCAGCTCTCCCTGCTGGCCCGATAGTCCGGTCTACTGAGCCATACACTGACATAGTCTGCACAGCTCTCCATGCTGTGTCCCATAGTCCGGTTTCCTGAGCCTTACACTGACATAGTTGCACAGCTCTCCATGCTGTCCTGATAGTCCAGTTTACTGAGCCATGCACTGACATTGTCCGCACCGCTCTACGTTGGGCCGATAGTCCGGTTTGCTGAACTATACACTGACATAGTCTGCACAGTTCCCCCTGCTGGGCAGATAGTCCGGGTTACTGAGCCATACACTGACATAGTCCGCTCACCTCCCCATGCTGCCCAATAGTCCGGTTTACTGAGCCATACACTGACATAGTCTGCACAGCTCTCCATGCTGTCCCGGTGGTCCAGTTTACTGAGCCATGCACTAACATAGTTCGCTCCGCTCACCATGCTGGCCCGATAGTCCGGTTCACTGAACCATACACTGACATAGTCCGCACCGCTCCCCATGTTGGCCCGATAGTCCGGTTTACTGAGCCATACACTGACATAGACTGCCCAGCTCTCCATGCTGGGCAGATAGTCCGGGTTACCAAGCCATACACTGACATAGTCTGCGCAGCTCTCCATGCTGTCCCGATAGTCCAGTTTACTGAGCCATACACTGACATAGACTGCCCAGCTCTCCATGCTGGGCAGATAGTCCGGGTTACCAAGCCATACACTGACATAGTCTGCGCAGCTCTCCATGCTGTCCCGATAGTCCAGTTTACTGAGCCATACACTGACATAGTCTGCACCGCTCCCCATGCTGGCCGGATAGTCCGGTTTACTGAGCGATACACTGACATTGTCTGCACAGCACTCCATGCTGGCGTGATAGTCCGGTTTACTGAGCCATAAACTGACACATTCTGCACACCTCCCCATGCTGGGCCGATAGTCCGGTTTACTGAGCCATACATTGATATAGTCTGCACAGCTCTCCATGCTGGGCAGATAGTCCGGTTTAATTAGCCATACACTGACACAGTCTGCACAGCTCTCCATGCTGGCCTGATAGTCCGGTTTACGGAGCCATACACTGACATAGTCTGCATCGCTCCCCATGCTTGCCAGAAAAGCTTAAAGCTTAAAGCCTACCTCCAATGATCAAGCTTTTAGCCACTGAACTTAATATTCCCATACAATGCTCCATGTCAAATGCTGTTTGATCTTGCCTGAGCAGTACCTTGGAACATTTTACTGCATTAACGATGCTATATAAATGCAAGTTGTTGAAAATGGTCTGTTGGTGAAGCAAAGACAGCCAGGATTTTGACTTGAGATCCCCACTAGTTATTGCTACTGGAAGGCTTTAGGTTGGGAAGGGGTTTCAGAATGTAAATGTAGAGCAGATCTTTCTACAAATGGCACAATCAAATCCTGGGCCCACAAGATGGCCACTAATCAATCCAACAGGGAATTCAGGAGAATCCTCTTTACCCAGAGAGAGGTGAGAATGTGAAACTCACTGCCACAGTGGGTGGTAGAGCTGAATGACTTTTAAGAAGAATCTAGATAAACACAGAAAGTAGAAGGTTATGTTGACAAAGTTAGATGAAAAGGAGAGGGCAGAGTGGTTCCCATGGCGCCAATGGTGCAAGGAGCATGACAGGAGGTTATCTGCTTGACTGCTTCACAGATCATGTACAATGATAGGTTGAGATAAATCTATGATATTTATAAATAACAGTGGCATAATTGTCTGAATTTCAGTCTGCACAATTTTGTTGCACCAAGTCAAGGGAAGAAAGGTTGAAGTGTTTACCTACAAAAAACTTCGAAAGTGGTTGGACCAGTTGGTACGACTGTTGTTAAATCAATTGTTGGGATCTTTGACTTTGTAAATTGAGACATTGTTTTTATATTCAACGTATATTTTAATTTTTTATACCTTTGCCAGACCACACCTGAAGAATTGTGCGCAGTATTAGTTCAGATTTTCTTTGATTTAGATTTCACCATTTGCAGTGCTAGGATTCAAACTCATATGCCTAGAGTGTTTACATTGTATGTTTGCTCACTAAGCTGGTTGGTTTGTTCTCAGCTGTTTCAACACCATGCTAGGTAACATAATCAGCAAGCCTTCGATGAGGCACTGCTGTTCTGTCCCGCTATCTCTTTGTGTCTTGGTCTGTTAAGGTAGGTGATATCATTTCCTCCTCTTTTTCTCAGAGGTTGGTAAATGGGGTCCAAATCGATGTGTTCGTTGATGGAGTTCTGATTTGAATACCAGGTCTCTAGGATTTCCCAGGCGTGTCTATGTTTAGCTTGCCCTAGGATGGATGTGTTGTCCCAGATGTGATGTCCTTCTTCATCTCTGTGTAAGGATACTCATGATTGTTTGTGTGGCTCTCTGGTTTACTCGTCAATGCTACTACTCCACCACCTCCCCCATAAATTGGGAAATGGGATTGTACAGGAGAGTGGTATTGAAGTAGAAGATCAGCCACAGATCAAGTTGAATGGCGGTGAAGGCTCGAGGGGCTGAATGGCCTACCCTGCTCTATTTCCTTTGTCCAAAGTGATTAAGGATCACTTGGTTTGACCTCTGCTCAAGTAATGTGTCCAGTTTTGAGCTTCACATCTCTGAAAGGATTTCAGTGACTGTGACAGAGATTTCCCAGAATGAAGGACTATAGTTCTATAGAGAGACTGGAAAAGCTGGGACTGATCTTACAGTAGTGCACAGGTGGGGGAAAATTTAGTATAGATGATGAAAATTATAAGGGGTTTGACAGAGCAAGGAGGAAGCAACTACTTCTACTGACAGGAGGAGGGTGCAGATGTAATGGAATTGGCAAAACAATGAGAGAGGCAATGATAATTTATCCTATTCAATGAGTTAGAGAGCAAGATATACAGCAAGGAAGCAGACCCTTCGGTCCAACTTGTCCATGCCAACCAGACATCCTAAATAAATCTAGTCCCATTTGCCAATATTTTCCCCACATCCCTCTAAACCCTGCCTATTCATATACCCATCTAGATGCCTTTTAAATGTCATAATTGTACCAGCCTTCACCACTTCCTCTGGCAGCTTATTCCTTACACTCACCACCCTCTGCGTGAAAAGGTTTCTCCTTTAGGTCCCTTTTAAATGTTTCCCCTCTCACCTTAAACCTATGCCCTCTAGTTTTGGACTCCCCCACTCTGGGGAAAATACATTGTCTATTTACCCTATCCATGCCCCTCATGATTTTATAAGCCTCCGTAAGGTCACCATTCAACCTCCTAGGCTCCAGGGAAAATAGCCCCAGTCCATTCACGCTCTCGCTGAATCCCAAACTCTCTGACCCTGGCAACATCCTTGTAAATCTTTTCTGAACACTTTCAAGTTTCACAACATCCTTCATATAGCAGGGAGACCAGAATTGCACACAATATTCCAATAGTGGTCTAACTAATGTCCTGCAACTTGAGCTCCCAACTTCTACACTCCAAAGCTCTGACCAGTAAAGGCAAGCATACCAAATGCCACCTTCACTATTCTATCGACCTGTGACTCCACTTTCAAGTAACTTTGAATCTGCACTCCAAGGTCCTTTGTTCAGTAACACTCCCCAAGACCTTGCCATTAAATGTATAAGTCCTGCTCTGATTTGCCTTTCTAAAATGTAGCACCTCACATTTATCTAAATTAAACTCCATCTGCCACTCCTTGGCCCATTGGCTCATCTGATCAGGATCCCATTGTACTCTGAGGTAAACTTCATCTCTGTCCACTACATCTCCAATTTTGGTGTCATCTGCAAACTTACTAACTATACCTCTTATGCTTACATCCAAATCATTTACATAAATGATGAAAAGCATTGGATCCAGCACCGATCCTTATGGCACACCACTAGTCACAGGCCTTCAGTCTGAAAGGCAACCCTCCATCACCACCCTCTGTCTTCTACCTTCAAGCCAGTTCTGTATCCAAATGGTAGTTCTCCCTCTGTTCCGTGTTGTCTAATTCTAAAGTATCCTGCCTGGAAGGAATGTGAAAGCAGTTTCGGTAATAACTTGCAGAACAGAATTAGATAAATCTTTAACAAAATGATCTTTGTTGATTTAAGGGGAAAGGGGAGTGAACATAAAGCTGATGAGAAAGCTGTTCTGAAGAGCCAGCATAAGCATGATCAGACAAATGTCTTCCTTTTTAACATTCTGTGCTTCTTAAATGAAGGAAAATTTCTGAAAATCTCCTATCCTTTAAACTAAAAACAACATAAAATTCAGATTGGGTTGTATGTAGGAAGTAGTTTGGCTCACTGAGCTATCTTTTATTATTCATTTACTCATGTCATGACTAACCTCTACTTCAATTTATTGTAGCGCTTGATACCCTAAAAATCTGTCAATGCCAGTGTTGAAAATTTAAATAGTCCCAAAATTCACAGCATTTTGGAGGAGGGAATGCTGCTACGTTTTTGCAAAACTGCTTCCCAACAACATACTGCAATAGTTGAGCTTGAGTTCTAAGATTAAACCTCCCTTGTTATGGATTCTCCCACCAAAAATAAATATCTATCTAAATGAATCCTTTGAACAAATAAACTCAAAGGAATTCAAAATTGAATTTTTTCAATAACTATGTATATTAACCTATTCTTTGAAAAGACACAGCATGTCAAGGTAGAGACATTTCCATTTGGAGTACGCCAACTAACAACTGACAGCTCACTGCCAAGCTTTGTTTAAATATTAAGCCAAGCAGATTGACTTTGATTGGTCAAGATGTTGCCAAGAGAACGGCAGTCACCAATTTTGTTGATTAAAGCAACAACGCCTCTACCAATCATTCCCTTCTCTCATTTGGTGTAAATGTTGTTTTCCCTTTATATTAGTGTTTCTTGAGAATTGTCCTGATAAGAACAAGTTGAAAAGTTTTGATAAACTATATTTTTTCAGCAATGTTCAAGCTCTGTGCTACCAAACAAAGCATGTGAGTGATGCTGGCAATTCATAATTGCCTTAGAACAGAGTAGTTTGCAAGGCCATTTCAGAGAGCAGTTGAGAGGTAACCACGTTGCTTTGTTCTGGAGTCACATGTCGGTCAAACTGGTTAAGACCTGCAGATTTCCTTTCCTAAAGGACATTAATGTACTTGATGGATTTTTATGATGGTTTCATGCTCATTTACTAAAACTAGCTTTTAAAACTAGATTTTTTTGAATGATTGAATTTAAATTCCATCAGCTGCCACAGTTGGATTATCTCTGGATTACTGGTCAAGTGCTGTTACCACAACACCACCATCTTCTCATGCACATCATGATTTATGTTTGAGTTTAAAAAGGGGAGTTCCCCATTAGGTCATTATTTCTTGAGCACTTGAATGTACAAGTTCTACCTCCACTGATGAAAGAGGAGATAATTAGTTCTGTTTTACACGTCATGGTGAGTTGATCTGTCTCTGCTGTTTTATGTGTTGCTGCTTATCATCATTTGCTTTGCTTCCTTAGATTTCGCGAAATCCGCAGGTTTGGAAGTTGCTTGAGCGGTTAAAGAAACCTGTTGCTTTCAGTTCTTCATGTTTCACTCTTGTGTGCTCCTCAGTGCTGTGAATAATGCCATGCTGGATACATACCAGCTGAAATCACTGGATGGCTTGCTGGAAGGAGACCTGGCCAATATTGCTATTGTACAAGACAGAAAGGGAAAGCTGCATCTAAGACTGCGATTTCACTTCAACAGGAACAATGCATCCCAGGATGTACTCAACGACCAGCGTCTCCTATCAGTGGATGAGGCTGATAACTTTTCAGTGCGTCAGCCTTATGACCGTGTCATCCGCTGCTTGGGGTGGAATTTTGACTTTTCCATTTTTAACAAGTAAGTATAATTGCACTGTCCCTCAAACTTTTAGGAAATGCTGATACCAACTTTTGTTTATCATTTCCTTTATAAAATTTACACTCTCAACCTCTGTCTTCAGTATTGCCTTACTTTCATTTTAGAGTTATCGTCTTGCCTTTGTTTAATCATTCATCCTTTGTTTTATCCTTTCACTTTAATAATTTAGTCCTAAACCTTTCAAGGAGTGAGGACCCAAATTTTCAACAGTTCTTAGATGCCCAACTTTACTCCGTATCCAATTTTTCTTTTCACTTTGTTGATTAGATTAGATTAGATTCCCTACAGTGTGGAAACAGGCCCTTTGGCCCCACAAGTCCACACCGACCCTCCGAAGAGTAACTCACCCAGACCCATTTCCCTCTGACTAATGCCCCTAATACTATGGGTAATTTAGTGTGGCCAGTTCACCTGACTTGCACATCTTTGGACTGTGGGAAGAAACCAGAGCACCCGGAGGAAACCCACACAGTCACTGGGAGAATGTGCAAACTTCCCACAGACAGTTGCCCAAGGTTGAAATCAAACCTGGGTCCCTGGTGCTGTGAGGCAGGAGTGCTAACCACTGAGTCACTGTGCCCCCCCCCCCACACAATTTCCCTGGAACCTAAATGATCCATCCTCAGCATTATTCCCTTCCTGACTCTCAAGCTGGCTGTACCATTAAAGTCCTCTCTCACCTTTCTCCCCATACCCCTGTACATCCTCCCAGCACCTTCCCTGTGTGCATCACTCATATGCTCCCTTGCCCGCTATGCATTTTCCCCCTCACACCTACTACTACTTAACATCTAGCCCTTCTGCCTTCTTCGTCCTTGTTCACCCTGGATCCCTTCTGCGAGTTCTTATTTTCTCTCATTATTTAGAAATTGTCAGTTGATGATTGGCCTTGTCACTCCTTTTGCTATTTGTCTGCTTTTTTTTAGATATTTTTATTGAAAATTTTAACTAGTTTTAACAAGTTTACAAAAGAAAACTAAAAAAAAAAGACCCAAGTATAAACATTGATATACGGTTAAATCTTAAATAAATGATAACCAAAATCTATCAAACAAGAAAACAGAAATACTAAGAAAAAAAGAGACAAAACTCAACTAACTACTCATTTAACTTACAACTAACCAGAGTGTATCATTAAAATTCTTACATTATTCAAGAGAAAAAAAAATCCAACGGATAACACATAAATTGAGCAGTGATATACATGCTCGGAATGTGTTAACATCAGATCACAACAAAACCCGTATTTATCCAAAACATCCCGAGCATAGAGCATATAAAATTCACAAAAATAAAAGCTCTTTAGTACATTCAGATCAATATAAAAAGAAACTATTTCTAAATAGTAAACAAAAGTATAACACGTATTTAAATGGAGATCTTCTCCCTTATTCCCAGGGGGCATCACTTCCTTTCCAAAAAACCCATCATAACCTCTCCCAACCAGTGCTCCACCCTTGACCCAGCACCCCACGATAGGATAAAGAAAATTCAAGTAAACTACTGAACTAGAGCTAACAGTGAGTACCCTATCCCCCACCCACACCTGGATATATTTGGTAATGTTAATACCATATATGAACATATATGAACAGGGGAAAACAACCCTGCTCCCAAGGACAAAGATAAAATAAGATAAGGTAGCCACCTTCCCCCCCCATCTACATTAACTAGACCCCCTGGCCTATATATATATAAAAAAAAGGGAAAGGAAATCGCTAAGTAAAGGATGAATAAATAAACCTTTCTTCCCATCCCCCGGAGATAATATTAAACAGTAAGATAATGAAAGGGAAAAAAAGGGGGGGTTAAACCAGGGTGGGGGTAGGGCAAAACAACATCAATTAACTCTTATAATTTGTCTAAGCGAGTCCAAAAGTTCCTTGGCCTTCTCCGGTGATCCGAAGTTAAACGCTAAAGCATAGTATAGCTGGGTAGTGCAAGGAGTATTGAATGTTTAAATCCCTTAAACACTTCTTTGCTTCATCAAACGCCTTTCTCTTTCGGACCAAAGCTGGGGAAAAGTCCTGAAATAACATAATCTTGGATCCTTTATGAGTCATGGCTTGTGGATCTTTCCCAAGATTTCTGGAGGCGTCCAAGAGCATCTGCCTCACCTTACAGCTCTGCAGCCAGAACAGGACCGGGCGTGGGCGCTGGTTCGTGCCGGGCCCGTGTATTGCAACCCGGTAGGCCCATTCTACCCTTACCTGGCCTGATCCAGCCTCCAGATTCAATAACTGCGGAAGCCACTGTTCAAGGAACCTTGTAAGCTGGCCTTCTTCTTCCCGTTCGGGAAGGCCCAGCAAACAAATATTTTTTTGACGACCTCGAGAATCAATGTGACTCTCTAAGGTTCGGACTTGCTGCTCGAGAGTCCGGACCCGATCCACGGCCGATTCTGCAATGGCCGCGGAGGTCGCGGCCTTTAGCTCCGCCCCTCTGACTCGGCATTCAATTTCTTTGATGTCTCGGCTGTGCTTTTGTAGCGCACGAGAATGAATTCCATCGACTTCGGGGCTCTTCTATGAAAGCATCGATCTTTGCATCGAGTTTAGAGATTATTTCCGCGAGGCTCGCCACCGTAGGTAAGTCCCCCGGGGCAGCTGCGGACGCCTATCCTGCAGCTGGGGAGGGTGTGGGAGGGGCTCCTGCCCGCTGAGAACTGCGGGCTCCTTTCCCCCTAGTCATTTTTACAGGAGACTGAACTGTATAAATTTAGTACTAAACCACTAATTACATTAAATAAAAATTATTTTTAATTGATTTGGTGAGTGTGGTGGAGGAGGGTGGCCCACTTTGCCTAGGTCTTGGGAGGAGCACTATAGACTCAGACTTGCTGAGTCACCGCCATTTTGGATCCCCCATTTGTCAGCTTTTGAATTAGAAATGCTCCATTTTGTGGGCTCAAATCCCAATTTCATTACTAAACTGGCTGTCAGATAGTACTGCTGTAAAAAGGCAGAAAAGCCTCCTTTAACGGGCCTGCAGGAGTTCCTCAAGGCAGCCATCTTCAACTGCTTGATCAAAGACCATTAGGTCAGAAGTGCACATCTTTCCCGATAAAGCATCATATTCAGTATCATTTGTGACTGTCCAGATATCAATACATGCAGCAAGACCCTGATAGCATTCAGTCTTGGGCTGAGAGGTAGTAAGTAATATTTGTGACCATCTCCAGTAAGAAGAAATATCCTCTTGATGCTCAACAACATTGTCGTCACTGAATCATTCACTTCCAATGTCCTGATTGTTAAACTTTTGTGGCTACAAGATCAGGTCTGAGACTGAATTCTATGATGAATTAATTGCCCGAGCCTCCGGAGCCTGTCGACCGTTTACTAGGCACATATCAGGAGTGTAATGGAATACATCCCGCTTGTCCGGATGTGTGCTTCTCTAACAACGCTAAGGAAATTCAATACCATCCAAGACAAAGCAACCTGCTTAACTGCACCCTATCCACCACCTTAAAAAGTTATTTCCTCCACTACAACACACTGGTGGCAGTGTGTACCATATACAAGGGGTAATGCAGCAACTAACCGAGGCTTTTTTGATAGGATATTCCAACCCATCAATATTTACCTTCTAGAAGGACAAGGGCAGGAGACACATGGAAACACCACTACCTGCAAACTGCAGACCACCCTGGCTTGCAGCTATATTGGCATCCCTTCACTGCCACTGGATTAGAATGCTTTAATCACTCCCTAATAGAACTGTGGGTGTGCCAATACCAATTAGACTGCAGAGATTCAAAAAGAGGAACTTCCACCCCCTTAAGGGGCAATGAATACTGGCCTTGCACATGATGTAGATATCACTAGCAAGAATAAGAAGTCGTCTCAGAGTCAGCTCACCTTGAAAGCCAAAGAGCCATCTCCTCTGTTTCCTAAACCTGCTCGGCCTATTTCCACTTGGAAACTTTATTCCATTTCACTATTTTTAAATGCTTTTTGCTACCTGCAATGATTTGTGAGCTCATCCTGTTGAGATGTGAGGAGACCAGATCTCAGAGCTTTCGAAAGATCACTTGAAAGAAACAGAAAGTTGAAGCTTTTTATCTTGCATTCATCAGGATAAGAATGCAAGAAAGTAGACTTTGTGAGGAAGATCCAATTTATACAGAAGAGGGTGCTGAATGTTTGGACCATAGTTGGCATGGAGATGTAGCTGAATCTATTAATTGTCGATTTTATTTAACATATTATTTTCAGATAGGTAATAGATTTGAATTGGTCAGGTCATGTCATGATGAGTGCAGAAAGGATTGGCAGACTTCATGACCTTCTCTCAGTGAAACAAATGCAATGTATGCACAAATGCCTTTTGCCTACACTGAGCAGAGTCCTGTGTGTGTGAATGTTTGTAGCCCGTGCAAATGAAATGAGCCATTCATTTGCAAAGAGACTTAAGGATCAGTGTACAGAGGAACCTTGATTATCTGAAAGACACGGGCGGGGAGTTTTTTTTTTCAGATAATCGAATGCCGGAAACACAGTTTAGCCAAGCATTGGGACCTTGCGATCTTGTCCAGATAATCTGAAATTCGGATAATCGAATGTTGGATAATCAAAGTTCCTCTGTACATAGATCATTAGCAAATGACTGAGTGGTGCAAAGAAATGCAAAATAACTCTTGATTGAAGGTGGGTGTCGAGGCTGGCTTTAGTTGTGTTAACCCTAGTTAGACACAACTTGGTCGATCGGACAACACGCCCAACAGTAAGATATACTGGCTTTGGAAGGAAATGCAGCATAGATTGACCAGAATGAAATTTGACTCAAAAGTTGAAATGATGAGAAATTATTGCACAAACAAAGGTTGTATTCCCTGAAATTTAGAAGTTAAGGGGTGACCCAGCTGTGGTGGTTTTAAAGGGGAAAAGAGGGTCAACTCTGTTTATCTGTTTGAGGGGAATTGAGACCTAGCTGACCTAGATTCTGAATTAGAGTGGTGCTGGAAAAGCACAGCAGTTCAGATAGCATCCAAGGAGCAGGAAAATCGATGTTTCGGGCTAAAGCCCTTCATCAGGAATACAGGAATGTACTCCTGATGAAGGGCTTTTGCCCGAAACGTCGATTTTCCTGCTCCTTGGATGCTGTCTGAACTGCTGTGCTTTTCCAGCACCACTCTAATCCAGAATCTGGTTTCTAGCATCTGCAGTCACCGTTTTTACCTAGCTGACCTAGAGTCAGGCCTTACAGCTGTGAAATTAGGAAACACATGCACATTAACGGTGGTCGAATTTTGGAACATTTCCCCAAATCACAGTTGTTGCTAAATCAATTGTTCCTATTAAATCTGAGGTTATTAGTTTTCTGTTCACTAATGGGTGGTTTAAAAAAAATGGGGCAATGGTTATTCTATGAAATCAGCCATGATCTCACTGAATAGTGGCTAGATCAGGAACAAGAAGCTGAATGGCTCCATCTGTTTAACTGTTCACGTGCAGCAAGTGTCTTGTGCACATCTTCGAGGAGAAAGTGAGGTCTGCAGATGCTGGAGATCAAAGTTGAAACTTTATTGCTGGAACAGCACAGCAGGTCAGGCAGCATCCAGGGAACAGGAGATTCTACGTTTCGGGCACAGGCCCTTCTTCAGGCCCTTCGGCCTGTGCCCGAAACGTCGAATCTCCTGTTCCCTGGATGCTGCCTGACCTGCTGTGCTGTTCCAGCAATAAAGTTTCAACTCTTGTGCACATCTTATTTGCTTTCCTGTGGGTTTTCCCATCTATACTTTCCCCTTGTTTATTTCCTTTTAAAATGTTATTCCACTGTCATATTCTCTAGTATTTTCTCCTTTCGTTGCAGGTATATCTGTCACTTGTTTCCCAGTGAATCCGTGTTATAGTTGCTTCAAGTTCGTGTGAAAATGAGCTGTTGGGACAAGGAAGGCGCCAGGTTCACTCAATCTGTGCTGAGTAACCCAATCAGCTTCTTGAGATGCTATAATTGCTGCCAACACTGGACTAGGGGTTGTTGGGGGGTAGTGGGTGGAATCAGCTAGGGCTTCTGCTCCAGATCACTCTGCTGGCAGCCTTTGCTCAAAATGAGTAAGTTTGGGCCTAATCCAGCTGTGATGCCCTTCACAGCTGAGCAGTCCAGCTGCCCTCAACCAATGGGCCTGCTGCTGGAGGACTGGCTGAAGCTCAACAAACAAAGCTCCCACAAGGTGGTGCCATCTTTAAGGTGTAAAGGAATATAAAAAAATTGATGAAGACAACACAAACATTCTTTCCTTCATTGCTGCTGATGTTTTATCTAACAGTCTTACTAAACCTCAGAGGGGCCGAGGCCGCACAAACAAATATCCATTGATCAAGGCTACATATGAATCAGGAAACCTGCCTGGAATGTTTATTATTGGGACAGCTGGTCATTCCATCGATTACAGGAAATCAGCCGGTGGGTTCATCCATGGATTCCGCTATACAGGTAAGCCTCCTCAAGAAAATCCATGAGTAGAAATGGTGCGTTTCACCCAACTGGACTACCCCAGGTGTATATGATTCAACTAAGCCTCTTCCCACCCTACTTCATCTCGCTGAATGAATATATAATTCTACTCCTTTCTCCCTTATGTTCTAAGGTGTGTTTTCTAGATGTCCATCTATTCTGTTTCTCAACTGCTGCTTTTGGTCATCATCATCATGGAGTCAATATGGCATTGAAGATGATCATTCTGTTTGTTAAGTCCTTGCCAGCTTTCTATACACAATCAGTCAGTCCCCATTTTCTTACTCTATTCCTACAACTTAGCAAATTTATTTCCCTCAAGTGCCTATCCAATTTACTTCTGTAATCATTGACTGTCTTTGCTTCCACCATCTTTATAAAGAATTAATTCCCTGTCATTCCCACTTGTTGCAGAACATCTTTTCACATTCTACTTCTATCTCCTAACCTAAACTTTAATTCTGTGTTCCCTAGTCCTTGCACCATCGGCTACTTAGAGCGGTTTTTTCTTTGTCTGCTTTATCTAAACCTGTCAAAATCTTGCACATCTCTCCCCAAATCTTCCCTCAGTCTCCAAGAAGCACAACCTCACCTTTCCCAACTAAATCTTGTGACTAATATCCTCCATCCTTGAAACTATTCTGTTAAATCTCCTTTGCAGTCTCTCAAGGGTCGTCACATCCAAATGTTCTGACCAGAACTGGATGTAATAATCTAGTTATGACCAAACCAAACCTTTATATGGTGAGAATTGTTTTCTCTGAGGACTGTGAATCTGTGGAATTCTTTACTGAGAGGGTTTCAGAGGCTGGGTCATCGAATCATACAACGGGCCCTTTGGCCCACTATGTCTATGTTGACCTACAAATAACAAACTGTACTAATCCCATCTACTTGCACTTGGTCCGTAGCCTACTATCCCTGGCATTTTAAGTATTTGTCGAGATACTATGTAAATGCTGCAAGAGTATCTATGCCATCCTTTCAGGCAGCATGTTCCATATTTTTACCACCCTCGAGGGTGAAAACATTTTTTGTCTGATCCCCACTGAACAGTTTACTCCCCACCTCAAACATCTGCCGTCTGGTCTTAGACATGTCACTTAAGTATATTCAAGGGTGAGATAGTCAGGTTTTTAATCAATCGGGGAATCATAATGGGAAAAGGCAGGAAAGTGGAGTGGAGGATTATCAGGTAAACCATAATCTAATTGAATGGGAGAGCAGACTTGATGGACTGAATGGCCTGCTTTTAGTCCTACATCTTATAGTCTTATAAATGTTCAGGATAACTTTGCTGCTTTGGTACTAAATGCCTTTATGAATAAAGTCCAGGATTCCATGTGTTTTACTAACCATGCTCTCAATATATCCTGCCACTTTCAAATATTTAAATTCACTTAATGAATCTGGAATCACCTATCTAACCCATACAATTACTATTTCAGGTAGTGAACTCCAAGTGTTACAATCTCCAACGGGAAAAGGCTTCTGCTGCTCTTTTACTTAATCTCTGCTATTTAACCAAACTTAATTTAGTTTAAAGATCATGAACAGAGATACTTCCATTTCGGGGAGTTCAAAACTAGATGATTCAACTATAAGATGCTCATTAATTGTCTAATAGTGATTCAGAAAAAAGTATTTTACCAGAAAGTGGGTAGAATGAAGAATCTGGATAAAAAATTGGTTTAAGGGCAGAAAACAAGTGAGTTGTGACAAATGGTCGCTTTGCCAAACTGCAGGATGGTAGACAGTTATGGTAAACAGGACCATGGCTGCTTCTGATGTATGTAAATGACTTGGATATTGTAATGCAGAGTAAAATGTCTCTGCATATCTCTGTCTTTGTGTGTGCTTTTTGGAACTAGGCCATTAAGTTTGTATTATCTTTCTGTATCCCTTCTGCCAATATACATCACCCCACACTTGTGTGTTAAATTCTATCTCCTACTTGTCCACCCTTTTTTGCTCACTATATTTTTTTGCAGTCAATTTGTATCTATCTCACTTATTAGCATGCTTCCAAATTTGGTGTCATCAGCAAATTCTGACATTTTACTCTGCATTACAATATCTAAGTCATTTACATACATCAGAAGCAGCCATGGTCCTGTTTACTATAACTGTCTACTGTCCTGCAGTTTGGCAAAGCAACCACTTGTCACAACTCACTTGTTTTCTGCCCTTAAACCAATTTTTTATCCAAATTCTTCATTCTACCCACTTGCTGGTAAATGTTTTTTTCTGAATCTCTGTTGGACAATTAATGAGCATCTTATAGTTGAATCATCTAGTTTTGAACTCCCCGAAATGGAAGTATCTCTGTTCATGATCTTTAAACTAAATTAAGTTTGGTTAAAAAGCAGAGATTAAGTAAAAGAGCAGCAGAAGCCTTTTCCCATTGGAGATTGTAACACTTGGAGTTCACTACCTGAAATAGTAATTGTATGGGTTAGATAGGTGATTCCAGATTCATTAATAGAATTTAAATTTCATCAGCTGCCATGGTGGGATTTGAACCCACATCCCTAGAGCACTGTGTCACTACTTTGCCATGTCTTTCCAGGCCAGGTTAAAGGATAAAAATATTGGCTTCAGGATACTGGGGAAAGCTCCTCATTCTTGTTTAAAATACAGAGGAACCTCGATTATCTGAATATTGAATTATCTGGCAAGATCACAAGGTCCCGGTGCTTGGCTAAACTATGTTATCCGGCATTTGATTATCCGGAATTCGATTAACCGAACGAAATACTCCCTGCCTATGTCTTTTGGATAATCGAGGTTCCTCTCTACTACTTTGGGATCTTTTAGGTCAGCTTGAAAAGGATGACATTCTGTTTTAATGTCTCACCTGAAAGACAGTGCAACATACCCTCGGTGCTACACTAGATAATGTTCTGGTTAAGATTTATTTCTCAACCAAAACTGATCTGTATGGAGCACCTCCCTGAGGGGAGGGTGGCAGCAATAGTAATTAAGGACAGTTTTCCAAGATTATGCATTGCATTCCTAATGTTTGGGTCAATGATTTCAAATAGAGATCTACAGAGTACTCTTGGCAGGGGCAAGAGGTGAGGAATGAATCATACTGGAGCAAAGACACAGATAGGAATTGGGATCTGGTCCAGCAGGTGAATTTTAATGAGCTAGTGAACAGGGGCTTTGCCTCATGTTAGTCAGTATTGAAATAGGAGGATGGAGCTGAGTATGCAGCTGGAGAGAAGATGCTGGAGAGTATGGTGGTAACAGACAAGAATATGAGGTGAATTGAATTATTTTTGCAGTCTTCCACTTCTGTTGGTCAGTGGTTAATATTCTTTATGAACTTTCTTTCCCCTTTAAAAAATAGGCATTCTCTGTTTGTCCAAACCCTGTTTGTGAAGTCCAATTGAAAATGACCCACAACAAATTCTTTAGGAGTTCATCCTGCATTCAAAACCTGGAAGAGTGGTTCACAAGACATGCACGTGCACACAATTAGGAAAGAAAGGAAAGGAAACAAGTTATAAATTGCTTAAAATCAGAGATATCAGAAACTATTCATGTGAATTAGGAGTTAAATAAATCATTATCCAGTGGAGGTTCATTCAGTAGACCTTGCTCAGAACTGCCTTTTGCAGTTAAATTGTAGTTGACGGGACAGTAGTTGTAAGATGGGAACTCTTGCACTTCACAGGCAAAATACAGGATTCTTTCCAGAAATCAGACTTTTGAGAGTTTATGTTTAGAAATACAGTCGCATCACTAGGCATGGAGCTGTTTCCAGTTCTGTTGTCACAGGTAGACTAACAAAGTACGTTTAAACTAAAAATCTGTAAATGGAAGCTTATTCAAACACATGGCACAGTAGCTCAGTGGTGAGGCCTGAGGTGGGAATTGAACCTGGGTCCCTGGCACTGTGAGGCTGCAGTGCTAACCACTGAGCCACCATGCCACCTATCTGAGCTTAATCCCTCAGCTAACCAGGTTTTTTTTGATGTCCTGTCCAAAATCTGTTATGTTTATGAAAGGTATTTATGGAGTCATTAGCATAAAGTCAAGCAGTAATGGGTTTTGGTGGTTTCCTTTCTTCAAAACTGGCTGAGGCAGACATCTTGTCCACTATTACTTCATGTTGGCTTGGCTGCCATTTCTAGTCAGTGAAAGGAATGGGATACTCCAGGAGGATGATGTAAGCTTTAGTCCTCTTGTTACTGCTGATCTGAACTTTACAAAAATTATCATCGGTTGGCATCATGTGATCCCACATAGTATCAATTTTTAAGAATATTTAAGAAAGAAATTAGTTACTTTAAAGAAAACAAATTCTGATTTCCCTCTTGCTATTACAGGAGGGTTTTAAGTTCCTGAAACACAGGGAATATTTTGGAGGAGGTGGAACCTATACAGGCTGGATGGTTGAGTTGGGACTAATGTCCATGTGGATGATTGGCTAAATTTATTCGAGAGGGTTTAAATTAACTTGACGTGGAACTGGAAGCCATGATATGGTACTGGAAAAGAGAATCCAGATGCAACAAGGATAAAACATGCTTTTAAAAATTTACTCATGAGATGTGAGCGTGACTGGCTGGGGCAGCATTTATTGTCCGTGCCCAGTTGCTCGTCAGTTGGTGGTACTGTAGTGAGCTCCTGCCTTAAAGTGCATGAGTCCATTTGCTGTCAATAGACCCACAATGCTGGTTTGGGTACAGTCAAACGGGCAAGTCCTGTTTCAAGTTCATGGCCTTGGGATTTAGAAAGTTGTGACAATGTAAACCACAAATCTTTAACAACTGTTCATGGATTGAAAGACTCAGCAATAACTCTTTCCGGAAGAAACTGTGTCATGCGATGTAAAACACAAGGACAAATAATTATAAAGGAATTAAAAGAATCAGAGAATCCATTTGGTATGGAAGCAGGCCTTTTGCCGGCAGATCCACATGCCCCTCCGAAGGGCATCCTACCCAGACCCACCCCCAATCCTGTAACCCTGCATTTCCTCGTGATTGATTCAGCTTGACTGCACATCCCTCATTACTGTGGGCAATTTGGCACAGCCAACCCACCTAACCTGTAGAAGGAAACAGGAGCACTCAGAGGAAACCCACGGGGAAAATGTGCGAACTCCACACAGATAGTCATCCGAGGGTGGGATTTTGCCTGTGACCCTGGCACTGTGAGGCAGCAGTGCTAACCATAGAGCCACCATGCTGCCCTATTAACACCAGCTAACCATCCCTTGGAAAAAGGATTTAAATGCAATAAAGTTTAAATAACTACTTTAGTATTTTATTATCTGTGACATTACTTAAATAACAGAATTAAAGGTAACTTGTAATTGACACACGACAGAGTGATTGATGTTATTGACATACTGGTGGCTAAACTTGAAACCAGGGTAAGACATTTTTGGTGTCAGTAATAATTAACAGTAAATGGAAAGCATTTAAATGTTGTTGCCCCTGAGGCTTCAAGCAGTACAAAGCTGGCATAGCTCTGCCGTAATATGAATTCCTGCCTGCAGGTCATGGCTGCAGTATTTCCACCCAGGCTGGGAGACTGAGTAATTCTGGCATTGACCTTCTCTGGGGAGCATATAGCTAGAGAGTGGCTGAGATTGATTTCATGTCCCTAATTTTTGTTATTTTTATTATTTGCCCATCACTGTACTCTGCTGGAGAAAGATTTTTGCCTTTATAAAAAGACATTAATGTGGTTACATTCATGAGTTCCATTTGCTATATATGTCTAATTGCTGTAGTGTGTTTCTTGAATAGATGTTCTCTGCTGGCTGAACGGACTGTGGCAAAATCAGACAGCTAGAAATTCTGCCTTAAGACCAGCCTTGGCTGACCCAGTGTTGTCAGTTGATTTTCTGTAAATGGACACTTTCAGGACACTGCATAAGCTGTTACATCCTCAGTTAATATCTTGCAGAGTGTTCACCATGTGTAAGGTTGTTTATGCAACAAAGTAATAACAAAATTCAGGGTAATCTTCCCACAGATCTTTGGTTTCAGAAGTGTGTTTTTTTAAAAACTTGGTCTTTTTAAATATGATTACAAACTTGGCTTAATGCATTAAGCTTCATTGCAGTTCAGACTTGGCTTTAGAATATAGGCAGTCAGTGGAGTGAGGTGTGAGAGAGAGATCATTTACCTCACTTAGAGCCTTCTGTTTGATCCAAGTCATCTACCTTGGAATACTTGGCTAACACCCAGGGCAACAGAAACTAGGAACCTGACTACTGCCTCCAATAATCTCCGTATTTACATGAGAGCATCTTCTCTTGATTGGAAATGAATTGTGTCAATTATGCTCCTAACTGGCTCTAATGCTGCTCTGTATTATAGTCACTTCCTGTGGTTGCGAAGGCTCTCAAAGAAATTGCCCTGTTCGTATTGGTCAAGAATCTAGGTGAGGATGAGCATGTATGGAGTTGCTGTCCTTGCCCAATCTATAACATCGTAAACTTGAGCTCATCTAAAATTCGACAGTCTTCATATTACACCAGGTTATTACCCTGATTCTGTTTGACCTAAACTGACTCCTAATCTGGCAAAAACTCTTTTGAAAATCCTCATTCTTGTTTACATATGCCCCGAGGACCTTGTCTCTCCTGCTGTCTGTAACCACTTCAATCCCTAAAAACTGCCAAGTTCACAGCACTCCTTCAAAACTGGTTTTTTGTACATGGCTGACTTTCATCACCCTACCATTGGCAGTTGTATCTTCAGTGCTTCAGCTCACAAATTCTCTCCCAAACCCTTCCCTCCTTTAAAATCTATCCCTTAGACCAAGCATTTGGTACAATGGCAGCCATTTGCCTTGTAAAGACAGTGGTTGAGCTGTAGCGATCGGCTCTGATTATCATCTATTGTGGCTCAGGGCTTCTACTTTGGTACTGCAGTCTCTGCCATGTATACTACAGAGGAAGAGAATGGGCTGAGAGGGTGTATGTTTCTTTGTCTTTACTTTCTTAAGACCCTCTTCTTGGCCACTAAACACGTTGTTTTTGCTTGCCTCTTTCCAATTTTCTTCTAAACAATTAGTGCCCAGAGGTCATGACTGTCAGGGACTGTAATTTATTGTGCCTTTAAGAAATATATTCTGTGATATTGGTCTTGCAGTATTGTCACAGTGCTGCCAAAATGTCTCCTTCAGACAGGCTGTTGGTAAATGGCTTGGAGTTATCTCTAGGCGATTTTTGAAATGAGATAAAGGAATCATGAGTGGATGGGGTCAGGGCTCTCACAGATCTAGGAAGGCTTTTAGTTTTGTTTTCAGTGAGTTGGGATGCTGGGTGCTGAGCAAAAAGCTCAAGTTCTCAGCTGCTAAAGTGAAGTCTCAGACAGCGAGGCTTCCTTTTAAAAAATCAAAAAGGGCAGATTGTTTCTTTCTTCTGGACTGGAGAAAGAGAGAGCATGTGAGAGCTGTAACTGTTTTGCTGAATTGCATTTTTGCCAAAGGGTGTGTTTGTGGTATGCTGCCGTTACTGGAACAGTTGATGATCAGTGGTGAAATAATGCAAGAGTTTAGAGGGATTTGGGCCAAACGCTGGCAAATGGGACTAGGTCAAATTGGGATGTTTGGTCGGCGTGGACAAGTTGGACCAAAGGGTCTGTTTCCCTGCTGTATAACTCTGACATTGTCTTGTTAAAAATATAAAGTTATGCCAGTTTTTTTTCTTTTTATGTCGTAACTGTGTTGTAAGAATAAAGTGTGTTTTGATTAAAGCCTGTTGGTTGACCAATCCAATCACATCTGGAACACAGCGCCTTACACTTAGCTTTAAATAAATATAAAAGCTAGGATCTGCGCTACCTCCTAATAATATTCTGGTGGGGGAGGTCTGGTCTGGACCATAATGCTGACTGTCTCCCAGTTCTCAGTCAAAATCCATCATCAGGAATGGTTGTTGGAGGTTCCTGGTTACAGATGTTTCAGTAAGATCAGGGAGGGTGGTAAAAAAAGGAGGGGGGGGGTGGCGTTGCTAATTAGAAATGGTATAACGGCTGCAGAAAGGCAGTTGGAGGGGGATCTACCTTTGGAGGTAGTATGGTCTGAAGTCAGAAATAGGAAAGGAGCAGTCACCTTGTTGGGTGTTTA
>NC_057748.1:20765164-20825259 GCF_004010195.1 Chiloscyllium plagiosum | reverse complement strand
CTTTTCTCATTGGAACGTCGAAGGATGAGGGGTGACTTGATAGAGGTTTATAAGATGATCAGGGGAATAGATAGAGTAGACAGACAGAAACTTTTTCCCCGGGTACAACAGAGTGTTACAAGGGGACATAAATTTAAGGTGAAGGGTGGAAGGTATAGGGGAGATGTCAGGGGTAGGTTCTTTAGCCAGAGAATGGTGGGGGCATGGAATGCGCTGCCTGTGGGAATGGCAGAGTCAGAATCATTGGCGGCCTTTAAGCGGCAATTGGATAGGTACATGGATGGGTGCTTAAGCTAGGACAAATGTTCGGCACAACATCGTGGGCCGAAGGGCCTGTTCTGTGCTGTATTGTTCTATGTTCTATGTTCATATTTCATATATATTTGATATATTAGGACCGATGTAAAGGACACATTAAAGGCAGAGAGGTGGAGAATGTAGTGAGGAAATTCCAGAACTTGGAGATTTGGCAACCAAAGAATAGCCACCAGTTGTGGAGTGATTAGAAGCAGGAGGGTGCAAGAGGTTAGAATTGGAGGGTGAGGCGATACACCTGAGGAATTGTGGAGATGGAAGAGACTGCTGAGATAGGGAAGACCATGGAGGGATTTGAAAATAAGGGTGAGAATGTTTACGTGGAACCTTTACCAGACCGGGAGCCAGTGTAAGTCAGGAAAAGGGACCGAGTGTGAGGTTTAAGATACAGGCAGCTATTTTGGATGAGTTATGCTTACAGAGTTTGGAAGATGGGAGGATGACTGATCCCAGGTTATCGGGTCAGATTGTGGTGCGTGACTTGTCATGCTGCTGTTATAACCTGTGGTTTCTGGTTGTCTCTTGTCAGCCCGTGCTGTTCATCACCTCCTGGAGCACCGATACCATGGTACTTCCTGGCCGGCCACCACGCTGCCCATCTCCCATTTGACCAACACCATAATCAAGCGCATCAACGAGGCCTCTGGTCTTTATCAGATGTTCAGCATCCTGGCTGATATTGTGCTGCTACAGAAGTGAGTGAGCCTCCACATTAAGTGATCTAGTTGGACTCCATGCAGTATTCACAGTCTCCAAGATGGCAAGCTGTTCCCTTCACATCCAGTAAAACGTGTCACAATGGTTTATATCATGCTCCCCTGGATGACCTGCCCAGTGATACACTGGGTTGAATTGAATCCTACCCCTAAACCCACTGTTGCCCACCCATGTACTTTCCAACATAAGGTTCCTAGATTATTACCAGAGTAAAATTGGCTGAGTTTAACCTGGTGATACTGAGTTCTTGCAACTCCTAGACTGAGATCAGCTAACAAGATATAGCTGGCATCTCATGAGAATGTTGAACTGTATTCTACATTCCCTAGATTCTCTGGGTCAGTTGGGTTCAGTTTTAAAATGTGCATGTTTATTTACCATTATTGGAATTGTGAAGAAGAGTCAAATTGGATTGAAACATTATCTCTATTTCTCAGTCCTCAGATGCTGCCAGCTCACTGAGTTTCTCCAGTATTTCCTGTTTCTGTTACCTACTGTTTATACAATCTTTGAATTAGATATTATTATTGTATAAAGCTGATGTATCATTGGCTGGTGATACTGACACAACAGGATAGTAGCAACAGAAGATGAATCAACCAAACAGAAACTATGACTGAAGGTTAATGGAATTAAATAGAAACCTTCAGAAGTCTGTCAGCTTGTAATTGAGCATCCATTAGGGTAATGATAGAGAAAAGATTAGAGTGGTGCTGGAAAAGCACAGCAGGTCAGACAGCATCCAAGGAGCAGGAAATTCGGAATTTCGTGATGAAGGGCTTTTGCCTGAAACATCGATTTTTCTGCTCCTCGGATTCTACCTGACCTGCTGTGTTTTCCAGCACCGCTCTAATCTTGACTCTAATCTCCAGCATCTGCAGTGCCCACTTTCGCCTTGATGACAGAGAAAGCTGTTCCAAGGTCAGTTCTCCTGACAGCACAATGTTTGCCTTTGTTTAATTTACTCCCCTTGAAGATGCCCTGCCTCACCAGAGGACACAAGAAAAGCAGCAGGAGTAGGCATTCAGGCCCTCCGATCTGCCTGCCATTTTAAAGATCATGGCTAAACCATCTACAAGATCATGGCTAAACCATCTACAAGATCATGGCTAACTCATCTCAGCCCTCAACTTCTCTTTCATTCCAGTTCCTTGTTGCCCTCAATTCTTTGACATTTCAAAAATCTATCTACCTTCTCTTTGTATTCTAGTCTCTGCATCTGTTTGAGATAGAGAATTCTAGACATTCACTACCCTGTGAGAGAGGGCATAATTCCATCTCCACTGTCTGCTGTTAGAATCATAGAAATGTACAGCACAGAAACAGACCCTCCTGTCCAACTTGTCCATGCCAACCAGATACCCTAAATTAATTTAGTCCCATTTGCCAGCATTTAGCACATATCCCTCTAAACTCTTCCTGTTCATAACCCATCCAGATGCCTTTTAAATGCTGTAATTGTACCAGCCTCCACCACTTCCTCTGGCAGCTCATTCCATACATGCATCACCCTCTGTGTGAAAAAGTTGCCCCTTAGGTCCCTTTTAAATGTTTCCCCTCTCAACTTAAATGTATCCATCTTGTTTTGGACTGCTGCACCCAGGGAAAAGGCCTTGTCTGTTTACCCTATCCATCCCTCACCCAGGTTATCTCCATTTGCAGTGTGGGTATTGATAGAGAACATCATGGGACTGTTCATCCATAGGCAGCACAACAGTGTGATCCCACCTTTTAAGGGCTTTGTGACTTCGGACAGAGTTAAACAGTGATTTCTTCACTTAGACTGTTTGTGGATTCTGTGCTCTGGAGGACTGTGGATATTCAGGTGATGAATATGCTCAAAAGCAAGATTGGGAGAATCCTGGGCCCTGAATTAATTGAGAGATTAAAGACAAAGTGGAAATTCAACTATTATCTTATTGAATGGCACAGCAGACTCGAGTGGGCTGACTTTGGGCCCTTTGTCTTATGTTATGGTGGCTTGAACTTGGTCTCACTCAGTGTCCATGGTATACACAGGGTAATGATCAGGGCTGGGAGAGCTAGCTGATTTCCTCCCTGTTTAACCCAGAACACTGAGCCTTGGTTTGAGATTTGCAAATTCTGAACAATTTGATCGTGGGTCTAAGTGGCTTAATGTTGCCCAGATCGTGCTGTTGCTATACAGAGAGGGAACTATTGCCCACGCTGCTTATACAGTGTGTTGGGATATAACATTGACTGTAACCAGCCTCATCACCCGGCCTCTGCAATATCATCTCAGTTACGCCGTCTAGCAAATGCCCCACAGAAAAGTCACGAGGAGCAAAATATGCATCCCATACTGGGGGGACATTCCTGTGACCGCTAACATCTGTCCTGCTGTTTATTTGCAGAAATGCCACAGAGTTTGAATACCTGGAAGAGTATCCAATTGGAGCACTTCCACATCTTCAGGAAAACACTGGGAGAAATGCAGCAAATGGGCTATTTGTTATCAACCTGGAATATGGGAGCAACTTTTCCAGACCAGAAGCTGATGTTTTCCATCCCAGCCGTTCAGTGGGAGAGCCCAGATATGCGTGGCTCTCAAACTTCCTCCACCCTGTCATCTACTTCTATAAACGTCTCCCGACAGGTTAGTGGTTCACTCTATTCCATCTCCTTCCCTGAAAAGACAGGATCAATTCTATACACATAATCACGGAATTACTATGGTGCTTTTTCTCCAATTCCCTGCATCACATTATACTCAGAAAAATACTCAAGGTCCTCTTGAAGGCCTCAATTGAACCTGCCTCCACCACATTTCCAGGCACTGCATTCCCTGTCCTAACAGCTTGCTATGTGAAAAACGTTTTCCTCACATGACTGTGGCTTCATTTGCATATCACTTTAAATCTATGCTGTCATGTTCTAATTTATTTTACAATTAGAAGCAAATTCGCGCAACATACTTTCTCCAGCCTGCTCAAAATTTTGAAAACCTCAATCAGATCTCTTCTCTGCCTTCTTTTCTCCAGGGAGAACAGTCCCAAATTCTTCAATCTATCTTTATACTGAAGTTTCTCTTTCCTAGAGTTATTCTAGTAATTCTGTCTCCAGTGCATTCACATCTTTCCAATAATGTGGTACCCACAACTGTACACACAATTCCAACTGAGGTCTAACAAGTCTCTTGAACAATCATAGAATCCTAGAATCCCTGCAGAGTGGAAACAGGCCCTTTGGCCCAACAAGTCCACACTGCCCCTCCGAAGAGTAACCCACCCAGAGCCATTCCCCTACCCTATTATAATAGTGTTCAGGGATGTGTAGGTTAGGTCAGGGGTAAATATAGGATATTTCATTCCTGAGCACTATGGACAGCTTAGCATGGCCAATTCACCTAACTGCACATCTTTGGATTGTGGGAGGAAACCGGAGCACCCAGAGGAAACTCACGCAGACACGGGGAGAATGTGCAAACTCCACACAGTCAGTCGCCCAAGGCTGGGATTGAAACCGGGTCCCTGGTGCTGTGAGGCAGCAATGCTAACCACTGAGCTACCGTGCCGCCCATAAAAGTTCAACATCATCTCCTTGCTCTTGTAATGTTTTCTAATCAACCTGCTCAGATATGTCAGTACACACCTCACGAACAGGTGAGACTTGAATCCAGGCCTCTTGTACTCAGTGCCCCTATGAATGTAGCCAAGAGCTCGATTATAATAACAATATCCGTTATGTGAAACTGGAAAAGCACAGTAGGTCAGACATCACTCAAGGAGCAAGAAAGTCAACATTTTGGGCCGAAACCCTTCATCAGGTTTGAGAAGGGGCTGGGAGCCCAGAAGTATACAGAGGGAAGGGCATGGGGCTGGGAGGAGGTTAGTCGGGATGGTGGTAGGTTGATGCAAGTGGGGGGTTATTGTGATTGGTCAGTGGGAAGGGTGGAGCAGATAGGTGAGTAGGAAAATTGACAGGTTAGATTAAGTCAGGGAGGCGAGGCGGAGGACTGGGGCTAGATGTGGGATAATGCTGGTGAAGTCAATATTGAGGCCATTGGGCTGTAAGCTTCCCAGGTGGAATATAAGGTGGTGTTCCCCCAATTTCTGATTGGCCTCACTGTGACAGTGGAGGAGGCCAAAGATGGACAGGTTGCCGGGGGAGTGGGGGGGAAATTAAAATGACAGCAACCAGAAGGTCAGGTTGGTTAATGCATGCAGAGTGCAGATGCTCTGTAAACGGGTTCCCAAATCTGTATTTGGTCTTTCTGATATAGAGGAGACCAGATTGGGAGTAATGGATGCAAAAGGTGAGGTTGGATGAAGTGCAGGTGAATCTCTGTTGGATCCGGAAGCATTGTTTAGGGCCTTGGACGGAGATGAGAGAAGAGGTGGAGGGAGGCAGGTGAAGCACCTCTTGCTGTTGCGGGGAAAGGTACTGGCTGTGATGGAGAAGATGGTGAGGTATATAGAGTTGACGAGGGAGTCGCAGAGTGAATAATCTATGCAGAAAGCGGATGGGTGGGGAAGGAAATATCTTTTTGGGTCTGATTGTAAGTGGCAGAAATGTTGGAGGTAATGCATTGGATTCAGTGGTTGGTGCAGTGGTAAATGAGGACTAAGGGGACTCTATTCTTATTATTGGGGGAGGGGTTTTGATGGCAGAAGTGCAGGAGATGGAGGAGATGCGGTTTAGGGCATCCTTAATTGCTGAGGATGGAAAACTATTGTCTGTAAAGTAGCGGAATATCTGGCATGTCTTGGATTGGAACTCCTTATCCTGGCAACAGATGTGGTGAAGGGGGAGTATAGGCGAGCATTTCACTGGAGGGTGGGTGGGAGGAGGTGCAGTTGAGGCAGTTTTGGGAGTCAGTGGGTTTGAAAAGGATATCAGTGGTGAGTCAGTTTCCAGAGATGGAGACGGAGAGGTCCAGGAATGCGAGGGAGGTGTCGGAAATAGTCCAGGTGAATTTGAGGAAGGGGTGGAATGTGTTGGCAAAGCTGGTGAACTGCTCGAGCTCCTTGTGGGAGCAGGGGGCAGCACCGATGCAATGATCAATATCGCAGAGGAAGAGAGTGTGATGCTAGAAAAGCACAGATAGTCAGGCAGCATCCGAACAGCAGGAAATTGACATTTCAGGCAAATACCCTTCATCAGGATGACAGGCTTTTGCCCGAAACGTCGATTCTCCTGCTCCTCGGATGCTGCCTGACCTGCTGTGCTTTTCCAGCACCACACTCTTGACTCTAATCTCCAGCATCTGCAATCCTCACTTTCACCTAGCAGAGGAAGTGCTTGAGGGATGGTGTCGGTGTAGTTGTGGAAGAGGGACTGTTCCATGTATCCTACACAGAGGCAGGCATGGCTTGGGCCCATGTGGGGTCCCATGGCTATCCCTTTGTTTTGTAAGAAGTGGGAGGAATCAAATGAAAAATGGTCGAGGGTGAGGACCAGTTCTGACAGGCGAATGAGAGAATGAGTGGAGGTGGACTGGTTGGGCCTACGGGAGAGGTAGAAGCTGAGGGGTTTTAGGCCCTCCATGTGGGTATAAAAGGCCTGAAAGTCCATGGTGAAGATGAGGTATTGGCGGCTGGGGAATTGTAAGTTTTGGAGGGCATGTGTTGTGTCTCGAATATGGGTAGGGAGTTAGATTAGATTCCCTACAGTATGGAAACAGGCTTTGGCCCAACAAGTCCAAACCAACTATCCAAGGAGTAACCCACCCAGACCCATTCCCCTACCCTATATTTACCTCTGACTAATGCACTTAACACTATGGGCAATTTAGCACAGCCAGTTCACCTGGCCTGCATATCTTTTGGATTGTGGGAGGAAACCAGACTACCCAAAGGAAACCCATGCAAACCCATGAAAATGTGCAAACTCTACACAATCGCCCTGGGTGGGAATCGAACCTGGGTCTCTGGTGCTGTGAGGCAGCAGTGTTAACCACTGAGCCACCATGCCGCCCTGGACCAAATGGAGTTGAGATAAGAGGAGATGAGCTTGGTGGGGCAGGAGCAGGCAGAGATAGTGGGTCGACTGGGGCAGTCCGGTTTATGGCTTTTGGGTAGGAGATAGAAATGGGCAGTGCGGGGTTGGGGAACAATCCGGTTGAAGGCTGTGGATGGCAAATCTCCTGAAGTGATGAGGTTGCTGGTTTGGGAGGTTATGGCTTGGTGATCAGAGCTGGGGTCATAATCGAGGGGACGGTAGGAGGAGGTGTCAGAGAGTTGGTGTCTGGCCTCAGTGATGTAAAGCTCAGTACGCCATACTACCACCATGCGCCCCTTTAATAGTGAGATTGGATTTGGAGCAAAGGAATTGGAGGGCCGTGTGTTCCGATGGGGCGAGGTTGGAGTAAGTGAGAGGGGTGCAGAGATCCAAGTGGTTGATGTTGCAGTGGCAGTATGAGATTAAAAAGGTCAAGGGAGGGTAGGAGGCTGCATGAGCATATCCAGGAGGATGGAGTTTGCTGGAGGCATGAGAAGGGACCATCAGAGGATTCCCGTAAAGAAATAGGTATGGAGGTGGAGGAGAAAGAGCTCGACATCATGGCATGTGTGGAATTTGTTTATATGTGGGTGCAGGAGTATGATGCTATGCCCTTTGCTGAGGACTGACCATTCAGCTATAGTGAGGGAGAGGTCAGGGGGGGAGGGGGACAGTGAATACCCTGCAGGGCGTGGGACTGGTCATTGACGCCGGGCTGATCCTGGTGAAGATCAGAGATGAGGTCAGGATGCTGACTGGTTGAGGAGGTTTGTGTGTGGAGTTAAGTATGGGAGAGTTTGGTGTTTGTGCCAGCTCAGGTCCTCTCTCTCCAAGACCTGCAGAGGACCTGTACTGTTCTTTGTTCTCTGAAGGGTCCACACTCTTAAAAAATGCTTTTTCTCTGCTCTATCAGACTTCAAGGACCAAAAATACACCAAATTCTCTCATATGTAGCTCCTCAACCGTTCAGTATCCTGACCTCATCTCTGACCTTCACCAGGATCACTGTCTGCCTAACCTGTCCACCTCCACTGAAACTCTCATTCGCCTGTCAGAACTGGTCCTCACCCTCGACAAGTTTTCATTTGATTCCTCCCACTTCTTACAAAACAAAGGGATAGCCATGGGCCCAAGCCATGCCTACCTCTGTGTAGGATACATGGAACAGTCCCTCTTCCACAACTACACTGACACCACCCCTCAGCTCTTCCTCTGCGATATTGATGATTGCAACGATGCTGCCCCATGCTCCCACAAGGAGCTCCAGCAGTTCACCAGCTTTGCCAACACATTCCACCCCACCCTCAAAATCACCTGGACCATTTCTGACACCTCCCTCCCAGTTCTGGACCTCTCTGTCTCCATCTCTGGAAACTGACTCACCACTGATAGCTTTTTCAAACCCACTGCCTCCCAAAACTGCCTCAACTGCACCTCCTCCCACCCACCCTCCAGCAAAATGCTTGCCTATACTCTCAATTCCTCCGCCTCTGCTGCATCTGCTCCCTGGATGAGGCATTCCCGTCCAAGCCATCCCAGATGTCCACCTACTTAATGGACCGTGGTTTCCCCTCCTCAGCGATTAAGGATACCAAAACCGCAACTCCTCCATCTCCTGCCATCATGCCTCCCTCCCCCAATAATATGGATAGATTAGATTAGATTCTCTACAGTGTGGAAACAGGCCCTTCGGCTCAACAAGTCCACACCGCCCCTCCAAAGAGAAACCCACCCAAACCCATTCCCCTACCCTAGGTTTATCCCTAACACTGTGGGCAATTTAGCATGGCCAATTCACCTGGCCTACACATCTTTGGACTGTGGGAGGAAACCGGAGCACCTGGAGGAAACCCACGCAGACACTGGGAAAACGTGGAAACTCCACACAGTCAGGCGGGAATTGAACTCAGGACCCTAGCGTTGTGAGGCAGCAGTGCTAACCACTGAGCCACCCCAGTCCCCTTAGTCATAGAGAGGTACAGCATGGAAACAGACCCATCAGTCCAACCCATCCATGCCAAGCAGATATGCTAACCCAATCTAGTCCCACCTGTCCTCACTTACCACCGCACCAATCACTGAATCCAACACGTTACCCTCCAACATTTCTGCCACTTACAATTGGACCCAACCACCAGTAAGGTATTTCCTTCCCCATCCCTGTCTACTTTCTGCAGGGGCCATTCACTCTACCACTCCCTTATCAACTCTACACTCCCCGCCAATGCCTCCACTCCACCCGGTACCTTTCCCTGCAAACGCAAGAGGTGCAGCACCTGTCCCCTCCACCTCCTCTCTCAGTTCTGTCCAGATCCAACAGATTCACCTGCACTTTATCCAACCTTATCTATTACACCCATTGTTCCCGATGTGGCCTCATAGAATCCCTATAGAGTGGAAACAGGCCCTTTAGCCCAGCAGGTCCACATCGACCCTCTGAAGAGTAACCCACCCAATCCCATTCTCCTACATTTACCCCTGACTAATGTATCTAACCTACACATCCCTGAACACTGTGGGCAGTTTATCATCGCCAATTCACCTGCACATCTTTGGATTGTGGGAGGAAACCGGAGCACCCAAAAGAAACCCATACAGACACAGGGAGAATGTGCAAACTTCACACAGACAGTTGCCTGAGGCTGGAATCAAACTCAGGTTCTTGGTGCTGTGAGGCAGCAGTGCTAACCGCTGAGCCACCATGTTGTCCCACAGGGAGACTGAAAGCAGACTCTGAGATCGGTTCGCAGAGCATCTGCGCAGTGCACACATTAGCCAACCAGACCTGCTGGTTGCCATCAATTTTAATTCCCCCAGCAACGTGTCTATCCTTGGCCTTCACTGTCAGAGGAGAAAGTGAGTCTGCAGATGCTGGAGATCAAAGTTGAAACTTTATTGCTGGAACAGCACAGCAGGTCAGGCAGCATCCAGGGAACAGGAGATTCGACGTTTCGGGCACAGGCCTGAAGAAGGGCCTGTGCCCGAAACGTCGAATCTCCTGTTCCCTGGATGCTGCCTGACCTGCTGTGCTGTTCCAGCAATAAAGTTTCAACTTCACTGTCAGAGTCAGACCAAATGGAAACTGGGAAGCCTACAGTCCAGTGACCTCAGGATCAACTTCATCAGCTTCAAAATCTCTCCACCATACCCCATGTCTAACCCCACCCCTCCTCCTCACCTCCCTGACCCGATCTAACCTGTCAATCATCCTACTCACCGATCTACTCCACCCTTCCCACTGACTAATCATAATCACCCCCCATCTATCACCATCCCATGTACCCTTCCTCCAGCCCCACCCCCACTCCCCCTCCCTCTGTAGACTTCTGGGCTCCCTCCCTCTCCCCAGTCCAGACAAAGGGTTTTTGTCCAAGACATTGACTTTCCTGCTCCTCGGATGCTGTCGAGCCTGCCATACGTTTCCAGCTTCATGTCTACTGACTCTGGCTTCCAGCATCTGCGGTCCTTAGTGTCTTCAATATCAGTTATAACATTTTATAAGAAAGGGAAGTTTCACAACTGTTTGGAAAAGCTGCTGAACCTGGTGATGAGGAATCCCGGAGAAACTCCAATAAGTTGAGCACAAAACAGTTAGCGTTTCGCAGAATCATAGAGTCATACAGCACGGAAATAGACCCTTCAGTCCAACCGGGTCATGCCAAACATAATCCCAAACAGAACCTGTCCCACCTGCCTGTTCCTAGCTCATATCCTTCCAAACCTTTCCTAGTCATGTATCATTCAAATGTCTATTAAACATTGTAATTCTACCCAAATGAACCACTTCCTCATGAGGTTTCTTCCACATATGAACCACCCTCTGTGTAAAAAAAAAAGTTTGCCTCTTATGTCTTTTTTAAATCTCTCAACTCTCATCTTAAAAACGTGCCTTCAGTTTTGAAATTCCTCATCTTAGGAAAAAAATAGCTATCATCAACTCTACCTCTCATTACTTTATATTTTGGGGTGGCACGGGTGATCAGTGGTTAGCACTACTACCTCACAGCGCCAAGGACCTGAGTTCAATTCCAGCCTCGGGCGCCTGTCTGTGTGGAGTTTACATATTCTCCCCCTGTCTGCGTGGGTTTCCTTCGGGTGCACCAGTTTCCTCCTACAATCCAAAGGTCATGCTATGGCCATGCTAAATTGCCCATAGTGTTCGGTGCATTAATCAGGTGTAAATATGGGGAATGGGTCTGGGTGGGTTACTCTGCTGAGGGTCGGTATGGACTTGTTGGGCCGAAAGGCCTGTTTCCGTACTAATCTAACCTAAATTTCTATCACACCACCTCTGAACCTCCTACGCTCCAGTGAAAAAGGTCCCAGCCCGTGGAATCTGTTCCGGCTGTGTGCCTCTGCCCTCTCACAGCAGCTGGTCTGTAGGTCACATCTTTGGATTTCCTGGTTTTGAGTTCAGTGACAGTGAAAGAGCAAAGGTTTAGCTGATCTTAAAAGAAAGTCAACATGTAGACAGTAAGAGGAACCTATGTGGCTGTGGAGAGTGTAGAGCAGGTCTTCTGAAAATTAATTCGTGGGATGTGGGTATCATTGGCAAGACCAGTATTTGTCCATCCAACTGAGGGCCTTGTTCAGTCGTTTCTGGGGAAGGTTAAAAGTCACCCACACTGCTAAGGGTCTGGATTTCCTTATTGGCCAAACTAAGTAAGAATGGCAAGTTTCCTTCGCTAAAGGACATGAGTGAACCAGGTGGATCTTTACAATTGATGGTTGTGGAATGGCACCTGAGACCAGCTTTATTTTCCTGATTTATTAAAGTTAAAATCCATCAGCTGCCATGGTAGAATTGGAATGCCTGAGTATTAGTGTGTGCTCTATATTACTAGTCTAATCAAGTTATCATTATGCCAATATTTCCCTGCCAAGATTTCCCTCTAAATAGATGTGCAACAGTGTGAGTCCATGCAGAACAAACAGAGTAGCACAGAAAGCTCCCCAGCATTGAGGGAGTGAGCCGACTGTGGTTCAGGCCTGTGCGGTGTGTTCACACCAGGTCAGACAGTGTGGCCGACACTGCTGCTATTCCATTCACTAATAAAGTGCGCTTTAAGAATCTTTATTACCCATGAAGTGTTTGGTTGCATGCTCTGGTTGTGAAAGGCGCTACTTGAATGTAGGTTTGTTTGTTTCTATGGTAATAGCGTAGGTCCAGGTGTGGGGAGGGTAGGCTGTAGGCTGTGCAGAGAGCAGTGAACAGGCCTGTTTATGGCTGGCTAGGACATGCCAGATTGTAGACTGTACTTCTGTGCTTGTTTTCAGAGACTGAGATGACACAAAGGCCAAAATTATGGCCTCTGCCCCGTCCGTACTACATCCATCACGTTGTGGAAGATTTCCTGACTGACTGGACAGCTGCCAAAGCTCACATCCTTCCTCTGCGCCGCTTCTTAGAGAATTGTCTGGACACTGACCTCAGGAGCTTCTTTGCAGGTGTGACTTCCTCTTGTACAGAGAGTCCTGCTGAACAGGAGCATCTCAATATGGAGGTGCCTTTCTCCTGTTGGTAGGGAATCATCCCTTTCTCTTTCCGTTACTCTGGCTGTCCCTGCAGCAAGGGCCCCATGGCTGCTCTAGGTGAGATGCTACCACTCCACATCTGGAACTCTCCATGACCTGAATTCCAGACCTCTGACGAATCCAGTGTTTCTGTGATTTATTATAGGTTTTGCCACTATAGCTGTCTGCCTCCGATGAATTAAGAGGACAGAACCTGGGTCCTTGCACTCTGAAGCTCAGAGTTTCTGTGCTGCCGTGCCCCATCATGGAGCTCGGTTCCCTAGGCCATATCGCTTGGGTGCTGTGGCGTAGACTTCAGTCAGTGGGCTGGACGACATAATTACTCAATGTTTAGAGTCATTGCTTTGTCTAGTTTGCTGGGGGATAAGCTTTCACTCCTATACTCTGTACCTCCTTCATTTCCAGCGCCATTAATCTGTGTGTCTGAACCTCTGAGTGTGAAGTGCATCACCGTCCCAGCCAGAACAGAAGTTGTGAAACTCTGTACCATTTCCCCATGCCCTTCCCACTATGGAACCTCCAGGCCTTGCCGAAAGCTCCCAACATTGAGGGAGTGTGCCAACAGTGGTTCAGGCCTGTCTGGTGTGTTCACACCAGGTCAGACAGTGTGGCCGACACTGCTGCTATTCCATTCACTAATAAAGTGCGCTTTAAGAATCTTTATTACCCATGAAGCGTTTGGTTGCATGCTCGGGTTGTGAAAGGCGCTACTTGAATGTAGGCTTGTTTGTTTCTTTGTAACTGATTGGTAGAGTTTGTATTTTGAGCGCAGGGGCTGCAGAATTTGTGGAGAGCTTCAGGTTCTAATGAGCTTCCGTTTCCTTGCAGAATCCTGCTTCAAATTTGCTTTGACCAATCCACATGTGCCACCTTTCTGCCGCCATGGTTACTTGAACAAGCAGGGCTTGCTGGACGTTGAGATCTTTTGATAAGGTTCTGCAGTGGTGAGCCAACATTCCAGCATCAGCGTCCACAGCGACCAAGCACCTGAGCAACAGGGGCGTGTGAAACTGTTTGGTGACTGACTGTATGGCCTGACAGATCATGCCCTTTATCTGAGTGAGGGCAGTGTGCTCACAGAGGTACTGGACCGAATGGTACCAGGGCACAGGCAGTCCTGCTGCCAAGTACAAAGGTTGTAAATAATAACTTCTGCATGATGTATATTCATATGAAACGGGTCTGTCAATAATTGGTGAATTTGAGGTGACAGTGACACTTGTCAGGGTTGCTGCAGTTTTAAATGCTTTCCATAATGTGTTCAAATGATTAATCTGATGTTTGAAAAGTCCCAGGCCACGCTTAAACCTTCACTAGTGCTGATATCAGGACTTTCTGCAAACCGCTCTCACAACACCTCACCCCTTCCAGCTTCACAAAATGGCCCACTAAATGTTTGAAAATGACAGTCAAAACTTGCACTGATGTGAAAGCATTCCTGCAATCAAGAAGTTAGTCTACATTTCTGGCAAGACCTGATTTTAATGTTTCTGGTTTGACTGAGACATCACTATAAACAGGCAATTGGCTCATTTTTTTGCTGCTTGTGGGAGCTTGCTGTGCCATTGTGGTTCCTGCATTACAGCCATGATGACACTTTGAGTCGGTGTACACCATTGGCTGTGCAGTACTTCAGAACATCCTGGGTCTCCTGATGAAAGTCGTGATGGAGAAACACCAGCCTGTTAGTGCAGGCCAAAGGTTCTGCTGAATGGAAGTGCCTTGTACTATGTCCACCACCACCATCATAGAATCCCAACAGTGTCAATGCAGCCATTTGGCCCATCGAGTCCACACTGTTCCACCCCCCCACCAAACAGCATCCCACACCTCCAATGCCCTGTAATCCTGCATTTCCCATGGCTAATACTACAGGGCAATTTAGCATGGCCAGTCTACCTAATCTGCACATCTTTAGACTGTGGGAGAATGTGTAAACTCCACATAGACAGTCGCCTGAGGCTGGAATCGAGCATGGGTTCCTGGCGCTGTGCGGCAGCAGTGCTAACCACTAAGCCACCGTGCAGCCCTCAACGCCTTCAGGGCTCAGACTGATTGATTGTTTTGTCAGGAATATGGAGCAATGGCAGATAGAAATGAAGTGCAGATCTGTGACCCAACAGAATGGACATCATCGAGGAGTTGAACAGCCTCCTCGTATTAATCTGTTAATGTGCAGTTCATGAGAGACTGTAATGCCGTTTGGTTGCTGGAGGTGATGCTGCTGAGCTGCTTATCCTGACAATTGGGGAAAAACCTCGGATTACAGGTCTTTCTAAACAGGATATGAATCATTGGTGGTTTGACAAACTGAGGAAGCGAAGATGACTTCAGGTGGCCATGTCAGTTACAGAAGTGCGCACTTGTGCAGAAGCAATACATTCGGCATCAGTCACAGATCATCAATTCACTCAGCCTCTTAGACTGGCACAGCCATTCAGCCTATTGTACCTGACCCTGTTCCTTCCCCATAGACTTGGGCAGGAAAGACTAGGAGCTAAGGTCAGACTGCCCTGACTCCATTTTAATAATTTTCAGACATTAAGTAATGTCCAACAAATAAATATAACTGCAGCTGGTACAGCACAGCAGTGCCCAGTGCGTAATCGAGTGGATAGTGCCTGCTTATTGCCGTTGTTTGGAATGCATAGCTCTGTGGGGAAACTCGCGCTGTGACTGTTGTGAGGAGAGGATGGAATTTAATGGCTGCCCCATGTAGTTGTGTTGGGTAGCTCGAAGGGATATTGGTGTGGGGAGAGGGGAGCTGTGCAACTGTAACCCAGCAGAGGTACATTGCATTTGGGGGGAGTGAGAGGTTGGTGAGGAGTAAGGATCAGGTCACTATCTGTTTCAGTCTTGGGACTGTTACCTCGTTAAAAGCTTGCATTTGCACACAAGCCAAACATTCTGTGATCACTCTGCACACTTCCTGCATCAACCTCCTTCACCACAGATTCCTTTGTTCATATCAAAAAATGGGATCTGCCTTTGTAAACCTGTGATCTTGTAACTGCAGCTGAGACCTCAGCACTGCCTCTCCTGCCCACAGGTTATATTGCAGGCTCCAGTCAACAAAATGTGCCAGTTTTCCCACAAGGTTTTGTTTAAACAATGACATGATGTAAGGTATTATATCAACACAACATGCAGTTTAATAATGAGGAACATATTATGTCCCTGAGCCCTGGTCCAGTTGTTCTTCTAACACTTCCTCTCCTCCATTACCACAGAACATTACAGTCCTGACATTGATTTCCTCATTTCAACCTTCACATCATAAACTCCCCAAACTCCTACCTTGCACCTATGCAGTTTATTGCATTTGTAATGATGGCTTAAGAGTCGGAGCGAAGATTAATTTTTAACAGTAAGTTATTGAGATCTGGAATGGACTAGGAGCAGATGAAATAGTCATTTTCAATATGGAATTTAAAGGGGAAAAGTTTACAGTCTATTGGAAAAGAGCAGTGGAGAATGGGGCTAACTGGGTTATTCTTTCCAAGGGCTGAGCCTAACAGAATGGGTTGAATGGCCTGCATTGGCACTTTTACATTACTGTGCGGCTTCATAATGGACAGTGAGGTTTTCATCTGATCCGGAGGATGGGGGCTACAGAAAAGGAAGCCAGTTTATCAGACCCTACAGCAGAGGAAAGCATTGATTAAATTGTGAATTAATGGGAATAAATAGAGACCGAACACTAAAATCTATTCTTGTGATTTTCCACAATCAATCTGTTCAGTTTAACGAACTGTGGATGTCAGGAGCCGAGGCATGAAGAGATCAAAGGGTTAGGCAATTCTGCCAGAGAGCTGGCTTTGACTTCTCACTCTAACGCCACATTTAGAGGGAAAATGTGACTTCTATAAACATTCTAATCCAGAAATTAAAATGTTACATATTTTAATGGGTTCATTTAACTTGAAAAAAGGTTTTAATTCTCAAATTGAATTGCAGCAGCAGTGCAGTCTGATCCCACTGCTGACTAACCAACAGTCAGAGAGAAATGGGCAGCTGTGCATTTCACTCCATCCTGTGTTGCAGTTCGAAAAGGGTTTTTTCTTAAATCAATATTTAACTCAAGATAAAGTGACCTGTGAAGATTGCTGGGCTATGTCAGAGGGTCAGACTTCAGACCTGCTTTATTACTGACATTCCAGTGAGATTTTAACCTTGGTTTGGAGACGAGGGTAAATTGAAATCTTGAACTGCTGACAGCCCAAGACAATCAGCCTATTGTCTGATCAGTGCTGCAGTCTGTTCCCTTTTCCTCACAATGTTCCACCTCTGGGCTTCTGGATTATGGACTGCAAATATTTGAACAGGGTAAGTAAAGAAAATTGATCTCACTGACAGGAGGGTTGGTTACCTTTGTTCAAAGCTAATTAGCAAAATATCTGGCGACAGGGTGTTTTTTTTTTAAAAAAACAGCAAGTTATGATCTGGAGGACACGGGGTGAAAGTCTGCAGCATCCAACAACAACTTGGATTTTTGTAGC
Organism: Chiloscyllium plagiosum; assembly: GCF_004010195.1. Taxonomy (NCBI): domain Eukaryota; kingdom Metazoa; phylum Chordata; class Chondrichthyes; order Orectolobiformes; family Hemiscylliidae; genus Chiloscyllium; species Chiloscyllium plagiosum. Next base: position 20,808,232 of record NC_057748.1, on the reverse strand, counting down.
ACCTTTATTGTGTTGTATCCCTGGCATCAACTCACAAGTGTGATTGTCAAGCAGGGTGAAAGCGAGATATCAGGACAAAGTGGTCAATAAAGCTTATTCAAAGAAAATCAGCTATTTTGACTGACTTACCCTAGATTATTTTCTCACAACCCTGAAGTTGTCTCCCTGAAGATCAGCTTTAAAGAGGATCTTAAAGAAGGAGAGGTTTAGGGAAGGAAACTGAAGGGATAGTTGCCAGTGGTGAAGCAGGGATGTCCAAGAGATAAGGTTTAATTATAATTTTGGGACAGAAGTTACATATATGCTTAAAAAAAGTGAGGACTCCAGGGCTGTAAGGCTACTTAGAGAGTTCTTGTGAAGGTCCAGTGCAGGGGGGATGGGCCGAATGGCCTGGTTTGTAGTTTAATTCTAACAGAGGAAGGGGTGACTCCTGATCTGAGCTTTATTGAGAATGCTTTGAGGCTGAAAATTTCCAAGATTTTCAGGAGGAAAGCAAGACTCTAAAGGGCAAGAATACCAGAACGCAAAAGCCAATAGGCTTTTCGAGCCTGCTGTGCTCACTCTGAAAGGTCATGGCTGACCTTCAGCTTCAACCCCACTTTGCTGCTCGCTCCCTCTAAGCCTTCAACATGTTTAATAATGAATCATCAACAACATTCTTAGGAAGAAAATTTTCAAAGATTTTGTTTGCCACTGGCAGAGAGTGTAAAACCAAATCACCAAGTGATTACAGTGCAGAAGGAGGCCCTTTATGTTCCGTTAGGCCTGCACCAGCTCTGTTATCTCATGCCAATCTCCTGCATTTCCCACATGTCCCTGCGCACCATTGCAATCCAACTAATCATCCAATTCCTTTTCCAGGTGGCTCAGTGGTTAGCACTGCTGTCTCACAGCACTAGGGACCCTGGTTCGATTTCAACCTCGGGCGACTGTCTGTGTGGAGTTTGCGCATTCTCCCCGTGTCTGCGTGGGTTTCCTCCGGGTGCTCCGGTTTCCTCCCACAGTCCAAAGATGTGCAGGTCAGGTGAATTGGCCATGCTAAATTGCCAATAGTGTTAGGTGCATTAGTCAGAGGGAAATGGGTCTGGGTGAAAAAGATTTCCCTCATAATTTGTTTGTACCCCACTTTAAATCTATGCCCCCTCGTTCTTATTTCTTTTCATACTATCTACTCTATCCAGCTCACTAATGATTTTAAAAACCTCATCAAATCCCTCTCAGCCGCCTTCTTCCAGGGAAAACAGTCCTAACTTCTACAATTTACCTCAATTGAAGTTTCCCAATCCTGGAGCCATTCTAGTAAATTGTTTCTGCCTGCTGTCCAATCAGTTCACGTCTTTCCTGAAATATAGCATCCATAACTATACACAATACTGCAGTCTGTTATATAAGTTCAAATTGACTTCCCTTCTCTTGTACTCTATGATCCATTAGTACTCAGTGAATAAAGCTGGGGACAGTGTTGCCTTTATACACTGCTCTCTTCACCTTCAATGATCTGTGCACATATCCACCCAGGTTCCTCTGCTCCTGTACTCCCTTTAGAATGGTGCTGTCCATGTTTATATTGTTTTTCAATATTCTTCTTACCAAAGTGCATCACCTCACACTCCTCTACGTTGAACCTCATCTGCTTCCTATCTCCCCACTCCACCAACTTGCCAATGTCCTTTTGAACTGTCCTCGCAGTTTATAAGTTTAATGTCATCTGCATATTTGAATTTTAAAAAAGAGTTAGGGTTAAGAATAATCATTATTTCTGCCTGGATGAAAAGTTAATATGCTTCTTGTTGCCATGGGGAAGACAACAGAGGAAGCCATTTTTAAGATCAGACTACAGGCTTCCCTATAAATCCAGTACTGTGTGGTCAGCAGAGTACAGTACTGTGTGGTCAGCAAAGCGGAAAACCTGTTTGCCTTTTGTGAAGTACTCCAGCTGGCCACCAAGGAATGGAGAGCTCCATGATGTAGCCATCGAAGGATTCATTTAAATAAGGAACAAGTGTAGATCATTCAATAAGATTGTGGCCAATCTCATGTAAACTTAAACTCTACATTCCTGATAGTCTTTCATTCTCTTGGTAATCAAAATTCCTGAGTTATTTTATCCTGGCATGGCCAGAGGGGAAGAGGCAGGCTTTACTGTTGGATGTGGAGATAAGAAACTCTGAAAATTGAGGAAACTGCTTGGAGATCTCTCTTGAAATTCCTGTTTGGCAAAGCTGGAAAAAGAGACCTTACCATCTGCTGGGAGCAGCTATGGACTGTTTGCTGTAAGGAATGTGATTCCATGGAGAGAGTGTCGTATGATAAATATAAAAGCGAAATATTCCACTCTGTGATTTAAAGCATAAGTTACCAACAAAAATAAAGCATTGTTTAGTCAATAGTGCCTTTGCTCATTTGTTAGGGTAAAGGTTTTAAACCTTTTTCCTTCAGCTGTTAACTGGAAAGTTAAATCCCTTTTTCAAAATCTTTATGTGGATTGTGACATTAAATCTGCAGCCCTGCTCAGTCAGATGTTTCTAACTGGAAGCTTTGTTTTGTGAAAAACCCACCACAGGCTGCAACAGGAATGTGACAAGTCCACTCACATTTCACTCAATTCTTGCTCTTGTACAGGTTTATGTGGAAAACGAGAGAATTTATATCATAACCGGAATATGGCTTCAAATCCTGAATGCTTAGGATCTCGGCTGTTTTACCCAATAGGTAATATTTTCATGATACAAACAATGCAGATACCTTCCCTTGCCTTGACAAGGGAATCTGTTAAACACAGTGACTCAGATCCATAAAGAGCTTCACAAAATATCTCCCCTCCGTCCACAACAGTGTTAAATCCGGCTGGCTTTAACTCCATGCCTGCTGGCAGTCCCTTCTTGTTGATGATTCAAGTGACTTGACTTCCTGTGCACGTCTGGAAACTATTCCTCAGTGGGGCCCTCACATTCCCCCACCTAATCCTCTTCCCCCTTAGCATCCAGGGCCATCCATCCCACTGGCAGCTGTTTCTCTAACACTGTCTCCTAAATAGGGCAGGTTGCTGCTCCTACTAATAAAGGGGGTGGGAGGTGAATTGTAACAATCCCATCCACTCTTCCAGCTTGTTGCTTTCAAAACAGCTTTGGGATAGATTTAATTCTTAAGATTGTGACTCGATCTTTGTGTAAGTACAGTCTTCAATTGTGGGTCTGAGTGTTTCATCAGTTATTAAGTGTGTGTATACACAGACTGCTGTTAAGGAGTTATGTTGTATATACAGTTAGATTAGATTAGATTACTTACAGTGTGGAAACAGGCCCTTCGGCCCAACAAGTCCACACCCCCCCGCCGATGTGCAACCCACTCATACCCCTACATTTACCCCTTACCTAACACTACAGGCAATTTAGCATGGCCAATTCACCTGACCTGCACATCTTTGGACTGTGGGAGGAAACCCACGCAGACATGGGGAGAATGTGCAAACTCCACGTTTATTAAGGGTGTGTTTATGCAGTCATTTCTTGAACATATAACAGAACAGGCCCTTCGGCCAATGATGTGGTGCTGAGGATTATTCCTAGTCCAAAATAAAATAACCTAACCTCCACACTCTTCAATTCACTGCTGTCCATGCGCATGTCCTCAGCAGTTGCTTAAATGTCCCTAATGACTGCTTCCACCACCACCACTGGCAACACATTCCATGCATTCACAACTCTCTGTGTAAAGCACCTACCTCTGACATCTCCTCTGTACCTTCCTCCCAACACCTTAAAACTATGACCCCTCAAGCCAGTCAGTCCTGCCCTGGGGAAAGGTCTCTGGCTATCGACTCTACCCATGCCTCTCATTACCTTGTACATCTCGATCAGGTCACCTCTCTTCCTCAATCTCTCCAGAAAGAAAAGTCCAAGCTTAGTCAACCTCTCTTCGTGAGACAAGCCCTCCAGTCCAGGCAGCATCCTGGTAAACCTTCTGTGCGCCCTCTCCAAAGCCTCCACATCTTTCCTATAATAGGGTGACCAGAACTGGACACAATATTCCAAGTGTGGTCTCACCAGGGACTTGTAGAGCTGTAGCAAAAACTCGTGGCTCTTAAACTTGATCCCCCTGTTAATGAAAGCCAAAACACCATATGCATTCTTAACAATCCTATCCACTTGGGTGGCAACTTTGAGGGATCTATGCACTTGAATACAAAGATCCCGCTGTTCCTCCACACTGCCAAGAATCCTGTCTTTAATCCTATATTCAGCATTCGAGTTCGACCTTCCAAAATGCATCACTTCGCATTTATCCAGGTTGAACTCTATCTGCCATTTCTCAGCCCAGCTCTGCACCCTGTCTATGTCGCGCTACAGCCTGCAACAGCCCTCGATACTATCAGTGGTACCTCCAACCTTTGTGTCATTGGCAAATTTACTAATCCACCCCTCAACCTCCTCATCCAAGTCATTTATAAAACTACAAAAAGCAGAGGCCCAAGAACAGAGCCCTGCGGAACACCACTCAACACTGATCTCCAGGCAGAATACATTCCATCTACAACCAACGAATTCTGAATCCAGAAAGCCAAATCAGACCTGCCCCTCACAAAGCCAAGCTGACTGCCTTTAATCCACTATGCTTTTCCAAATAGTCATAAATCCTATCCCTCAGAATTCTTTCCAAAATCTTGCATGACCGCAGACGTAAAACTAACTGGTCTGTAATTGTCAGGGATTTCCCTATTCCCCTTCTTGAAGAGAGGAACAACATTTGTCTCCCTCCAATCCTCCAGTACGACTCTCGTGGAGAGTGAGGAAGCAAAGATCTTTGCCAGTGACTAAGCAACCTCCTTTCTTGCTTCCCGGAGCAACCTAGGATAAATCAGGTCTGGCTCTGGGGACTTACCAATCTTAATGTTTGCCAAAATTTCCAGCACATCAACTTCATCAATCTTGATCTGTTCAAGCCTATTTCCCAGCTCCTCAAAGTTCTCATTCACAACAAAGTCCTTTTCCTTAGTGAAAACTGAAGCAAAAAATTCACTTAGGGCTTCCCCTATCTGCTCAGAATCCACGTACAATTTCCCTATGCTATCCCTGACCGGCCCTACCTTGTCCCCTGATCATTCTCTTATTCCTCACGTACGAGTAAAATGCCTTTGGGTTCTCTCTATTCCTTCCCGCCAAGCCTTTTTCGTGCCCCCTCCTGGCTCTCTTCAGTCCATTTCTGAACTCCTTTGTAGTAATCCTGTAATCCTCTAAAGCTATGCTAGATCCTTGCTTCCTCCGCCTTACATAAGCTGCCTTCTTCCTTTTGACGAGAAGCTCCTCTGTTCTCATCATCCAAGGCTCCTTGATCTTACCCCTTCATGCCTGTCTCAGAGGAACAAATTTATGCATCACTCGCAACAACTGCTCCTTAAATAGTCTCCACATGCCTGTTGTGCCCTTTCTGTGGAACAATTGCTCCCAATCTGTACTTCCCAAATCCTGTCTGATAGTGTCATAATTTCCTTTTCCCAAATTAAATATCTTCCCATGGTAATTGCTCCTTTTCCTTTCCATGGCTATGGTAAATGTGAGGCAGTTGTGGTCACTGTCACCAAAGTATTGTCCTACTGCGAGATCTGATACCTGTACTGGCTCATTGCTGAGCACCAAATCCAAAATGGCCTCTCCCTTTGTCGGTCTGTCTACGTACTGAGTAAGGAAACCCTCCTGAACACACCTGACAAAAACGGCTCCATCCAAACCATCTGCACTAAGGAGGTATTGGGAATACTGAGAAAGTTGAAGTCACCCATAACAACAACCCTGCTACATGTCCATTTTTCCAAAATCTGCCAACCTATGAGTTCTTCAATCTCCCTACTGCTATTAGAGGTCTGTAGAAAGTCCCCAGTGAGGTGGCTGTTCCCTTGATGTTCCTAACTTCCACCAATACCGACTCAGTAGACAAACCTTCCTTGATAACCTTTGTTTCTGTAGCTGTGATGCACTCTCTGACTAGCAATGCTACACCCCCTCCTCTTTTTCCACCAATCTCTTCTTTTCAGCACATGAGAAACCTTCCCGATAGATTCACTACATCCTGTCTCTGCCCCATCTACAACTAACCCCCTCTCAGATATATAGCTCTGCTTCCCACCCTCCTTCCAAACTAATTTAAACCCTTCCGAACCACACAAACAAATGTCCTAAACAAATCTCTCACCCAGGACATTTGTGCCCCTCCAGTTTAGGTGCAACCCATCCTCCATGTACAGATCCCACCTTCCCCAGAAGGTATCCCAATGGTTTAAACACCTGAAGCCCTCCCTCCAGCAGCAGCCTCGCAGCCACGCATTAAGCTGCACTCGCTGACCGTTCCTCACTTCACTGTCTTGTGGCACCGGTAGCAAACCTGAGATCACTACTCTACTCGTCCTGCTCTTCAGCTTCCAACCTAGCTCTCTATAGTCACTTTTCAGATCCTCAATCCCTTTCCTGGCTATGTCATTGGTGCCAATATGTACCACGATTTCTGGCTGCTCCCCCTCCCCCTTCAGAATCCTGTAAATCCGATAGGCGACATCCCGGACCCTGACACCTGGGGTGGCAACATACCTTCCGGGAGTCCTGTTCCTGGGCACAAAATCTCTTGTCAATCCATCTAACAATTGAGTCCCCTACCACTAGCGTTTTTCTATCTCCCCTCTTCCCTTCTGAGCCACAGTGCCAGGCTCAGTGCCAGAGACCTGACAACTATGGCTTTCCCCTGGTAGGCCGTCCACACCAGCAGTATCCAAAACAGTTATACTTATTGCTGAGGGGAACGGCCACAGGGGATCCCTGCTCTATCTGTTGGTTCCCTTTCCTCCCCCTGACTGAACCCAGCTATCCTTATTCTGTGTCTGAGGAGTGACCACCTCCCTGTACATCTCCTCAATTTCCCCCTCAGCCCCCCGGATGATCCGCAGTCCCCTAACTCAGTTTTCAAGGAGCTGGATTTGGGTGCACCTCCCACAGATATGATCGGCAGAGATGTGTTGTGTCTCTCACCTGCCACATTCTGCAGGAGGAACATGCAACTGCCTGAACAGCCATACCCCGCTAATTTGAAAGCCCACACAGGACTAAATAAGGAACAGAAGAAAAGAAAAATAAAGAGAAAACCTGAAAACTCTTAGTAAAGACTCTTAGTAAAGTTAGAGGAGGTGGGTGGGAGGGAGGCCCTACAGTGTAGGGCTCTGCTTTAGATCTCACCCACTTAAAAACTTCCCAGCAGCCCTTGCTTCTCTCCATCCTCTCTCCTCACCGCTCTGTTCAAAATGAAGGCCCCACTCACAAGGAAAGTCCCTTTTAAAAACTGACCTACCCAGCAGCCCTTGCTTCTCTCTCAAACGTGAGTATATGTAGTCAATTATTGAGAATGTGTGTATGCACAAACTACTATTAAAGTTCTATGTGTGTGTGTCTATATGTACAGTTCGTTATCGAGGGAGAGTATATTCAGTCAGTTGTTATAGGTGTCTGTATATGCAGTTACAATATGTGTATATGGAGTCAGAGAGCTGTACAGCATGAAAATAGGCCCCTCGATCCAACTCACCAGATATCCTAAATTAATCTAGTCTCATTTGCCAGCATTTGGCTCATCTCTCTTCAAACCTTTCCTATTCATTTACCAGCCAGATGCCTTTGAAATGTTGTAATTGTACCAGCCTTCACCACATTCTCTGGCAGCTCATTCCATACACACACCACTCTCTGCATGAAAAAGTTGCCCCTAATGTTCCTTTTTAAACTTACCTTTCTCACCTTAAACCTACACTCTCTAGTTTTGCACTCTGCTACCCTGGGAAAAGATCTTGTCTATTTACCCTATAAAATCATATCCTATATATGATTTTATAAACGTGTATAAGGTCACCCCTCAGCTTCTGATGCTCTAGGGAAAACAGCCCCAGCCTATCCAGCCTCTCTTTATAGCTCAAATCCTCTAACTCTGTCAATATCCTTGTAAATCTTTTCTGAACCTTTTCAAGTTTCACAATATACTTATAGCAGGGAGATCAGAATTGAATGCAGTATTCAAAAAGTGGCCTAACCAATGTCCTGTACAGTCAGATATTAAAATGTGTATGCAGTCAGTGTTCAAGGGTGTGTTGTCGAATGTCTTACTGAAGTCCATATAGATCTTGTCAAGGCTTCGCCATGCATTGTGACTTTAAGAGGTTATTTTGTCCTGGTTTTTCTTGAAGAGAGATTGTAAGGCAGAGGTATTGAGCAGTATAGTTGGAAAGTCAGTAAATAGCTTGTGAGGCCTTGGGATTTTTAAAAGGTTGGAACAATAGATGCAGTCTGGATAGGTGTGGCCTGCTCTCATATTCCAGGATTTCTTGTTTTTTTTATTAGCTTTTAGAATCAGCAGAAGCTGTTGGAATTTTGAAGATGTAGAAACTAATTTTCCCCTCTCTCAATTACAGCTAGAAGCTGGGGTTTCTCTTCCTATTGTGGGCATTGCATGTGACAGAACCTGATTTCTGAATTAGCCTTTTTGCCCAAAGGGTGTGTTTATAGGATGCTATTATATTGGAACAGTTAATTAGTAATAGCTACTTGATCTATTACTCTGTTAAGTTTTCCGATAGTGTTAAGTTATTCTAAGTTCTTCTTTCTTCTAAGTTGTAGTTGTTGAATAGATTATGTTTTGCTTTACGTTGAGTAATTCAATCAATCGAATTGCATCTAGAACACAGCGCTTTGCATTTGCCTTTGCCTTTATAAAAGAAAAAGTTAGGATCTAGGCTACCTTCTTAAAATATTTTGAGGGGATTTGGTCTGTAACAGCATGTACAGTCAGTTGTGTGTGTGGGTATGTGTCTGTGTGTGTGTGTGTGCATTTGCAGTCAGTTAGTGATGATATACAGCCAAGTTATTGAAGCCATAGTATATTTGCTGAAGGTTGCAATGTCAGATGGTATCAGATTGCTTTTGCAATGAGTTCAGTGCGACTTGTGCAGGCAGTTCTTTGTCTCTCACTCTGTGTCATAAGGGAGAGTTTGTTCCATTTCCCTTTTCTGTGGATCATTTCTTCATCTGTGCTCTATGCCTTGTGGCTTAATAAGCTAGTAAGAACAGCTACAAAGATAAAAGGATCAGGAGTAGGCCATTCTACCCTTCAAGCCTGCTCTACTATTCAATATGATCATGTCTAATCATCCAACACAGTGCCCTGTTCCCATTTTCTCCACGTTCCCTATGATTCCTTTAGCCTATTCCTACTTTTTCCATAGAAACCAATAATAAAACCAAGACGAGGCCATTTGGCACAAATGGTCACACTGCTGGTTCAGTTGGAGTGGGGGCAAAATGTTTCTTACACCTCACTCTGGGCCAGAGTGGCAGTGACTAACCAGAGATCCCCCTCCTGATTACTGTCTGCTGAACCTGACTCAGAGAGATGGTAGACGGCTGAGGTCTGTGATGCCCTGTGCAGTTGAATAGCATCCGCAATGGCCTTTGCAGTCTAGTTGAGGGATGGCATCACAATCCAGTGAATAGGTGTCAACTTCAAATACTTGGCGAATACCTGGGGAACTGCAACAGCTTGCACGACTATGTTGAAATTCCAAGATTTTTAGCCAGAAACTGCAAACCTCCTGTTCTGTCTTGTCCAGAAATGCATGTCATTAATTCTAGCTGCTGTGCCAGTGTTTGTGTTTAGGCTTGTTCCTTTCTAACGTCCACCACACCTTCCCTCATTGACTGCCTGCTATCATGTTACCCTCTGCTGCACTGGGAGACAGTAAGAGTGAGCTTAGAACAGAAGCTCTGACTAGCAACCCCTCCTACTGCCCTGACTCAATTTCAATGCCCCCCTCATTGCTGAATTGTTAACATAGCACAGACTGGGGAACAGAAAACCCATGGTGCCAACTAACAGCCTTGGAAGGGCAGCGTCATGAGTTCCGATCCCTGTCGTGGGAACATGTGAAACTGAATTTAATAAACCTGGGTTGGTACCGAGATATTTACACATACACAAAAGCTGTGGATTGTTACAGAAACCCAACTCGGTCACTCTGTCCTTCACGGAAGGTGACCTCCCTGTTGTTGCTTAGGTGTGACTCAGGTCTCGAACAGTCTGGTTCATCTTTCTTGCCTCAGGGCAACTAGGGAGAGGCTGTAAACCAGCTTTGCCAGTGCTGCCAACACTCTAAGGACAACTATTTAAAAAATGAAGATTAAAAATAAATGGGATCCTCGTGAATACTGGGGGAAAACTACTTCAGTGCTGCTTCTACCTGCCAGCCCGTGACTGCTTTTACTCCCCCGTGAATCGTATCACAGTGTCACCATTGGTTACATCTCTGTCTAAAGTCAGTCCCAAAGGCCATGCATACCTTCCTCCTGCCAGAGATTTAGGTTAAGACCGTATTGTGAGAGAGAAAGCTGGATTGATCTCACACTGTACAATGAGAGAACTTGGGACTACAAATCTCAGTCTGTTTCAGCCTGTTGCAGATGGAGTGAGCTGAACTCTCTGCATTGGTTTGGACATCTAATCCTCGAGACAGCTTCCTCAATTCTGACCACTGGGCATGCTGACCCTGACAGACACATTCATCAATGGCTGAGTTGTGCTGAGCGCAGTGCTCACAGGCATTGACAGAATTTCAGAATTGCCAGGGCAACAGAGGGACAAATCGACCAGAATTGTTGTTACTTCCCAACTACTGACTTCATCTGGAATATATAGAGCTCAAGATTGGGTGAGCTTGAGCAGAATGCCTCTGCAGTCAAATAGCTAACTGGTATTCTTATCAAGGTGTACACATGGTATTACCAACCGGCTGAAGCTCTGGAGAGATAGTGGGAACTACACATCAGCAGGATCGACCTCAATGGAGCTGAACCCCAAAGTCTAAGCTCATGGATTTGAGTCCTGGTGGGAGTCGGTGCCTGGGGAATCGTTTTCTCAGTGAGAAACAATGAATGAGGATCCTGTACCCTGTGAGAATTTGTGCCTGGAGAACCATTCCTCCGATGAGAGTTGGTTACTGGGGAACCATTCCTCTGATGAGAATCAGTGCCTGGGAACTATTAGCCCAGTGAGAGTCGGTTGCTGGGGAACTGTCCCCCTGGTGAGAATTGGTACCTGGGGAACTGTTCTCCTGGTGAGAGTTGGTGCCTGGGGGACAGTGCCCCTGGTGAGGGCCAATGCCTGGGGAACCATTCCTCTGGTGAAAGTTGGTGCCTGAGAACCATAACCTTATGGGAATAAAGTTCCAGGGACTGAACCCATGACAGTAACTGCCTGGGAACTTGCACCCCTGAATCAGTCACCATTCTATTAGTTTTCTGTTACAGGTATGGAGAAGCTTGTCAGAGGATTTGTGACTGGCTTGTAATATTTCCAAATTGGCTGATCATGCAAATCCAAGGGCAAGGTAAGCTGTAATATGAAAACAGGCAAGCTGCAAAGGAATATAGACAGCTGATTAAAATTGACCCTGAGCTTGCATTTGTGAGATGTCAGGATGTTCGCTTTGTCAGGAAGTACAGAAAAGCTGAACATATTTTAAACAATGATAAACTTATGAAATCTGTGTTCAGAGAAATGTGTACCTTTGTAGATTAAATACAGGAAGTTAACATCGAGATTAAATTAACTAATTAACAAGAAAATGGCATATTGGTGTTTATTCCAAGACTCTATGACTCTAACTGGGCTATAAGTGAGAATCTTGCTAGAATTGTAAGGGTCTTTCAAGAGCACTGTCTGCAGTTTAGAAGAGAAATTATCCTATTGAAACACAGGATTTTAAGACAGCTTGACAAGTTAAACATTTGAGAGGCGTTTCACTTGACTGGGAAACATAAAACCAGATATTCATAAACTCAGAATAAAGAGTTGACCATTTAGGACCAAGGTGAAGAGAAATTTCTTCGCTTGGAGAGTTGTGAATCTTGGAATTTTCATTTCTGAGAGAGCTGTGAATCATCGATTGTTGACTATGTTCAAGGCTGAGCTAGACGTTTGGAGACTCGAGAGCTGGGGGCAAGATCAGATAGGAATGTGGATTTGAGGTCAAAGTTTGGCTGCGATTTAAAAAAAATTGGGAAGCAGTTTTGAAGGGAATCCTCCTGGATTTATTCTTCTTTATGTTCTTATCTGCCTCTAGATAACTGATGATAAAGTTCCATTGATGGTCATAGTTTGCGTTGCTCAAGAACATTAGGTTTGAAACAAGCAAACAACGTTGGACCTGCTACCTATCAGTTGCTATGCTGCAGCCTGCTCGTCTATTGATGGAGCCCAGAAGCTACAGATAATGATGGGAAGAATCTTAACAGTGTGAAGAGAATAATCTCTGAAGACAGATATGTTGCATCATTGATAGAATGCGTCGAGTCATGTAGACATGGCCACTGAGCTATTTATTGCATTCTTAGATGTGTAGTAAACTCTCCTTTTATTGCTGGGTCAGAGGGTTAGATAGGGTGGACAGGGAGAGTTTTTTTCCAAGTATGGCGACAGTGAGCACGAGGGGCATAACTTTAAATTTAGGGGTGATTGAGTAAAGAAACTACCTCTGACATCTGTCCGATATCTGAGAGTAGTAAGGGTATGGAATGCTTTGCCTGCAACGGTAGTAGATTCGCCAACTTTAAGTACATTTAAGTCATCATTGGACAAGCATATGGACATACATGGAATAGTGTAGGTTAGATGGGCTTCAGATTGGTATGACAGTTCGGTGCAACATCGAGGCCGAAGGGCCTGTACTGCTCTGTAATGTTCTATGTTCTGTGCTCTCACTGAGGAAGCAGAAAAGGGACACAAACTTGAAATCCCTAGGTAACTCCCACTTGCAGATTAAACCTCAATGCCATACAAGAAATCCCCATAGATAATTACCTGTGATACAATGATAAACATAGGGGTGATTCTGTTCTGAATTCAGTGTAGGGATGGGCTGGTTTCATGCTGACTGAATGGCCTCAGCCCAGAAAATAGGACAGCTATGACAATTGACTTTTGTCCCCAATTAGGCAAAAGGCTGTTAGTTTTATTTTTCAAACTTAAATTAGGATCAAAATTTGTTGTGATATTTACAACAGCCAATCAGCATATTACTACTCAGTGGTTAAATATGGATACTCTTGAATGACATCCCAGAGACCATTCACCAAATTGACCCTGAAATCCCATTAGAATGAACCTCTCTCTTGGCTGAGGTCATTTGTTTTTATCATCCGACTGTAGAAATCACTCATTCACTTCCTGTAATGATTTTGTGATAAGAATAAGCTATGCTGCAAGTGGGAGAAGCAACATTGAGCTAACATTGCTGTTACTCATAGGCCTGCTTTCCAGATTCCAGTTTGAACAATACTGGAAGAGTCACTTCCTCGTGACTGGTAGAGGTGCCAGGGTCAGAACAATCTTCCAGCAGCCCTTTGACGAGATTTTTACATGAAATCTCATGATTAAGTTTCAGAGTCACTGATCCAAACGACGAATATACTAGTCAGCCCAGTACACGCCCTGTTTTGTTAACATCTCTACCTCAGCCAGATAAGAATCAGAGTCAGTCTTGGGAATTCAAAGTGTGTGCAAACCTGGTAAAAACAACTGGCACCAACCTTTTGAGTCTAGTGATTGAATTTTCAAGTAAAGGAGTTTCTGTGTAAGCCAGGACATCATACATTGACCAATTTCACTAATTAGGCTGGGCAGAGTGCTGATCTGGAGTCTCCAATACTTTCCATCTGAATTCAGATAAATATTATCTGGACCAGAATCAACATAGGCACAAGACACCTTTAGAGACAAATGCAACTTTCATTCAGATCATGACTGGTGTGTAGCCTCGCTCTATCTTTCATCCTAATTTCTCTCTGCAGACATGATTTGGAGATGCCGGTGTTGGACTGGGGTTACAAAGTTAAAAATCATACAACACCAGGTTATAGTCCAACAGGTTTAATTGGAAGCACACTAGCTTTCGGAGCAATGCTCCTTCATCACTTGATGAAGGAGTGTTGTTCCGAAAGTTAGTGTGCTTCCAATTAAACCTGTTGGACTACAACCTGGTGTTGTGTGATTTTCTCTCTGCAGATACTGCCTGACCTGACTTCTGCAGTGTTTCCAGCATTTTCATCTTATCACCAGCCTATAAATGTCAGAGCTATTTCCTCCATTCAAACTTTTAAGCAGCAACTGCACTGACTTCACCCAGTCTCCTCCCATGGCCCTCAGATGGTACCGTGTGAGAAGAGTTACACTGGAGTACCATTAAACTCACAGGAAGAGATGATGTCTATAAAACATGAGATAACCTCACTGAATGCGTTAATGCTTATCCCTGAAGTTATCACCAAAATGTTACCTGCTTGGCAATTTGAGAGTTTGCTTTACCAACATTGACTGCTGTTTCCAACAACCATGATTATGCTTCAACAAGTGTTTCTGTGCAACATTAAAACTGCATTGACATTGAAAGGTGCTATAGAAATGCAAGTCTTTGTTTTCCCAAAGTACTGCTTCAAATTTAACTAAGTCCTTTTGTCACCTATTCTTGTAGTTTAGGTATCAATATAATTGCTGTCATTTCTGAGAAGCATCTATTTTATAAAAAGGTAAAGTAGATATAGTCCTACCAGACCATAGGTCTGCGCTCTGATTAGAGAGATGACTAGCAGTGATTCACTGAGGGTCACCACACCTCAGGCAAGGGGAAAGGTTGAGAAAGAGTCCTTCAATGGTAACCTCAGTTAATGCAGGGATTTAAGCCATACTGCTGGCATCACTTTGCATTGTAAGCCAGATTATCCAACTAACTGAGCCCATATCGTTTTCCCCATTCACTCACGGGATGTAGGATTCATTGGTCGAGCCAGAATTTATTACCCATTCATAACTGCCCTTGGAGGTTGTGGTGGTGAGCTGTCTTCTTTAGGCGCTGCAGTCAATTTGGTGTAGGTGGATCCACAATGTCAAGTAATGGAATTTGGACACAACAGTGATACATTTCCAAGTCAGGATGGCAATATTCCCACAAACTTGTTGCCCTATTCTTAGAATATATTGTTCAAGTGTAATATAAATTATTGTTGATCTGGATTGCATCCATCGGTTTTCCTGTGCTAATCCAGAACTACAAAGCTTAAAGACCATGTTAGGAACCCATCTTCATCCAGGCTTCGATCAGATAACACCCCAGAGAATCAAGTGCTAATTGAGGATGAAAGGACATCACAAACAAAAAGGGAACAATGAATTTGCTGTGAGAATTTATTTATAATACTGTTTCATGGCAGTAAGATTTAACATTTCCAAAAAAAATTCAATTCAGAATTTAGTTAGAAAGTGAGACTATGTGAATCACCAGTAAAGAAGCTCAATTTGACGATTAAAATCCTTAACTCCTCAAACCCCTTCTAAGCCCTGCATCAACCATGTGATTATAGCAAAAAGCAATCTTCTACTGGTAACAAAAGTCTGAGTCTGTGCGTTGAAGAAGAAGTGGATGCCAGTTGGGGAAAGAACATCAGAAGGGTGCCAGAACTATTGGAAACAATCTGCTTGATTGATTGAGACAGTTCATAGGAAGGTCTAAAATTCACAGGTTAAACCTGGTGACTACCAGATCATTGGAAAGGGATTTGGAGATGCCGGTGTAGGACTGGGGTGTACAAAGTTAAAAATCACACAACACCAGGTTATAGTCCAACAGGTTTAATTGGAAGCACACTAGCTTTCGGAGCGACGCTTCTTCAATCACCTGATGAAGGAGCGTTGCTCCGAAAGCTAGTGTACTTCCAATTAAACCTGTTGGACTATAACCTGGTGTTGTGTGATTTTTAAATTGGTAGGGGAAGCATCCAAAACTACAGAGAA
Source organism: Chiloscyllium plagiosum (assembly GCF_004010195.1). Taxonomy (NCBI): domain Eukaryota; kingdom Metazoa; phylum Chordata; class Chondrichthyes; order Orectolobiformes; family Hemiscylliidae; genus Chiloscyllium; species Chiloscyllium plagiosum. The sequence goes on along the minus strand of NC_057748.1, from coordinate 20,792,365 downwards.
TACACCGCATTTTCAAACACTGGACCGGAGACATCTGTTGGTGTTAAAGCAAACAATCAGTCACAAAGGAACACAATTCTTGCACCAAATTAACTAAAGGACATCTGGGAAGAACTGAACAGGGGCTAAATTCAAACATTGAAAATACAGTCACTCCAGTCCCCTCTCTCAGGAGTTCACCATGGAGATGATCAAAAACTGGCTTCTGCCCTGGTCCATTACTGACTCTTGGATCTCCCCTCAACTGTATTTGAGCCAGAGGCCACTATTCCTCACAGTCATACACTTGAATGGAGTCCAATTTTACCTACACAAACATCAGTACATATCATTCAAAGCACTGGTGATCAGGCGAACCAAAGTTTTAAAGCCACAATAGAATGTGTCCCTCTAAAAAGCCCATTTCCATCTCCAGTTCCTTTCATACAGATATTTTCTACAGGGGACTGCCAGAAATCTCTTGGCATTATGCAGTCAAGCTGGATTCTTCCCTTATTTCACTAATCAACAAAAGGTCACCAACAAATTAACTGCAACCCTGGGCCATCCCCAGAATTTGCCAGGCTCGGTTTACTGATTCATTATTGCTATTCTGGAGACATGGGGAGATTAAAACCAAGTTCCTTTCCAACTTGTAAGATACTCCAATACTGTATTAAAGATTATAATCTTAGTGAGTTTCATCTAGCAATATAGTGAAGGTCTCAGCCCACCATTTTATAACTTTTAGTATGTTACAGTAAGCTAAATTAGCTAAAACGTGGCAGTCTGTACATTCGTGGGCCAAGTTTGAAGATCATTTTGATTTGAGACTTGGGCAGAAAGCTCCACTAAACTGAAATGTGGCTGACTACCAGCTTCTGGAAATATGCACTTTATTCAGGCATTCTGAATCATTAATTTATCTCAGGTTTTGTTGACAAGACTGATTATATTTCATTATTTTGCAGCATAATACAGCAGGACAATACTCCATTAATTAAGCACAGTGTGGCAGGATGTAGACATGATCACTCGCTGAGCTGTTAGCTCCTGCAGAGGGAAACAAATGAAATCATCAGATTGATCCCTTACAAACTGAGTTGAGGAGAGGGGCAGAACCTGCTAAGCGAAGTGCAAAGGAAAACAATGGAACCAGGATTTGATGTAGGCTGCTTTTCCTCCTTTAATCAACATTGAATTTTATAAACAACAAATTGCGTCAACTTTACTCGACTCTGCATTAGAATCAGTTGGTTCCATCAGAACACTCCCAGTTTCATTGCACTGGACATAATCCAGGATTGTATACTGCTTAAATCAGATTATGGCCGGCAGATTAAAAGTGCTTGCGGATGGCCAAACGAGAGGGCAGTAATGGGAGATTTAACTGCTGTGTCGTCAGCATAAATAAAGAGGTACATTTTCAGGTTAAGCCATCACCCACAGCATTGTTCACATTGCCGTTCCTCAAGGATATGCTCAGACTGTAAGTATCTATTTAAGTGTGTGCTACAGAACAGCGGTCACTGGCTTTATCTATTTTCCTCCTATCCCCAAGATAGAGGCTGAGTTGTGGTTCCATCCAAGACCTGAACAGAGGAAGGAACGGACTGGGGAATCACTGTTCCTGGTGGTCTAGTACTGATTCCTGTATTCCATATAGATTTATTCATGGATCCATGACACATACTATGCCAGGGAGGAAAGAGGCAATGTTTTTGTTTCTCAATTCTCTCAAACTACTCGAGTGTAACCACCTGGGAAACCTGCCAGGTTAACAACAGAGAAGGGGAGGACAACCTTCTTCCCCTGCCAAGTTTCACTTCTCCTTCATACACAACAGACAAAAAGAAGCACAGCATATGCCAGGGGCCACAGCTTTTGGGGTGGGTGAGGAAAGTGCACATAGAAAATAAGTTTATTACAATAGATCATGAAGCAAGACCACCAATAAAAAGCCTTTTTTTGTGGTGCTTATAATCATAATTCTAACATTGTCTTCATTAGCATAGCTTTGTCAAACCCTAATTTCTTGCTCATTTTGTCAGGCAATATTGAACAGCAGAGCTTACCACGATTGATAGAGAATACAGAATTTCATTTTAAGCAACACTTGGTGACTGTTTGTTGACCCATTCCCAGACCAGACAAAAGGAAACAGATTTACAATTAAAATTATCCAAAGAAACTGCAGGATCTGGAACAGAGTTTTGTACGTATCAGGTCACTGAATCAAATGGGACTCTCTCCTGATGGCTGAGCTAGAACGGATTTTGAGATTTAAAAAAAATATAAAACAATAGAAGATTAATTTTTCTAGCTCCTGCTGCTAATCTATACAAATCAGCTGTCAGGACTTCCCTTGCCCTGCAGCTGCTCTCTCAGCTTCTTGGTGCTTAGTGTTCAGTGTAAATCAGGTCGCCAATTGTGATTGATAGTGAACTCCTCAACCTCAGTTTTTGGTATGAGATACTGGCACTGAAGTACAGTGCAGGTGCAGGCTACAGAACATAAAGCACCTCAGACATTCAGGAGATACTGAGGGAGTGGATGTGGGGAGATGGCAAATATGATTCACAGAGAGAGGAGTGGAGTGGAGTGAAGGTCACACATTGGCTTCTGAAGTTAAGTACTGTAGATAGAGCAGAGTCGAGAGAAGAAATTATGGTACTGTCACAATAAGGTTCTACTGGCTGCAGGTCATCACAAGATAGATGGAATAGATTGTTTTGTTTGAGGTGCACTAGTGGCTAAAGATTTCAGAAAAAAACAGGAGACAACAGTCTCAGTTATGGTAAGATTTACTAGCTTGTGTGTAGATAGAGGCAGGATTTTCGGTCACACAGATGGTTAGTAGTAGCATCTCTGGCCTACTTCACAAAACAGAGGGAACAGTTGGTTGGAGAATGGAGAATCATGCGACAGTCACCCCACAGGCATCCTATAAAACCTTTACAGGCCATCAGTCCAGAAAATATCAAAGCAGTTTCTTGATGAAAACTTCCAGCTCATCTTCACTTTTGACACCTATGAATTTGTCCACAGCACATCCATTCTTCATAGCGATTACAGTCGGGACCACAGTCACCTGCAAATCATTGGAGGGGGGAAAAAACATAAATTACATATTTTCATTCATGCAGCTGTAAGTTTGAAAATGAAACTGTAAATATTAGGTCACAGAGGAGCTGTTTCTTGTTAATCAGCAGCTCAGAAGCAGATATCAACTTGGTGAGAAATCACAGAATCACACAGCATAGCAGACTATTTAGTCCATTATGCCCACAGCAGCTGTTTAGACTAGATTCCCTACAGTATGGGAACAGGCCCTTCAGCCCAACAAGTCCACACCGATCCTCCGGGGAGTAACTCACCCAGACCCATTCCCCTGCATTTATCCCTGACTAATACACGAAACACTATGGGCAATTTAACATGGGCAATTTAGCACTACCAATTCACCTGGGAGGAAACCGAAGCACCCAGAGGAAACCCACACAAACACGGGGAGAATGTGCAAACTCCACAGACAGTCGCCCAAGGTGGGAATCGAACCCAGGTTCCTGGTACTGTGAGGCAGCAGTGCTAACCACTGAGCTACTGTGGTGCCCCATTAGTTCCTATTCTAATTTGCAATTTTTCTCCACTTCAAATTTAGTCAAACCTCAGTTACCTATTGAATGTGCTTCTAGCATCCTTTCAGACAGCGCAGTCCAGATCATGACAATTCACTGAAGTAAAACTTCTCACCTCTCTCTGGTTCCATTGTCATAGAGATGTATAGCACGAAAACATGCACATTAAACTCTATCCCCCAGTTGCTGACTCTATGGCCAGTGTAAACTATTTTTGGCTAATTTGCTCAAAATCCTTCATGATTTTGTACATTTTTATTCAAAGCTATTCTGTTCAAAGGAGAACAACTGCTGAATTTCTAGTCTCTTTGTATAACTGATGTGGAAGGGGAACATTGCTAGACCAATGCTGGAGATAGTAGAAACTCAATTATATTCTTAGTATCTTTCAAAACATTTCACAAGCAATGACTAACAATGGACATTTGGTGTACCACAGAATGCTAATGACAGCAATTGTGGTAACACACTGCTTAACCAATTTTTCTACAATTGGGGGTGGGGTGGGGGGAGAGTTATCAGAGGGTATGTACATGTATTCACACCCACTGAAGCATTTGAACAAAAAGGATGAACTTTTTTTTTTTAAAAATGTCTCACTTAAGGAACAAGTCCTGCAATAAGCAGCACTCATTCAGTGGCAAAATGCTGCCAGCTGATATCCCTGGGCAAGGCATTAACCTGTAACCTTCAAAATCCACAGGAAAACAGTACCACTAACCCAAGCCAATTAGTCACCAATGTCACATAAACAATGAAACGGGACCCAGGCTTCCAGTTGTGCTGTGTAGAGTGCTTCTCCAGGTTGTTCCAGAGATTGCCTGTCGCCAAAGGTCCCTAAGGAACTCTCATCCTTGGCTCCTTCACAGGGAGTAGATTAGGCATTTCAACCTAAAATCATTCAGCCAAAATATTATGGGCTTCCCGACTGGTTGATGAAGAGAGAAATAAATGAACGCAGGCAGAAAAGAAACATTGTCTGTGTTTATGGTGGCCGCTGTAACTTTTTCTAGGTACAGGAGCATCGTAAAATCACACTGGCCTATCGCTTTAATCTCCCACTAGTTTACTGAGCACACTACAAGTTTGTCTGATATCTTTGAGTTAAATCTGAAGTTCAGTATTTACCACATTCTTGGGATTTCAAAATCTGCCTGGAAGTACTCTCAAAGGGTGGTGGGGTGACTTTGAAAGGTATTTGGATAAATACTTGGAAAATAAGTTGCAGGGCTGAAGAGAACAAAAAGGGAGAGATTAATTGGACAACCTCCAAACACATGTTGGGTCAAATGATTTCTTTTTGTATTGTTTTATTCCAGTCTATACCTTTTTGATCTTTACAATTCTCAAAGCTTCTATAAGTTCTGCTGTAGAGAGTCAAGGAAGTACGCCTTGATTTTCTGCAATGGGAGCCTGAACCCCACCCCCCCAAGACACACACACACAAAATAAAACTGACATTTTCCAATCACTGATGCCTCACTCTGTCCCTTAACTTGTATGAATTCAGTTCAGGTCAAAGATTTGTTTCCAGATTTAGTGTGTTCAAATCAGGGATGTAGGCAAGACACAATCGACAGACTGGACTGTACCATGTCTGTTTAGCTGCTTCAGGTGTGTCAGAAAGCTTTGACTAAAGACAGTCAACTGTGAAGCACAGATGCTGTGTATTTAGGTTAGATAAGGTGCAGTTAGAATAGGGAGGGCAGTTTAAGAAAGCCTGTACAATGGAGCACAAAATATTTAGTATGAATACCCAACAGATTTCTCTCTATCTGGCATGAAATACTAGGCTTTATTCAGACACATATGATACAGTAGGTGAGTTCCTGGGTGTTCCTGTAATCAACTAATTCAACATCCTGTATGACGGATATGAACTGAAATCACTGAATAAACCTAAACCCTCAAAACAGTGGGAGTCAGAACTGCTACAGCAGGTAGACTAGTTCCAGTTGTTTCACCTCTATTTGCCTTCCTTAAATATTCTCTTCTTTAAAAAGCATCGGATCCAAAAAAAGCTGAGCTAATCCAAAACTGTGCTGCATGTGTACTAAGTCACTCCAATTCCATTCACCCATCAATCTTGTGCTCGCTGAACTACAATGGCTTCTGGTTAAGCATTTTCAACTTTAAAAATTCCCACCCACCTTTCCCCATCTCTGTAACCTCCAGCATTACTACTCTTCAAGGTCAGATTTTCTCCAATTGTGATTCCTTGCTTGTACATATACATTTAAACATGCCAGAATATTTTCTCAGTGAGTCTGGGTGAAATGTGGAAGTCAGTTAGAAAGTGCTGAAAAATCCAAAGATGGTTGGGGGCAGGGGGCAATATTCATCCTTTAATGAAGCATTGTTACCTCAGGAAACAATGCTGGGTATTCACAAGGATCATTATATCCTATACATTTATTATCCTGTTGTTCTGTTGCTAAAGTTCAGGCTATATTTCATAAGTGATTGGAAGAGTTAGGGTGTATTTCTCAATCAAATCCTGCTGTACAGTATTCAGTAATGCTCATACCTGGTACTCCATGGCAAGGTCTGTGTGTTCATCTATGTCTATCTTTGCCATTATGACATTCCCTTTCTGTTCCGCCACCAATTTCTCGAGTCTTGGTCCAAGAGTGTGGCAAGGCTTGCACCAACTGACAGAGCAAACAGAAACAAGTTAATATTTATTATTTTTGTAAAGATTGCATCTATTTTTATTTTTGATAACAGTTTTAAAACCAGGGATTGCTGCATGCTTTGAAAAGAAGTAACTTGATACTCATTGTGAACACAGCTTGCATAACTGGGTGACAGCTGTGGCTGCAGACAAACTTGAGTCAAAAGGTTGTGTACAAACAGAGCTTTGTTTGGCAAAAAAGTAGCAGATTGGTAACTGGTCATTAGTCTACAAACCAACGATAAAAGGTCTCCTGCTTGCAAACAATTATGTGATTAGCTCAGGTAGCTGGGCAGATTGGGGCTGTAAACAAGATACAGTGAAACCTTTGGGCCATTAGCAGCTCAGGAACTCTCTCTCTTTCGCTGTTCTCTGCAGTAAGCCACTCTAAGACTAAATAAAATCGGTTCGTTATCCTCCAGCATCTTCTGTGATATGCAACTTTTAACAAGTTAAAGAGACCTTTGCTAAGTGAAACAGTCACTGTGTCTCCGGCAGACCAGTGGTAGCATCTGGAGAAGGATGACCGAGAAGCAGACTTTTGACCAGCACAAGAATGATCTCAATAATCCTTATGAACAGGAACCACTGAGCTGTTTTACCAGTTTTCCCACTGTCCACAACCTATGTTTTTTGCTATGCGTGTAAACAGGAGTTTATAAGGGGATTAAAGTTTTAATTAGTAGGCTTATCTGCAGATGCCTCATAACTGTTTACCTGTTCACAGTCTAATTACTTGCACTGATCGCTAATTCTTGTTAAGTACAGAAACCTGGCCTACGCTTTCTGACAATCTCTGGGTCTGAAAAAAAAAACCGGTAAGTTGGGGAATCTTTGCATACTTTTTAGAATCTTTAATTTTTGTGATGATTCCAAGAATAGTGCGATTTAACTTAGTGTGCTACCTCAGTAAGACATAACATTTAGAGATCAAATCTTTCAAGAGTCCACTCATATTTAGGATACAGTTTATAGGAACTTCTTGCATTTCATGTAAATGTTCATTTGTCACTAGAATTGGTTATGTCGTTACAATGGAGGACACAAATTAAGTCCCAAAAATAATCAGTGAACACAGGTAAGAGGGAGGAACTGAAAGAAATTGGTATTAGCAGGTAAATGGTATTGGTGACATTGATTGGATTAAAGACCATTATATCCCCAGGGTCCATTAACCTTTATCCTAGAGTACTGAAGGAAGTAGCCCGAGGAATAGCAAATGCATTGGTGCTCAACATTCACGATTCTATACATGCAATTCGTAGGAATTGTTCCAGCAAGGTAGCTAATATAAACTTGCTATAAAAAAAGGAGTTAGAGATTATAAAAAAGACTGGTTAACCTGACATCAGTAGTGGGGAAAATGTTCGAGTCCTTTATAAAAGATTTAGTAGCAAAGCACTTGGAAAACCATAACAAGATTGGACAGAGTCAACGTGGATTTATGAAACAGAAATCATGTTTGATGAATTTACTGGAATTTTAGAGAATTTAACTGGCAGGGTTGGGAAGAGGGAGCTACTAGATGTTGTTTACTTGGACGTTCGATCAGGTCCCAGTAAGAGATTAGCATGTAAAAATTAAAACACAGAATCAAGTGGAGTGCACTGACATGGACAGAAAACTGGTCTGCAAACAAGATATAAAAGATTCAGAATAAAATCGTCTTTTACTGAGTGATAGGCAGTGACTGGTATGGTAAAACAGAGATCAATGCTTGTATCCCAGTTATTCACAGTATGTATTAAATGATTTAAAATGTAATATCTCCAAGTTGCAAATTACACAAAGCTGGGCGACAGGGTGACTGAGAAGGAGACGGAGATGCTTCAGTGTGATTTGGATAAGTTGACTGAGTGGGTAAATGCATGGCAGAAATATGTTGTAGGTAAATGAGAGGTTAACAGGGAGGGTAACTTTAAATTACCCTCTACAATTCTAAATTCCAGGGAATAAACTCCAAATTTGTGCAATGTCTTCTCATAGTTTAGCTACTGGATTCCTTGTAGCATTCCGGTAAATCTATGCTGCATTCATTCCAAAATCATACATCCAAAGAAATTATGCCCAGAACTGCTGAGTTACTTGAGATGTGGTCGAACCAAGGTTTTGTTTAGTTGAAGCATCAATTTTACCTCTTTGTATTCCACGAGACATAAAAAGCCAGCATTCTAAGAGACATTGATTTTTTTTTGTATCTGCCCATGACAATTTAATGGTCTGTGTTTGTAGACTCTTAGGATTCTTCAGACTTCCCACTGCTTCTAGCTTTTCACCATTTAAAAAATTCCTTTATGGGTCTAAAGTCACTTATCTGTACTGAAACTGAGTCCACTGTTTTGCTTGTTCACCTAATCCATTAGTACCTTTGAAATTATATGCTAACTACACAGCTTGTAATGCTTTATTTACATCAAAGTTGGACACCTGGCTTTCTATCCCATTATCATTAATAAAATGAATGAATAATGGAGATCCCAACATAGATCTCTTCAAGACACCATTAGTCACATCCTACCAATTAGACTACCTGCAACTTTATCCCCTCTACTACTTCCTGCCACTCCACCAATCTCAGAACTGATTCAGTAATCTCTCTCAATGTCATTAACTTAAATTTTAGCTAACAGTTTCTTATGAGACACTGTATTAAATGTCTCAGGGGTCCATATCAATCAGATCTGTAGATATCGCCTTGTCTGCTATTTTTGTCACATCTTCAAAAACTTGCAAGTGTGGGCTATTATTTACAAATCCATGCTGACTGTCTTGGAGCTGACGAAAATTAAAGACATGAGTATTCCACCTTAATTTAAGATTGCAGTGCATTATAGTTCATTCAGGGAGTCCAGGTTGCTATGGCAACATGCACTTTGTTTGCATATACCACTGGTACTGATAGTGGAGACTCCAACTCCCTTGCCAACACACGGTGGACTAGGAATCTCTTCTGCTTTTGCTGCCTGCCATTGGCATTTGTTGGAAGGATTCACAGGTTGATACTCAATCTCATTGCCAAGGAAGGTGTGTTCATAAAGTTGCCAATCAGGTCATGATCTAAGACTTAAACGTGGAACTTCTTGCTCAGGTACAAGAAATTTCCCACTGTGACAGAAGACCTCACTCCTCAATTACATACACTAGTAATTTTTTGACAACAGATATCTGGCTTACTTACCTATAAATTTCCGTCTTCCTCTCCCATCTTTCTTAAATAAGAATAACACGCAATTTTCCCATGTAAAAGGAAGATTTCCTATGGATTGGGTTGGACCCTGGGATGCATCATAAAGTGACATAAGCAAACTTCCACCTGCTTCTGAATGCAGGCCAAACCAATGCACAGTGAGTGTGTCTTCATGCTCTCCTGCCAAGGTTATGTTATAACGTTGAGCAGCACCTCCCATTACTGCATCACCTAGAACTACAAGAAGACACATGGGAATATCAATCTTCAAAATCCTCCTCCCCATTCTAGACAGGGGTATATCGTGTCATTCCTTTGTCATCTCTGGATAAAAATTCTGGAACTCCATCACTAATGGTATCGTGACACTGATAGACATCACCACCATCTCAAGGATAATTAGGGTTTGGGAATAAATGGCAATATTATCAACAAGGCTCACATCCTAACAATTAATTATAAAATGGATTAAATCCAGTATTGAAAGTGCAGCCCAGTAGGAACCAAGTTGAAAATGCTCTAACTTTAATTAGCATTCACCTGGTAACTCCACTTCAAAGGTAGTTCAGCTGTAGTGAAAGATGGGGATTTATCCACTTTTGTACAGCTTAAAGAGCTTACATTAGCTTCAAACCCACAGTATGATTATTCTGGGACTGCACAACAGTAACTGCTGAAAATATTTTGTTTCCTAACAGGAACATCTCTCATCTGGACGAACATGAACATTCACAAAATCAGCAGCCAAAAGCAAACAACAATTAAGGTAAAGGATCAGTACTTCCTGTTTCTGTTCAAACTTCCTTCTTTCAATTGGATACAACCCTGTACATTTTACATTAACAAAACAGGTAGGAAATATTGAAATCTTTCCAAGCAAGATATTGTACTTCTTTTTTTCATTAACACAATCTCCAGGCTTGCGGGAAGTTGAAAAAAAACACACCACAGCCCTCTGCCCTCTTCTGAAGACAATAACTCATTGCACAATACTCAGAAGCATTTGCAAATCCTCAATACTTCAACATCGTGGCTATTCAGCATGAATAAACTTGCTCAGCAAGCCCTGGCAGGAATATCCTGCTGTCTATAAGAACTAGTTATTTACATTCATTTGGAGTATTGTGCACAGTTTTGGGCCCCAAATCTCAGGAAGGATGTACTGGCCCTAGAGAGTGCTCAGAAGAGGTTCATGAGAATGCAGGCCAAGGAATGGACCCAGGAAAGAAAAGTGTAACATATGAAAAATGTTTGATGCCTCTGGGTCTATACTTGATAGTGTGTAGAAGGATAAGGAGGTATCTAATTGAAACATACAGAATACTGAATGGCTTGGACAGAGTAGATATTGGGAAGATATTTCCATTGGTAGGAGACTAGGACCAGAGGACACAGCCTTAGAGTAAAGGGAAGGCCTTTTAGAATGGAAAAAAAAACGAGAAACTTCTTTAACCAGAGAGTGATGAATCTATGGAATTCGTTGCCACAGAAGGCTGTGGAGGCCAGGTCATTGAACATATTTAGGACTTAGATGGATAGGTTTTTGATTGTCAAGGGGGATCAAGGGTTATGGGAGAAAGCAGGAAAATGGGGTTGAGACTCATCATCAACCATGACTGAATGGTGGAGTAGACTTGATGGGCTGAATGGTTTAATTTCTGGTCCTATGTCTTATGGTCTTAAAAGTAAACAATTGTTAATGGACAGCGTCTTACAATTCTTGCAACAGTACTGATCACAAAAGTCTTGCATTCTGTGCTGGTATTAGCTGTGACTCAGTGAGTAGCGCTTCCCTATTGAGTGAGAAGGCCTGAGGTTCAAGTATCCCTCTAGAGATCTGAACACATCTATGCTGACAGGGTACAGTACTGAGGCAGCATGACATTGTTGAGATTGCCTCCTTTCAGGACAAAGCATGGGAATGTAAGTATTGGAGGTAATGTTACAGTGCTTGAAATCCAGAGACCTGACCCGGCTAAGAGTTCAAATCTCATCACAGCAATTAGTTCAATAAATTCTAAAACAAAAAGAAATTAGCATTATTAATGAAATCACTGTTTGCTCCTTTAAGTAAAGAAAGGCTGCCACCCTTACCCAGCCTGGTCCATTTGAGATTCCAGCCAATTTGATTAATGAGGTATCAAGAAACTGTTGAGTTCACTGTTTGCAGCCAAGTCACTGATAACATCCTGATTGTATTACTAAAATGGCATGCTCCAAAATTAGCCATCCTCCTTGCTAAGCAGATACTGTACCGCTATAACACTACCCAGATATGTTCTGCTCACAAATCCAATCTAACCAATTACTACCTAACTTGTCTACTCTTGAATATCAGCAAGTAAAGTATGAGTCCATAGACAGAACTATCAAGCAAAATTTACACATCAATACAGGTATCCCCTGCTTTTCAAACGTTCAATATATGCCACTTTGCTTTTACAAAAGATCTACACTGTTTTCACGAATCCAAAGAGGATTTTCGCTTTTATGAGAAATGGCAAATTTTTCCCAAATAAATCATGCACCTTCACTTTATGCCATTTTTAACTTAGAAAAGGTTTCCTGGGAATGCTCTGGTTTTGATAGCGGGGTATATCTGTAATCTGCTCAACAATGCATGTTCGGGTTCTGCCAGACTGTTTGCCTCCTGAGATGATTATCAGCTTGATCCAAACCTGGGGAAAAACAAACCTCAAAAAAATGTGAGGTGAACACGACTGCGGTTTACACCAAGGCAGCATTTGATGTTGTGGGTCAACAAGTCGTTAATAGGAATCAGAGAGAGCATTCTCAAAGTTGAAGTCATGCCTAGTTCAAAGGAACATAGATGTGGTTGTTGAAGGTCAAGCATCACATTTCCTGGACATTCTGAAAAGATACCTTCAGGGCTTTTTTCAAGCCCAACCATTAGTAAGGTCACTTCAACGACCTTCCTTTCAACAAAGTTAGATATAGAGAGTGCTTGCTGATGTTTGCAGAGTTCCATCCATTCAAGCTCCTCAGATGATGAAGCAGTCTGTGCCCATAGACGGCATGACATGAACAACATTCAGGCTTGGGCTGGTGGGTGTTATGAATGTTACTTGCAGGAAAATTACCATCTTTCAGAGGTAACTATTTAACCACTGCTCCGCCAAATTCAACAGCATTGTCACTACTGAATACCCCATTGTCACCCTGGTGAGTTATCAGAAACTGTGACCAGCTATATAAATACTGTTGCTACAAGAGCAGGTCAGAAGCTAGGAATTCTGCAATAAGTAACTCACCTGCTGACTTTGCAAAGCCTGTCTATCATCTAACAGGCACAAATCAGGTGTGATAGAATACTCTCCAACTGCTTGGATGATTGCAGCTCCAATAACAAATAGTCAATGAGCTCTACAGTACAGAAACAGACCTTTCGTCCAATCGTCCATGTGTGTACCAATCAGTGCCCACCAAGCAGCACCCTCATCTCTTGCGATTCTATGTTGAGGAGTGCAAGGCCAAAAGCTTTGACAGCTCACCTTTCATCAGCAATACGTTTGTTCGAAGAGATGGCTCAGCACCAGCTTTTCAGAGTAATCATAAATAGGCAGTACATGCTGACGGTGTCAGTGACACCTTACATGAATTTATTGAAAAAACAAGACCCTATCTACTCTCTCAGGTATACATAGAAACATCCATGACATTAGCAGGATATTCTCTTTGGTATTTTGACTAATATTTACCTACAATGATCACGACAAAATAGGGACAATTACATTACAACTGTTAAAGGTTTATCTCAGTGAGAAAGAAAGACTCTGAGGAGGTTGACTAAATGACTAGCTTAATTAAATAACATAACTAAATGGCTAAATAAGTTCAGGATTACATAAAAGTTGAAAAAGAAAGTTCAAACCTGCATCAATTAATGGCAGGTGAGTCAGAGTTTAAGAACTGGCATAGAATGATTTGAGAATACTTTATTTTTAAAAGCGACAAGTAGAGTAAAAGAGAAAGCTAGCAAGTAAGATAAACAGAAATAATAAGAGTTCCTACAAGTATTTACAGTAGAAAAAAACACTAAAGCAAGTGAAGTTGGGATATCTGGTCGGCCTGGACAAGTTGGAATGAAGGGTCTGTTTCCGTGCTGTATATCTCTATGACTCTAAGTACTGGTCCTCAACGGTGACTTAGGATTGATATCAAAAACTGAGGAAATAATGGATGACAGGTATTTTGTGTTTCCCAAAAGACTGAGAAATTTCCCAAAAGTACTTAAAAAAAAAAATCAAGAGATGAATGGAAGAGAGGTGCTTAAAATGACCACCATGGGTTTAAAAAACTGCTAGGAAAATGATTAGACTTAAAGTCTAACAGATGACCTCTATCCTATTGTATTAAAAGAAGTGGCTGCAGTAATAATCAAATCCTGCAAAATTCCATGGATTCTGGAAGGATCCCAGCAGATAACTGATATAACACCTTTATTGAAAAAGAGGGGAAAAAAACAGGAAGCATGAAATTCTTTATCAGGTAACCAAAAACTGCCAATTAGGAATTGCCAGAATCCATGATTTAGCAGTAATAGTAGGATACTTAAGAAAATCGTAATTTGATCTGTGTTACAATATCTTTGTAAAGGAGAGATTGCGTTGAGCTAATTTAACATAAGTTTTTGAAGAAAGAACAAGATAGATAACATAGAACCAGTAGATATGGTGTGTTTGGATTTCAAAAGGCATTTAATAAGTGACACAAAGTTCACTATATATGAAAAGAGCAAATGGTGTATCAGCTAATATATTAACACAGGTAAATGATTGGTTAGCTAACAGGAAGGAATAGGGATAAATTTATTTTTTCAGGTTAGCAAGCTCTAACTAGCAAATTGCTGCGATCAGTGCTGGGTCCTCAACAATTTCAGCGATATGGATGAAGGGAGCAAACACAGTAGCTAAATCAAAATTGAAACAACTGTGGACACTGGGAAGCAGAAATCAAACAGAAACTGCTGGAAAAACTCAGCAGGTCTGGCAGCATATGTGGAGAGAAATCAGAGTTAATGTTTCAGGTCCAGTGACCCCCTCTCAGAAATGGTGGTAGCTAGGAAATGTTTGAGTTTTATGTAGATGGTTTTTTTAGGGTGGGGAGTGGGGGTGGGGGTGGGGAATGAGCAAAAGCGTGAATAAATGGTGGAGATAGAGCCCAAAGAAAGAGAAGAACAGCTGGATAGACAAAGGAGTGGATAATGATCAGCCTAGAAGAATGAATAACTAATGGGGTCTATTACTGGCTAACAATGGGTTGTGTGTAATAGAGGCGCCGTTTTGAGCGTAAGCCCTTCATCAGGAACGTGGAGGGAGAAGGGGGCTGAGAATAGGGGGGCTGGGAGGTAGCCCTCATCTCCCTATTTATCTGTCAGCCCCCTTCCCCCTCCACATTCCTGATGAACGGCTTATGTCTAAAACATTGACTCTCCTGCTCTTTGGATGCTCCCTGACCTGCTGTGCTTTTTCCAACACCACAATTTTCGACTGACTCTCCAGCATCTGCAGTCCTCACTTTATTCATGTGATAACAAGGCCTGGCATGTGGGGGTTAGGGTAAGGACATGGGGGATGACGATTCAAACTCTGATATGGAGTCCAGAACAATGTAAAGCTCCCAAGCAGAAAATGAGGTGCTGTTCTTCCAACTTGTGCTGAGCTTTGCTGCATGCCTGAGACAGAGGTGTTGACCAGGGAATAAGATGGTGCGTTGAACTGTGTTGAATTTAGCATAATAGTTAAATTTCCCAATGACACCAACATTAGTAGGAGGTATTGAAATGAGGTGGAGAATCTGTAAATGGAGCTGAAAATGTGTTGCTGGAAAAGCGCAGCAGGTCAGGCAGCATCCAGGGAACCGGAGAATTGACGTTTCGGGCATAAGCCCTTCTTCAGGAATGAGGAAAGTTTGTCCAGCAGGCTAAGATAAAAGGTAGGGAGGAGGGACTTGGGGGCGGGGCGTCGGAAATGTGATAGGTGGAAAGAGGTCAAGGTGAGGGTGATAGGTGAGACTGGGGTGGGGGCGGAGAGGTCGGGAAGAAGATTGCAGGTTAGGAAGGCGGTGCTGAATTTGATGGATTTGACTGAGACAAGGTGGGGGGAGGGGAGATGAGGAAACTGGTGAAATCCGAGTTCATCCCTTGTGGTTGGAGGGTTCCTAGGCGGAAGATGAGGCGCTCTTCCTCCAACCGTCGTGTTGTTGTGGTCTGGCGATGGAGGAGTCCAAAGACCTGCATATCCTTGGTGGAGTGGGAGGGGGAGTTGAAGTGTTGAGCCACAGGGCGGTTGGGTTGGTTGGTCCGGGTGGACCAGAGGTGTTCTCTGAAATGCTCCGCAAGTAGGCGGCTGTCTCCCCAATATAGAGGAGGCCACATCGGGTGCAGAGGATGCAATAGATGATGTGTGTGTCCGCAAGTAGGCGGCCTGGGACCTCTGGGACACCCGGAGCCTGCTGGACAAACTTTCCTCATTCCTGAAGAAGGGCTTATGCCCGAAACGTCGATTCTCCTGTTCCCTGGATGCTGCCTGACCTGCTGCGCTTTTCCAGCAACACATTTTCAGCTCTGATCTCCAGCATCTGCAGACCTCACTTTCTCCTCAATCTGTAAATGGATACAGATTTGGCAGATGGGAGTATCGAAATATAAACTTGACCATTTTGGCACAAGTGTTCTGGTGTACGAAGTGTGGAAAGTTAGTCTACAGGTGTAAGTGACTAGGAAGTAAAATGGACTGTTGGTACTTATCAAAAAGGTAATGCAATATAAAAGTAGGGACATTTTAATGCTGCTGCACAGTCTTGATGAGACTGCATCTGGAGTACTGTGTACAGCTTTGTTTTCCTTATTTGAAAATAGATACTTCAATATAAATTTTAAATAGTTTAGAGAAGATTCACCTGATTCATCCCAGCACAAAGGATTTTTCTTTAGAAAAAAGGTTGAACAGGTGGAGCTTATATCCATTTGGGTATAAGATGAAAGGTGACCTTTGAGAAACATAGGTGATTGAGAGGAGTTGCGAGGGAGCAGTCTTGAAGGCCTGAATGACCTATTCTTGCTTCTCAGCGTTTCTATAAAAATCTGATTACATGATTATCATATTGCTATTTGAGGAATTTTCTTGTGCACGTGTCTTCTACAACACAACAGTGACTGTACTCCCATGAGCTGTGAAGGAGAATTTTTGGAAGTTCTGGAGGTTGTGAATGGCATTACATGAATGCATGCGTTCCCTTTCTTCACAGGAATAGAATACTTTACACCAGTAAAGTAAAGGGAGACTCAAAAGGGGTACAGTGTCATTTTCGTACAATTACAACCACATTTGTCATGAGGAGACAGGATGAAAGGAAAATCAGGACAAGACTTATACATTTGATGATAAGATCCTGGGGAGTGTTGCTGAACAAAGATCTTGGAGTGCAGGCTCAATAGTTCCTTGAAAGTGGAGTCACAGATAGATATGATAGTGAAGAAGGCATTTATTATGCTTTCCTTTATTGGTCAGAGCATCGAATATAGGAATTGGGAGGTGATGTTGCGGCTGTTGGTTTGGGCACTTTTGGAGTATTGTATGCAATTCTGGTCTCCCTCTTATTGAAAAGGATGTTGTGGAACTTGAAAGGGTTCTGAAAACATTGACAAGGATATTGTCAGGGTTTGAGCTATAGAGAGAAGCTGAATAGGCTGGGACTGTTTCCTCTGGAGCATCAGAGGCTGAGGGGTGACCTTATAGAAGTTTATAAAAACATGAGGGGCATCAACAGGGTAAATAAACAACATCTTTTCCTTGAGGTGGGGAAGTCCAGAACTAGAGACAATAGGTTTAAGATAAGGGGAAAGATTTAAAAAGGACCTAAGGGGCAAGCTTTTCATGCAAAAGGTGGAGCGTGTATGGAATGAGCTGCTAGAGAAAGTGGTAGAGGCTGGTAGATTTACATTTAAAAGGCATCTGGATGGATATGACAAGGACGGGTGTAGAGGAATATGGACCAAGTGCAGGCAAACGGAAATAGATTAGATTAATTTGGGATCTCTGATCAGTGTGGATGATTTGGACTGAAGGAATGTTTCCGTGCTGTAAACTCTATGATTGGCAGACACAGCAGGTTATCCTGATGGCCACTTTACAGTCTGAGTTCAGAATCATATAGTGGCACACCTCAGCAACCATTCCCAGTGCACTGTGCCACATACTAGACATCCCACTTTGAAAAGGTTATATGAACAATTTGGTTGTGAAGAAAACATTCCACAGCAAATGGACTGTGATCCACTGCAATGTGAATTGACAAAGTTGAACAAAACATTGAGAAGGTTAACTATGGCAATGAGGTTGAAAGAAGGCCAGAGTGGAATTCAGGTGGAGTGTGAAGTAGTTGCAGTTAGTATACTCTCAAGCTTGGTTTGAAAGCACACCTGGCTGTCAAAGTAAAGGAAATGCTGAGGGGTTAAGGAATTCTTCAATGTTATAGTTCTTTCAAAGAATGAATACAAAGGTGACTTCAAGGCAAAGAGCACATCATTTTCATAAAACATTTCATTTATGTAGCACTGATCACAGTTCTAAAATATCATATCCTATTTGTATATCAGTGTGTGAAAAGCCAAGACCAGGTTCACAGTTGACCATGAGACTCCAAAGTCAAATTGTCATTGGACTAAGGGGAGATAACACTCAGTTTAAGAGTTAGCCAATGACATTTACAAGTGGGTGTCAGTGGAGAGGAATAGAGTTCAAAGGAATATAATTGTCATCTACTTTGGAAATATATTGCTTGAATTGGTGTAGGGTTGAAACCTGGAACTCCCCACTGAGTAGCACACTGTGGGAACAGTTCACACCCACTCTTTCAAAGGCAACAGGTGACAGTTTTCATGCCATGTATGGTTAAACTGGAGTTAAACCTGGTAGGGGATAGCAGCACCTGGAATCAACAGTTTATGAAAACACACCCAGAGATCAAATTCCAGCCTTTATATCTGGAAGGACTCTTTCTCCTTCTCTATACTGCAAGAATCCAGATTAGTGCAGACATGCTCTCTGCCTGATGGTCAGAGGTACAAACCCAAAACACTCATAAATTAAACTCATCATAAATGGGTGCTCAACTCAGTCTGTGTACACAGGTGTGGAAATGAAGACATGGAAATTCTTAACCAATATATTACTGTGTGTGCACTGATTATTGACAATATTGAGATGAAACTGTGTTCAGTTGTCTCAGATAAAGCCTCCTGCTCCTTTCAAGTGACCCACAAAAATGTAGGCAAGTAAAAAATAAATGCCATTTACCTCCACAGTTGGTCCTAAGTCCAACTGTCATCCTCCTGTGCTGCCATTGCTCTGATCCCACACCAAAAAAAAACTTGCATTTATATAGTCCCTTTCCTGCCCTCAGCATAGTCCAAGGAGTCTTAACAGCCAATGAGGTATTATCCCAGTTGTAATTATGCTGCAACAAGGCTGATTTCGCACATTAGCAATTTCCCACATACAAGTGTGATAATGACTGCATGTGCTGATTGAACGAACTTGGTTGAGAATAAAATATTGGCTTTGTTTCACAACTCATTTAAAAGACTGCCCCTCAAATGGGTAGATTTCCCACAATACCACTTTCCAATGTCAAGTGCTTAAGTTTCTGATGTGGAATTTGAATAGACAATCTTCAGAGGCAACAACAGAACCATGGCTGGCATCACAATAGAGTCAAAACCCTATCAGAAAGGTACATCTTCCCTGCAAGCTGATCTCTGGATCATCCCAATGTTCCATTTATTGTATCAAGTGACCACTATTCAGTGACACCAGTTCCTTGGTGATGATGGCCAGTTCAAATCTTCCACTGCCCTGGACTCTTGCCCAGTTTATCCTAACTGTACATCACAAAACTAACTAGTTCTGGAGAAATGCATACTTGGGCAACCTAAAATTGAAGATGGACCAATGTGGAAGAATAAAATACATTCATGCAGAAACCAGACCGATACAATAGGGAGAATGGGATTGATGGATATGGAAAGAGAATTAGATGTGATGGATGAGAGGAGGATCATACGGAACATATACTCAACTGAATATTTTAAATTGTAAAAGATGTAGTTCTAGGGAGAGAAATCTTGTGCTCTGCCACTTCTGTTTCCAGGCCCCTTATCTCCAACTCTGACCCTTTTAACTATTGTGCACCTTTGTGCTGTGTTTTGGGTGAAATATAATGAGGAGGCACAGTGGAGGCCTTTCAGCCCATCAAGGCAATGCTAATTCTTTCAAAGAGAAATCCAGATCAGTCCTATTTTTCTTCATCAAGAATCCTCACCAACTCTAATTCTTTCCTTTTCTTTTTGCTCCAAGTCTCTAGTCAATGTTCTTTTAAACACATTCAAATCTTTATCTGTCACAATTTCAGGTCTGAAGTGCATTCCAAATCCCAACTACTGTTTATATAAACATTTTCCTCATGTTGCCTCTGGTTCTTTTGCCAATCAATTTAAAGTTAAACCTGTCTCATCTTATTAATCGTTTAGCTTTTGGAAACAGTTTCTAGGATGCTGCCTGAACCTGCTGTGCTTTTCCAGCAACACATTTTCAGCTCTGATCTCCAGCATCTGCAGCCCTCACTTTCTCCTTCAAAATAGCATACATCTTCATCAAAGCTTCTTAGCTCCAAGGAAAGCATTCTCAGATTTTTTTGCAATCCTTCAGCCCTAGAGCCATACAGTCATACAGCATGGAGACAGACCCTTTGGTCAACCAGTCCATGCTGACCATAATCCCAAACTAAACTAGTCCCACTTGCCTGCACTTAGCCCATATCCCTCCAAATATTTCTTATTCATGTACTTATCCAAATGTCTTTTCAAAATTGTAACTAACTGCATCCATCACTTCCTCTAGAAATCCATTCCACACATGAACCACTGTGTAAAAAAAAAGTGCCCATCATGTCTTTAAACCTTTCTCCTCTCATCTTAAAAATATACCCCAAGTCTTGAAATCCCCCATTCTAGGGAAAAGACACCTGCCATTCATCTTTTCTATACCCATCATGATTTTATAAACCTCTACAAGGTCACCCCTCAACCTCATATGTTCTAGTGAAAAGTCCCAGTCTATCCAGCCCCTCCTTATAACTCAAGCCCTCCATTGCCAGCAACATCCTGGTAAATCTCTTCTGAACCCTGATTAGCTTAATAATATCTTTCCTCTCATTCTCAGGTCTAACTTTAACAATTGACACGTTGACTATAATAATATCCTTTACATTCCTCTCTTGATCTTGCATAGCTACAAGCTAGAGATTCCACATTTATTTTCAATTAATTCATTACTTTAATGATTTCATCTTTTCTTGGTTCACACATAGTTCAGTATTCCATTGACAGATTCAAAACTGTCCATTGTTCTTTGTAGCTGAAAATGTGTTGCTGGAAAAGCGCAGCAGGTCAGGCAGCCTGAAGAAGGGCTCATGCCCGAAACGTCGATTCTCCTGTTCCTTGGATGCTGCCTGACCTGCTGCGCTTTTCCAGCAACACATTTTCAGCTCTGATCTCCAGCATCTGCAGTCCTCACTTTTTCCCATTGTTCTTTGTAGCCTCCTTCTCAGACTGCACCTTTGGAGCCTCCTCCTCAGACTGCACCTTTGGAGCCTCCTCCTTTGCCACCCAGTGTGAAGCTCCTTCTTGGATTCCCTTGAGCCTTCACAGGCCTAATTTGTCCCTCTCTTACAGCCTCTCCACTTCTTCTCTTCTCACCCCACCCCACCAACCACAGCAGACAGCAGTACCCACATCTAGCTGACAGCAATCCAACCCAGAGCCATGCTCAGCACCAGTTCTTCATGGATCCTGTCTCTCTTGCTCGTGGGATCAACCTTGCTATAACTGGCTGCTTTGCCTTGCCTTGCTTCCCCCCCCCCCCTTAAAAGGCATAAGATCCTGTGTAAGTACATGAAAAGGAAAGGTTCGAAGGGATATGGGCCAGGAACAGGCAGGTGGGACTAGTTTAGTTTGGGATTATGTTCAGCATGGACTAGTTGAACCAAAGGGTCCGTTTTCATTTTGTATGACTAACTCCTTTGGGCCCTGATTCTCAGTTTAAAAAAAAACTCTGCTTGGAAATTTTAATTCATTTTACAATTCTCTGAAGGATACCCAGTTCTTAGAATCAGTGCAGAAGAGGCTTATGAGTACAGTATGAGGGAATGAGGATCTTCAGTTGTGTGGAGAACTAAAGAAGTTGATATCCTCTTTAGAGCAGAGGTGGATATAAAAAAATTCAACAAAAGTTTAAAATCCTTCAAGGCTTTTACAACAGCAATGATGGACCAATGATTTCTCTCTTCATAGAAATGAAGCCACACTGCACAACTCGCACTAGCATCTGACTGCTCGGTTAAGCCAGGCAGCACACTACCTCCTGGCTCTACTTAAAACATAACCGAGTTCCATTTCTAGAACACAGCCCGCTCCTTTACTAAAACTCGGAATCCTGGCCTCAAAGTGGCCAGTGAACTCATCCTTACTGAGACTTCAGCTCTGATCTGTGAGCTCAGCACAGATCAAAGACCCATACCTGGTTGGCATGATTGAGTAATTATTACATGTGGAGTTGCTCTAAACCATTGCAAAAGTAAACAAACTGCTTAAGATGGAACAAAAAAAATTGTTGGCAGAAGTCAACGCAGGTGGCATTAACATATAGCTCCAAGACTATAGAAGGTTTTTATAAATAATTAATGGAGATATGTGAAGCAAGAGGTCAACAGAATCAATACCCACTCTGCTGAGTTAGCAAATCTCTGACTAAGAGTTAGCAATTGCCTCGAAATTTCTAACGGAGGGTGGGAGGGGAAGAAAAGGAGGAAGAATGACCTCCTGTCATCATGAAACCTCATATTAAGGGTGCAATGTGAGGGTAGAATTTGTCTCCATTGCAATGCTTCTAAGTGCAAGGTAGCCCATTGCAGCTAGGCAATGACCACTTTAGTAAGTATTGCCCAAAATGTAATGAAGCTGCAGAAACCCATCAGGAAATGAAACAAAATCAACTCACCTTGCATGAAAATCTACCAGAACTGGTTTTTTGTTGTTCAGGACTCGATCAGTGAAATCTGTCTTGTTCTGTACATTGAAAGTATCACTGCAGGCTGGAGAATCACAAAACCCTCTGGAGAAAGGTGAACCTGCTCGATGTAGGAAGGGAGGCTTGTGGTTATGCCAGGGGAGATGGTTCAGGCTGGGCGACAAAGCTGAGGGTGGAGAGCACAATGAGCCACAGGACTTCCTCAGGTTCAGGCACACGAGTCTCCTCAGCAAGAGCCTTTGAGCCATCGGTAAAAGGAGCTGGTTAGTGTCAGAACCTGCAAACAATTTCAAATGTTGAAGAACTACAGCAGCAGCTTTCAGTTACCTCACTATAAACATGTAACAAGACAAGGCCCAGAGAATATTTCAATAGATCAAAACTTACGGCATTACACAATTGTTGAACAAAATGTATTAATCTGTGGAACAAGGAATGCTCCTTCAGATCAGTAACACACTCAGATTATATACCTGCTCGGTGTCAGATTACCTCAAGTTAGATTTTTTTTGTTTCATAGAGTATGAGTGGCGCTAGTTATGCCAGCAGTTAAAAGCTGCTTGCTTGAAAATACAGTTCATATGGTGCTTGGTACATCACTGAACAGAACATATTCTGGGCTACCCTACATTGGTGATAGCTCAAGGGGCTGAATGGTTTAACCCAGTTTCTGTGTTTATGTAACTGCTCCCTAGCAATGCATCAACACCATCCCAGCTAAGGACACAGCCAACGTCTCTGCAATCCAGAACAGCAGAAAGGTTCAGACCAGGGACTTAGTCACTCAAAATGATTTATTACAGGGTAGGAAGTGATCAGAATTACAGAAACTTAATAAAAATAACAGTGCTTCAACAGCCTGTACAAATTCACATCATGGCATTGCTATTGAAGCTTGGAGCTTCTGCTGACTCATGAGGACAAGGAACATTCCATGGAGGGGAAGGCAATCAAGTGGATCACATGGATTAATCCTAACCACCATTTGAATATCAAAGACATACTAGGGCAATGGCGCAGGACAATGTGAAGAGAGATTATAAGAACGTGGGACCTCAGGTGAGGTGTATATCAATAAGTTTTTGATTGATCTGGCCATGGTCTCAACTCCATTCTCCTGTATGCCAACTGCACACACACATGCACCTCCCTCATATACCTTAAATCTCATCAATTAAAAATCTGTTTATTTCTTCAATAAATAAATGTAAAAACCCAATCTCCACTATCTTCTGGTGAAGAGAATTCTCAGATTTCATCCGATTTCTGCATTAAAAAGGAGACAGATGCAAACAATTTGTAACATACAAAGAACAAAAGGCATAAGACTGGCATTACTGCCAGTCATGCAGTGGTTACAGAGTAAGCAGCCACTCTGAACTTTCTATTATCAGGGGGAAAAAAATCCACCAATAAATAAAGACATCACAGATCAAGGATTCAGCTAGTCTCTTGCTAAAATTGAGAATGGAGGTTTATTCAGTGGGCCACCCCTGCTCCAACTGAGGTCAACAGGAACCTACCACTTCTTCAACCAATTGGAAAGGGAAGAAAGCAATTTGTCATGGTTTGCCCAAAATATCACAGATGCCCAGAAGCACACCACTTTCATTCACTTTTAGGATGTGGGCATTGCCCATCCCTGGCTGCTCTTGAGTTGGTAGTGGTGAACTACCTTCATGAACCACTGCAAACCATGCGTTAAATGTACAATGCTTTTGGGGTTGGGGCAAGACAGTGACGGAACAGCAATATATTTCCAAGTCAGGATACTGAGTAGCTTGGAGGGGAACTTGCAGGTGGTGATGTTCCCATGTATCTCCTGCCCTTGTTGATGCTGTCCAAGGATCTTTGGCAAATTTCTGCAGGGCATCTTGTAGATGGTACACACTGCAGCTACATCAGTGATGGAGGGACAGAATGTTTGCGAATATGGTGCAATCAACAGCTGCTTTGTCCTGAATAGTTTGGGGAATCAGGAGATGAGTTACTCTCTGCAGTATTTCTACCCTCTAACCCACTCTTGTAGAGAATGTGTTTATGTGGAGTGTCCCATTCAGTTTCTAGTCAATGATAACCCCAAGAATGCTGATAGTTGGGGATTTGGCGATGGTGATACCACTAAATGTCAAGAAACAGCAGTTAGATTGGCTCTTATTGGAAATGGCTATTGCCTGACATTTGTGTGGCACCTTTTGGCCCAAGCCTAGATATTGTCCAAGTCATATTGCATTTGGACATGGACAGCTTCAGTATCTGAGGACTCTCAAATAGCACTGAACATTGTTCTCTGATGGCTGCACATTCCCACATCAGACCTTATTATACAGGGTTGAAAACAGTGGTGCTGGAATTCCTGCATTAAATACTTATGCTCAAAACCTCAACTCTCCTGCTCCTCAGATTCTGCCTGACCTGCACACATTTCAACTCTGATCTGCAGTCCTCACTTCCTCCTTATTATATAGGGACAGTTAATAGCTTATTCTGCTCAAAGTGTTTAGCTACAATGCAATCTCGTTGGAATTCCTATAGCCGATCACGTTATACCTTCGGGAGAAATGCACACAGGGTCACTGCATTACAATGAAAGAGCAAGAAGCAATTTGAACCACTCCACAACTACCCTGAATTTTTTCCCTCCCACTCTCAGATTGCTCCAAATGACAGTTAAAAGTCCAAAAGGCTGGAAATCATTTTTAACACTCCTATACTGCAGTCGTCTATCAATGGGCAATTAACGAGGTAAAAACAATGACTGCAGATGCTGGAAACCAGATTCTGGATTAGTGGTGCTGGAAGAGCACAGCAATTCATGCAGCATATCAATGGGCAATTGTTAACTTTCTCTACAAACCAACACAGACCTTCCCTCCCACTCTCCCTGGGTTTCCTTCCACACACGCACACCAAGTTATATACCTTCCCTTCCCTCAAGGCATTCAAAAGACAACTACATTCCTATATATTTACAGAAACACGTATTTCAAAGCAGACAAATCACTGACATTGCCTGAAGGTCACTGACTGGGTTATGACAGTTCGTGACAATTACGTAACCTATGATAGTCATCGTTACGAACACCATCATTTATTTTCAGACCTTATAAATTGAATTTGAATTCCACTCGATGCCAATGGCAGGATTATAACCAGAGTGCCCAGAATATTAACCTGGATGACTATACGGTTACATAACCACAATATCACCACCTCCACTCATATATATATATAAAGCTCTCTCTCTTCACCTGTCTCGTCTCCTTCTTTCTACTTTTATTACTTTTCTCGCGTTCTCTCTCCCCAAATTTTTCTTTTAGATTTCTCTCTCACCTCGCTAGCTTCCACGCGAGGCTAAAGGACCTTCCGGTTCAATTTACGTCACTTCCTGGAAACAATTTCCCGAGCGTCTTCGCGGTATTTGAGTTGGCGCGACCGCACATATATCTCTTCCTTTGTTTAGGGACGGAGTGGGCCGACGATTTATTCCCTTCGATCACTGTGCGAGGAAGACCACGAGGTTAGGTGGATAAGAGTCGGCTGAAATGAGGGGAAGGCCGGGGGATGAAGGGGCGGGGGAAGTGAGGAGCCCGTCAGCTTTGTGAAGGAGTCCGTGGGCGTGGTTAACCGGGTGTCACGTGGTGTATCACTCGACTGGCCTCTGCTGCTTTGAGCTGGAAATGTGTTGCTGGAAAAGCACAGCAGGTCAGGCAGCATCCAGGGAACAGGAGAATCGACGTTTTGGGCATAAGCCCTTCTTCAGGACCTGCTGCGCTTTTCCAGCAACACAATTTCAGCTCTGATCTCCAGCATCTGCAGTCCTCACTTTCTCCACTGCTGCTTTGACCCAACTTGTGGCTGATGCATTGATTTAGCATAACCTTAGAGTGGCTTATCAGGTAACAACAAAATACTGTACTGTACTGTACATTTTTAACAACAACAGTTGGAAGCTGTTAAAAATAAAATCATAAGGTGCGAATAGTTTGTCATTTTATACAATAAATACAAATCTCCAGAGCTAAGTGATAATCTCCTTATACAAAGTATAAAAATAGAAGAAACTCAGTAGGTCTCAGCATCCGGAGAGATAAATAGTTAACATTTTGAATCCAATATTCTCTAGCACTATCTGTGATGTCCAGTACGTGCAGTAACCTTTATTAGCTCTGGTGGCCTAATGGACAAGGTACTAACTTCCTCAGCCAAGTATTCAAGTCCCTTCTGGGGTAATTAATTATTATGGCTGAAAATGTGTTGCTGGAAAAGCGCAGCAGGTCAGGCAGCATCCAGGGAACAGGAGAATCGATGTTTCGGGCATAAGCCCTTCTTCAGGAATGTAGAATTATTATGCCCATTGTATCTGATGGTAGAAACAGGGAAATTTTAAATGTCTTGTTTCTCCTCCTCTTCCTGAGGACTGTGTGTTTTTTGGGTATTCTTCAATATCTCACTCTGGTGAACCACAGTGTATGAAATGAAATATTGGTTGTTGGCTGTGTGGGAATAACAATTGGACCATTCTGAGCTTTTTAACATGAAGGGTATATGATGAAATGTAACCTCCCTTCCCCCCACCCCCACCCCAACTTTCACTAAGCTGACGGCACTGCT